>NW_027457727.1:0-364248 GCF_050624435.1 Tenrec ecaudatus
GGCTCCCCTAGCCTAAGGCTAGGGCACCCCTAGGCTTAGGCTAGGGCACCCCTAGGCTTAGGCTAGGGCACCCCTAGGCTTAGGCTTGGCACCCCTAGGCTTAGGCTTGGGCACCCCTAGGCTTAGTCTAGGGCAGCCCTAGGCTTAGGCTAAGGCTAGGGCTCGCCTAGCCTAAGGCTAGGGCAGCCCTAGGCTTAGGCGAGGGCACCCCTAGGCTTAGGCTAAGGCAGCCCTAGGCTTAGGCTAGAGCACCCCTAGGCTTAGGCTTGGGCACCCCTAGGCTTTGGCTAAGGCACCCCTAGGCTTAGGCTAAGGCTAGGGCTCACCTAGCCTAAGGCTAAGGCACCCCTAGGCTTAGACTAGGGCACCCGTAGGCTTAGGCTAGGGAACCCCTAGCCTAAGGCTAGGGCATCCCTAGGCTTAGGCTAGCGCACCCCTAGGCTTAGGCCAGGGCACCCCTAGGCTTAGGCTAAGGCTAGGACTCGCCTAGCCTAAGGCTTGGGCACACCTAGGCTTAGGCTAGGACAGACCTAGGCTTAAGCTAGGGCACCCCTAGGCTTAGACTTGGCACCCCTAGGCTTAGGCTAAGGCTACGGCTCCCGTAGCCTCAGGCTACGGCACCCCTAGACTCAGGCTACGGCACCCCAAGGCTTAGGCTAGGGCACCCCTAGGCTTAGGCTAGGGCACACCTAGGCTTAGGCTAGGGCACCCCTAGGCTTATGCTAAGGCTAGGGCTCGCCTAGCCTAAGGCTAGGGCATTCCTAGGCTTAGGCTAGGGCACCCCTAGGCTTAGGCTAGGGGACCCCTAGCCTAAGGCTAGGGCACCCCTAGGCATAGGCTAGGGCACCCCTAGGCTTAGGCTAGGACAGACCTAGGCTTAGGGTTGGGCACCCCTAGGTATAGGCTAGGGTAGCCCTAGGCTTAGGCTAAAGCTAGGGCTCGCCTAGCCTAAGGCTAGGGGACCCCTAGGCTTAGGCTAGGACAGACCTAGGCTTAGCTAGGGCACCCCTAGGCTTAGTCTAGGGCACCCCTAGGCTTAGGCTAGGGCACCCCTAGGCTTAGGCTAGGGCACCCCTAGGCTTAGGCTAGGGCAAACCTAGGCTTAGGCTAGGGCACCCCTAGGCTTAGGATACGGCAGACCTAGGCTTAGGCTAGGGCACCCCTAGGCTTTGGCTAGGGCACCCCTAGGCTTAGGCTAGGGCACCCCTAGGCTTAGGCTAAGGCTAGGGCTCCCCTAGCCTAAGGATAGGGCACTCCTAGGCTTATGCTAGGGCACCCCTAGGCTTAGGCTAGTGAACCCCTAGCCTAAGGCTAGGGCACCCCTAGTCTTAGGCTAGGGCACACCTAGGCTTTGGCTAGGGCACCCCTAGGCTTAGGCTAAGGCTAGGGTTTCCCTAGCCTAAGGCTAGGTCACCACTACGCTTAGGCTAGGGCACCCCTAGGCTTAGGCTAAGGCTAGGGCACCCCTAGGCTTAGGCTAAGTCTAGGGCTCCCCTAGCCTAAGGCTAGGGCACCCCTAGGCTTAGGCTAGGGCACCCCTAGGCTTAGGCTAGGGCACCCCTAAGCTTAGGCTTGGCAACCCTAGGCTTAGGCTTGGGCACCCCTAGGCTTAGTCTAGGGCAGCCCTAGGCTTAGGCTAAGGCTAGGGCTCGCCTAGCCTAAGGCTAGGGTAGCCCTAGGCTTAGGCGAGGGCACCCCTAGGCTTAGGCTAAGGCAGCCCTAGGCTTAGGCTAGGGCACCCCTAGGCTTAGGCTTGGGCACCCCTAGGCTTTGGCTAAGGCACCCCTAGGCTTAGGCTAAGGCTAGGGCTCACCTAGCCTAAGGCTTGGGTACACCTAGGCTTAGGCTAGGACAGACCTAGGCTTAAGCTAGGGCACCCCTAGGCTTAGACTTGGCACCCCTAGGCTTAGGCTTGGGCACCCCTAGGCTTAGGCTGGGCAGCCCTAGGCTTAGGCTGGGCAGCCCTAGGCTTAGGCTTGGGCACCCCTAGGCTTAGGCTAGGGCACCCCTAGGCTTAGGCTAGGGCACCCCTAGGCTTAGGCTAGGGCACCCCTAGGCTTAGGCTAGGGCAGCCCTAGTCTAAGGCTAGGGCTAGGGCTCGCCTAGCCTAAGGCTAGGGCACCCCTCGGCTTAGGCTAGGGTACCACTAGGCTTAGGCTAGGGCACCCCTAGGCTTAGGCTTGGTCACCCTAGGCTTAGACTTGGGCACCCCTAGGCTTAGGCTAGGGCAGCCCTAGGCTTAGGCTAAGGCTAGGGCTCCCCTAGCCTAAGGCTAGGGCACTCCTAGGCTTATGCTAGGGCACCCCTAGGCTTAGGATAGTGAACCCCTAGCCTAAGGCTAGGGCACCCCTAGTCTTAGGCTAGGGCTCACCTAGGCTTAGGCTAGGGCACCCCTAGGCTTAGGCTAAGGCTAGGGCTTCCCTAGCCTAAGGCTAGGTCACCACTAAGCTTAGGCTAGGGCACCCCTAGGCTTAGGCTAAGGCTAGGGCTCCCCTAGCCTAAGGCTAGGGCACTCCTAGATTTATGCTAGGGCACCCCTAGTCTTAGGCTAGTGAACCCCTAGCCTAAGGCTAGGGCACCCCTAGGCTTAGGCTAGGGCACACCTAGTCTTAGGCTAGGGCACCCCTAGGCTTAGGCTAAGGCTAGGGCTTCCCTAGCCTAAGGTTAGGTCACCACTATGCTTAGGCTAGGGCACCCCTAGGCTTAGGCTAAGGGTAGGGCACCCCTAGGCTTAGGCTAAGGCTAGGGCTCCCCTAGCCTAAGGCTAGGGCACCCCTAGGCTTAGGCTAGGGCACCCCTAGGCTTAGGCTAGGGCACCCCTAGGCTTAGGCTTGGCACCCCTAGGCTTAGATTTGGGCACCCCTAGGCTTAGTCTAGGGCAGCCCTAGGCTTAGGCTAAGGCTAGGGCTCGCCTAGCCTAAGGCTAGGGCAGCCCTAGGCTTAGGCGAGGGCACCCCTAGGCTTAGGCTAAGGCAGCCCTAGGCTTAGGCTAGGGCACCCCTAGGCTTAGGCTTGGGCACCCCTAGGCTTTGGCTAAGGCACCCCTAGGCTTAGGCTAAGGCTAGGGCTCACCTAGCCTAAGACTAGGGCACCCCTAGGCTTAGACTAGGGCACCCGTAGGCTTAGGCTAGGGAACCCCTAGCCTAAGGCTAGGGCACCCCTAGGCTTAGGCTAGCGCACCCCTAGGCTTAGGCCAGGGCACCCCTAGGCTTAGGCTAATGCTAGGACTCGCCTAGCCTAAGGCTTGGGCACACCTAGGCTTAGGCTAGGACAGACCTAGGCTTAAGCTAGGGCACCCCTAGGCTTAGACTTGGCACCCCTAGGCTTAGGCTTGGGCACCCCTAGGCTTAGTCTGGGCAGCCCTAGGCTTAGGCTAGGGCACCCCTAGGCTTAGGCTAGGGCACCCCTAGGCTTAGGCTAGGGCACCCCTAGGCTTAGGCTAGGGCACCCTAGGCTTAGGCTAGGGCAGCCCTAGTCTTAGGCTAGGGCTAGGGCTCGCCTAGCCTAAGGCTAGGGCACCCCTCGGCTTAGGCTAGGGCAACACTAGGCTTAGGCTAGGGCACCCCTAGGCTTAGGCTATGGCAGCCCTAGGCTTAGGCTAAGGCTAGGGCTCGCCTAGCCTAAGGCTAGGGCACCCCTAGGCTTAGGTTAGGGCACCCGGAGGCTTAGGCTAGGGCAGCCCTAGGCTTGGGCACCCCTAGGCTTAGGCTAGGGCACACCTAGACTTAGGCTAGGGAACCCCTAGGCTTAGGCTGGGGCACCCCTAGGATTAGGCTAGGGCAACCCTAGGCTTAGGCTAGGGCACCCCGAGGCTTTGACTAGGGCACCACTAGGCTTAGGCTAAGGTTAGGGCTCCCCTAGCTTAAGGCTAGGGCACCCCTAGTCTTAGGCTAGGACAGACCTAGGCTTAGGCTAGGGCACCCCTAGGCTTACTCTAGGGCACCCCTAGGCTTAGGCTAGGGCACCCCTAGGCTTAGGCTAGGGCACCCCTAGGCTTAGGCTAGGGCAGCCCAAGGCTTAGGCTAAGGCTAGGGCTCGCCTCGACAAAGGCTAGGACACCCCTAGGCTTAGGCTAAGTCTCGGGCTCCCCTAGCCTAAGGCTAGGGCACCCCTAGGCTTAGGCTAGGGCACCCCTAGGCTTAGGCTAGGGCACCCCTAGGCTTAGGCTAGGGCACCCCTAGGCTTAGGCTAGGGCAGCCCTAGGTTTAGGCTAAGGCTAGGGCTCGCCTAGCCTAAGGCTAGGGCACCCCTAGGCTTAGGCTAGGGCACCCCTAGGCTTAGGCTAGGGCACCCCTATGCTTAGGCTTGGCACCCCTAGGCTTAGCCTTGGACACCCCTAGGCTTAGGCTAGGGCAGCCCTAGGCTTCGGATAAGGCTAGGGCTTGCCTAGCCTAATGCTATGGCAGCCCTAGGCTTAGGCTAGGGCACCCCTAGGCTTAGGCTAGGGCACCCCTAGGCTTAGGCTAGGGCACCCCTAGGCTTATGCTAAGGCTAGGGCTCGCCTAGCCTAAGGCTAGGGCACTCCTATGCTTAGGCTAGGGCACCCCTAGGCTTAGGCTAGGGAACCCCTAGCCTAAGGCTAGGGCACCCCTAGGCATAGGCTAGGGCACCCCTAGGCTTAGGCTAGGACAGACCTAGGTTTAGGCTTGGACACCCCTAGGTATAGGCTAGGGTAGCCCTAGGCTTAGGCTAAAGCTAGGGCTCGCCTAGCCTAAGGCTAGGGGACCCCTAGGCTTAGGCTAGGACAGACCTAGGCTTAGGCTAGGGCACCCCTAGGCTTAGTCTAGGGCACCCCTAGGCTTAGGCTAGGGCACCCCTAGGCTTAGGCTAGGGCACCCCTAGGCTTAGGCTAGGGCAGCCCAAGGCTTAGGCTAAGGCTAGGGCTCGCCTAGCCTAAGGCTAGGGCACCCCTAGGCTTAGGATACGGCAGACCTAGGCTTAGGCTAGGGCACCCCTAGGCTTTGGCTAGGGCACCCCTAGGCTTAGGCTAGGGCACCCCTAGGCTTAGGCTAAGGCTAGGGCTCCCCTAGCCTAAGGCTAGGGCACTCCTAGGCTTATGCTAGGGCACCCCTAGGCTTAGGCTAGTGAACCCCTAGCCTAAGGCTAGGGCACCCCTAGTCTTAGGCTACGGCACACCTAGGCTTAGGCTAGGGCACCCCTAGGCTTAGGCTAAGGCTAGGGCTTCCCTAGCCTAAGGCTAGGTCACCACTAGGCTTAGGCTAGGGCACCCCTAGGCTTAGGCTAAGGCTAGGGCACCCCTAGGCTTAGGCTAAGTCTAGGGCTCTCCTAGCCTAAGGCTAGGGCACCCCTAGGCTTAGGCTAGGGCACCCCTAGGTTTAGGCTAGGGCACCACTAGGCTTAGGCTTGGCAACCCTAGGCTTAGGCTTGGGCACCCCTAGGCTTAGTCTAGGGCAGCCCTAGGCTTAGGCTAAGGCTAGGGCTCGCCTAGCCTAAGGCTAGGGAAGCCCTAGGCTTAGGCGAGGGCACCCCTAGGCTTAGGCTAGGGCACCCCTAGGCTTAGGCTAGCGCACCCCTAGGCTTAGGCCAGGGAACCCTAGGCTTAGGCTAATGCTAGGACTCGCCTAGCCTAAGGCTTGGGCACACCTAGGCTTAGGCTAGGACAGACCTAGGCTTAAGCTAGGGCACCTCTAGGCTTAGACTTGGCACCCCTAGGCTTAGGCTTGGGCACCCCTAGGCTTAGGCTGGGCAGCCCTAGGCTTAGGCTAGGGCACCCCTAGGCTTAGGCTAGGGCACCCTTAGGCTTAGGCTAGGGCACCCCTAGGCTTAGGCTAGGGCACCCTAGGCTTAGGCTAGGGCAGCCCTAGTCTTAGGCTAGGGCTAGGGCTCGCCTAGCCTAAGGCTAGGGCACCCCTCGGCTTAGGCTAGGGCAGCACTAGGCTTAGGCTAGGGCACCCCTAGGCTTAGGCTATGGCAGCCCTAGGCTTAGGCTAAGGCTAGGGCTCGCCTAGCCTAAGGCTAGGGCACCCCTAGGCTTAGGTTAGGGCACCCGGAGGCTTAGGCTAGGGCAGCCCTAGGCTTGGGCACCCCTAGGCTTAGGCTAGGGCACCCCTAGACTTAGGCTAGGGAACCCCTAGGCTTAGGCTGGGGCACCCCTAGGATTAGGCTAGGGCACCCCTAGGCTTAGGCTAGGGCACCCCGAGGCTTTGACTAGGGCACCACTAGGCTTAGGCTAAGGTTAGGGCTCCCCTAGCTTAAGGCTAGGGCACCCCTAGGCTTAGGCTAGGACAGACCTAGGCTTAGGCTAGGGCACCCCTAGGCTTACTCTAGGGCACCCCTAGGCTTAGGCTAGGGCACCCCTAGGCTTAGGCTAGGGCACCCCTAGGCTTAGGCTAGGGCAGCCCAAGGCTTAGGCTAAGGCTAGAGCTCGCCTCGACAAAGGCTAGGACACCCCTAGGCTTAGGCTAAGTCTAGGGCTCCCCTAGCCTAAGGCTAGGGCACCCCTAGGCTTAGGCTAGGGCACCCCTAGGCTTAGGCTAGGGCACCCCTAGGCTTAGGCTAGGGCACCCCTAGGCTTAGGCTAGGGCAGCCCTAGGTTTAGGCTAAGGCTAGGGCTCGCCTAGCCTAAGGCTAGGGCACCCCTAGGCTTAGGCTAGGGCACCCCTAGGCTTAGGCTAGGGCACCCCTATGCTTAGGCTTGGCACCCCTAGGCTTAGCCTTGGACACCCCTAGGCTTAGGCTAGGGCAGCCCTAGGCTTCGGATAAGGCTAGGGCTTGCCTAGCCTAATGCTATGGCAGCCCTAGGCTTAGGCTAGGGCACCCCTAGGCTTAGGCTAGGGCACCCCTAGGCTTAGGCTAGGGCACCCCTAGGCTTAGGCTAGGGCACCCCTAGGCTTATGCTAAGGCTAGGGCTCGCCTAGCCTAAGGCTAGGGCACTCCTATGCTTAGGCTAGGGCACCCCTAGGCTTAGGCTAGGGAACCCCTAGCCTAAGGCTAGGGCACCCCTAGGCATAGGCTAGGGCACCCCTAGGCTTAGGCTAGGACAGACCTAGGTTTAGGCTTGGGCACCCCTAGGTATAGGCTAGGGTAGCCCTAGGCTTAGGCTAAAGCTAGGGCTCGCCTAGCCTAAGGCTAGGGGACCCCTAGGCTTAGGCTAGGACAGACCTAGGCTTAGGCTAGGGCACCCCTAGGCTTAGTCTAGGGCACCCCTAGGCTTAGGCTAGGGCACCCCTAGGCTTAGGCTAGGGCACCCCTAGGCTTAGGCTAGGGCAGCCCAAGGCTTAGGCTAAGGCTAGGGCTCGCCTAGCCTAAGGCTAGGGCACCCCTAGGCTTAGGATACGGCAGACCTAGGCTTAGGCTAGGGCACCCCTAGGCTTTGGCTAGGGCACCCCTAGGCTTAGGCTAGGGCACCCCTAGGCTTAGGCTAAGGCTAGGGCTCCCCTAGCCTAAGGCTAGGGCACTCCTAGGCTTATGCTAGGGCACCCCTAGGCTTAGGCTAGTGAACCCCTAGCCTAAGGCTAGGGCACCCCTAGTCTTAGGCTACGGCACACCTAGGCTTAGGCTAGGGCACCCCTAGGCTTAGGCTAAGGCTAGGGCTTCCCTAGCCTAAGGCTAGGTCACCACTAGGCTTAGGCTAGGGCACCCCTAGGCTTAGGCTAAGGCTAGGGCACCCCTAGGCTTAGGCTAAGTCTAGGGCTCTCCTAGCCTAAGGCTAGGGCACCCCTAGGCTTAGGCTAGGGCACCCCTAGGTTTAGGCTAGGGCACCACTAGGCTTAGGCTTGGCAACCCTAGGCTTAGGCTTGGGCACCCCTAGGCTTAGTCTAGGGCAGCCCTAGGCTTAGGCTAAGGCTAGGGCTCGCCTAGCCTAAGGCTAGGGAAGCCCTAGGCTTAGGCGAGGGCACCCCTAGGCTTAGGCTAGGGCACCCCTAGGCTTAGGCTAGCGCACCCCTAGGCTTAGGCCAGGGCACCCCTAGGCTTAGGCTAAGGCTAGGACTCGCCTAGCCTAAGGCTTGGGCACACCTAGGCTTAGGCTAGGACAGACCTAGGCTTAAGCTAGGGCAACCCTAGGCTTAGACTTTGCACCCCTAGGCTTAGGCTTGGGCACCCCTAAGCTTAGGCTGGGCAGCCCTAGGCTTAGGCTAGGGCACCCCTAGGCTTAGGCTAGGGCACCCCTAGGCTTAGGCTAGGGCACCCCTAGGCTTAGGCTAGGGCACCCCTAGGCTTAGGCTAGGGCAGCCCTAGTCTTAGGCTAGGGCTAGGGCTCGCCTAGCCTAAGGCTAGGGCACCCCTCGGCTTAGGCTAGGGCACCACTAGGCTTAGGCTAGGGCACCCCTAGGCTTAGGCTTGGCAACCCTAGGCTTAGACTTGGGTACCCCTAGGCTTAGGCTAGGGCAGCCCTAGGCTTAGGCTAAGGCTAGGGCTCGCCTAGCCTAAGGCTAGGGCACCCCTAGGCTTAGGTTAGGGCACCCGGAGGCTTAGGCTAGGGCAGCCCTAGGCTAGGGCACCCCTAGGCTTAGGCTAGGGCACCCCTAGACTTAGGCTAGGGCACCCCTAGACTTAGGCTAGGGCACCCCTAGGCTTAGGCTAAGGCTACGGCTCCCGTAGCCTCAGGCTACGGCACCCCTAGACTCAGGCTATGGCACCCCTAGGCTTAGGCTAGGGCTATCCTAGGTTAGACTAACGCTAGGGCTCCCCTATCCTCAGGCTAAGGCACCCGTAGGCTCAGGCTAGTGTACCCCTAGGCTTAGGCTAGGGCACCCCTAACCTTAGGCAGGGCACCCCTATGGTTAGGCTAGGGCACCCCTAGGCTTAGGCTAGGGCACCCCTAGGCTTAGGCTGGGGCACCCCTAGGCTTAGGCTAGGGCACCCCTAGGCTCAGGCTAGGGCATCCCGAGGCTTCGACTAGGGCACCACTAGGCTTATGCTAAGGTTAGGGCTCCCCTAGCTTAAGGCTAGAGCACCCCTAGGCTCAGTCTAGGGCACCCCTAGGCTTAGGCTAGGGCACCCATAGGCTCAGGCTAAGTCTAGGGCTCCCCTCGACAAAGGCTAGGACACCCCTAGGCTTAGGCTAGAGCACCCCTAGGCTTAGGCTAGGGCACCCCTAGGCTTAGGCTAGGGCACCCCTAGGCTTAGTCTAGGGCACCCCTAGGCTTAGGCTAGGGCACCCCTAGGCTTAGGTTAAGGCTACGGCTCCACTAGCCTCAGGCTAGGGCACCCCTAGACTCACTATGGCACCACTAGGCTTAGGCTAGGGCAGCCCTAGGCTTAGGCTAAGGCTAGGGCTCGCCTAGCCTAAGGCTAGGGCACCCCTAGGCTTAGACTAGGACAGACCTAGGCTTAGGCTAGGGCACCCCTAGGCTTAAGCTTGGCACTCCTAGGCTTAGGCTAGGGCAGCCATAGGCTTAGGCTAAGGCTAGGGCTCCCCTAGCCTATGGCCTGGGCACCCATAGTCTTAGGATAGGGCACCCCTAGGCTTAGGCTAGGGCACCCCTAGGCTTAGGCTAGCGCACCCCTAGGCTTAGGCTAAGGCTAGGGATTCCCTAGCCTAAAGCTAGGGCACCCCTAGGCTTAGGCTAGGGCACCCCTAGACTTAGACTAGGGCATCCCTAAGCTTAGGCTTGGCACCCCTAGGCTTAGGCTTGGGCACACCTAGGCTTAGGCTAGGGCAGCCCTTGGCTTAGGCTAAGGCTAGGGCTCGCCTAGCCTAAGGCTCAGGCACCCCTAGGCTTAGGTTAGGGCACCCCTAGGCTTAGGCTTGGCACCCCTAGGCTTAGGCTAGGGCACCCCTAGGCATAGGCTAGGGCACCCCTAGGCTTAGGCTAAGGCAGCCCTAGGCTTAGGCTAGGGTACACCTAGGCTTAGGCTAGGGCACCCCTAGGCTTAGGCTAAGGCACCACTAGGCTTAGGCTAACGCTAGGGCTCACCTAGCCTAAGGCTAAGGCACCCCTAGGCTTATTCTAGGGCACCACTAGGCTTAGGCTAGGGAACCCCTAGCCTAAGGCTAGGGCACTCCTAGGCTTAGGCTAGCGCACCCCTAGGCTTAGGCTAGGGCACCCCTAGGCTTAGGCTAAGGCTAGGCTCGCCTAGCCTAAGGCTTGGGCACCCCTAGGCTTAGGCTAGGACAGACCTAGGCTTAAGCTAGGGCACCCCTAGACTTAGGCTTGGCACCCCTAGGCTTAGGCTTGGGCACCCATAGTCTTAGGCTAGGGCACCCCTAGGCTTAGGCTAGGGCACCCCTAGGCTTAGGCTAGGGCACCCCTAGGCTTAGGCTAAGGCTAGGGCTCGACTAGCCTAAGGCTAGGGCACCCCTAGGCTTAGGCTAGGGCAGCCCTAGGCTTAGGCTATGGCACCCCTAGGCTTAGGCTTGGGCACCCCTAGGCTTAGGCTAGGGCAGCCCTAGGCTTAGGCAAAGGCTAGGGCTCGCCTAGCCTAAGGCTAGGGCACCCCTAGGCTTAGGCTAGGACAGACCTAGGCTTAGGCTAGGGCACCCCTAGGCTTAGGCTTGGGCACCCCTATTCTTAGGCTAGGGCAGCCCTAGGCTTAGGCTAAGGCTAGGGCTCGCCTAGCCTAAGGCTAAGGCACCCCTAGGCTTAGGTTAGGGCACCCCTAGGCTTAGGGTTGGGCAGCCCTAGGCTTAGGCTAGGGTACCCCTAGGCTTAGGCTAGGGCACCCCTAGGTTCAGGCTAGGGCCCCCCTGGGCTTAGGCTAAGGCTAGGGCTCCCCTAGCCTAAGGCAAGGGCACCCCTAGGCTTAGGCTAGGGCACCCCTAGGCTTAGGCTAGGGTACTCCTAGGCTTAGGCTAGGGCACCCGTAGGCTTATTCTAAGGCTAGGGCTACCCTAGCCTAAGGCTAGGGCACCCCTAGGCTTAGGCTCGGGCACCCCTAGGATTAGGCTAGGGCACCCGTAGGCTTATTCTAAGGCTAGGGCTACCCTAGCCTAAGGCTAGGGCACCCCTAGGCTTAGGCTCGGGCACCCCTAGGATTAGGCTAAGGCTAGGCCTCCCCTAGCCTAAGGCTAGGGCACCCCTTGGCTTACGCTGGGGAACCCCTAGGCTTAGGAAAAGGCTAGGGCTCCCATAGCCTAAGGCTAGGGCACCCCTAGGCTTAGGCTAGGGAACCCCTAGGCTTTAGCTAGGGCTCCCCTAGGCTTAGGATAAGGCTATGGCTCCCCTAGCCTCAGGATAGTGCACCCCTAGACTCAGGCTATGACTCCCCCATTCTTAGGCTAGGGCAATCCTAGGCTAGACTAACGCTAGGGCTCACCTATCCTCAGGCTAGGGCACCCGTAGGCTCAGGCTAGGGCACCCCTAGGCTCAGCTTATGGCACCCCTATGCTTAGGCTAGGGCAATCCTAGGCTAGACTAAGGCTAGGGCTCCCCTCGCCTAAGGCTACGGCACCCCTAGGCTCAGGCTAGGGCACCCCTAGGCTTAGGCTCGGGCACCCCTAGGATTAGGCTAAGGCTAGTGCTCCCCTAGCCTAAGGCTAGGGCACCCCTAGGCTTAGGCTAGGAATGACCTAGGCTTAGGCTAGGGCACCCCTAGGCTTAAGCTTTCACTCCTAGGCTTAGGCTAGGGCAGCCATAGTCTTAGGCTACGGCTAGGGCTCCCCTAGCCTAAGGCCTGGGCACCCCTAGTCTTAGGATAGGGCACCCCTAGGCTTAGGTTAGGGCACCCCTAGGCTTAGGCTAGAGCACCCCTAGGCTTAGGCTAAGGCTAGGGATTCCCTAGCCTAAGGCTAGGGCACCCCTAGGCTTAGGCTAGGGCACACCTAGACTTAGACTAGGGCACCCCTAGGCTTAGGCTTGGCACCCCTAGGCTTAGGCTTGGGCACACCTAGGCTTAGGCTAGGGCAGCCCTAGGCTTAGGCTAAGGCTAGGGCTCGCCTAGCCTAAGGCTAGGGCACCCCTAGGCTTAGGCTAGGGCACCCCTAGGCTTAGGCTAAGGCAGCCCTAGGCTTAGGCTAGGGTACACCTAGGCTTAGGCTAGGGCACCCCTAGGCTTAGGTTAAGGCACCACAAGGCTTAGGCTAACGCTAGGGCTCACCTAGCCTAAGGCTAGGGCACCCCTAGGCTTAGACTAGGGCACCACTAGGCTTAGGCTAGGGAACCCCTAGCCTAAGGCTAGGGCACTCCTAGGCTTAGGCTAGCGCACCCCTAGGCTTAGGCTAGGGCACCCTTAGGCTTAGGCTAAGGCTAGGGCTCGCCTAGCCTAAGGCTCGGGCACCCCAAGGCTTAGGCTAGGACAGACCTAGGCTTAAGCTAGGGCACCCCTAGGCTTAGGCTTGGCACCCCTAGGCTTAGGCTTGGGCACCCATAGTCTTAGGCTAGGGCACCCCTAGGCTTAGGCTAGGGCACCCCTAGGCTTAGGCTAGGGCACCCCTAGGCTTAGGCTAGGGCACCCCTAGGCTTAGTCTAGGGCACCCCTAGGCTTAGGCTAGGGCACCCCTAGGCTTAGGTTAAGGCTACGGCTCCACTAGCCTCAGGCTAGGGCACCCCTAGACTCACTATGGCACCACTAGGCTTAGGCTAGGGCAGCCCTAGGCTTAGGCTAAGGCTAGGGCTCGCCTAGCCTAAGGCTAGGGCACCCCTAGGCTTAGACTAGGACAGACCTAGGCTTAGGCTAGGGCACCCCTAGGCTTAAGCTTGGCACTCCTAGGCTTAGGCTAGGGCAGCCATAGGCTTAGGCTAAGGCTAGGGCTCCCCTAGCCTATGGCCTGGGCACCCATAGTCTTAGGATAGGGCACCCCTAGGCTTAGGCTAGGGCACCCCTAGGCTTAGGCTAGCGCACCCCTAGGCTTAGGCTAAGGCTAGGGATTCCCTAGCCTAAAGCTAGGGCACCCCTAGGCTTAGGCTAGGGCACCCCTAGACTTAGACTAGGGCATCCCTAAGCTTAGGCTTGGCACCCCTAGGCTTAGGCTTGGGCACACCTAGGCTTAGGCTAGGGCAGCCCTTGGCTTAGGCTAAGGCTAGGGCTCGCCTAGCCTAAGGCTCAGGCACCCCTAGGCTTAGGTTAGGGCACCCCTAGGCTTAGGCTTGGCACCCCTAGGCTTAGGCTAGGGCACCCCTAGGCATAGGCTAGGGCACCCCTAGGCTTAGGCTAAGGCAGCCCTAGGCTTAGGCTAGGGTACACCTAGGCTTAGGCTAGGGCACCCCTAGGCTTAGGCTAAGGCACCACTAGGCTTAGGCTAACGCTAGGGCTCACCTAGCCTAAGGCTAAGGCACCCCTAGGCTTATTCTAGGGCACCACTAGGCTTAGGCTAGGGAACCCCTAGCCTAAGGCTAGGGCACTCCTAGGCTTAGGCTAGCGCACCCCTAGGCTTAGGCTAGGGCACCCCTAGGCTTAGGCTAAGGCTAGGCTCGCCTAGCCTAAGGCTTGGGCACCCCTAGGCTTAGGCTAGGACAGACCTAGGCTTAAGCTAGGGCACCCCTAGACTTAGGCTTGGCACCCCTAGGCTTAGGCTTGGGCACCCATAGTCTTAGGCTAGGGCACCCCTAGGCTTAGGCTAGGGCACCCCTAGGCTTAGGCTAGGGCACCCCTAGGCTTAGGCTAAGGCTAGGGCTCGACTAGCCTAAGGCTAGGGCACCCCTAGGCTTAGGCTAGGGCAGCCCTAGGCTTAGGCTATGGCACCCCTAGGCTTAGGCTTGGGCACCCCTAGGCTTAGGCTAGGGCAGCCCTAGGCTTAGGCAAAGGCTAGGGCTCGCCTAGCCTAAGGCTAGGGCACCCCTAGGCTTAGGCTAGGACAGACCTAGGCTTAGGCTAGGGCACCCCTAGGCTTAGGCTTGGGCACCCCTATTCTTAGGCTAGGGCAGCCCTAGGCTTAGGCTAAGGCTAGGGCTCGCCTAGCCTAAGGCTAAGGCACCCCTAGGCTTAGGTTAGGGCACCCCTAGGCTTAGGGTTGGGCAGCCCTAGGCTTAGGCTAGGGTACCCCTAGGCTTAGGCTAGGGCACCCCTAGGTTCAGGCTAGGGCCCCCCTGGGCTTAGGCTAAGGCTAGGGCTCCCCTAGCCTAAGGCAAGGGCACCCCTAGGCTTAGGCTAGGGCACCCCTAGGCTTAGGCTAGGGTACTCCTAGGCTTAGGCTAGGGCACCCGTAGGCTTATTCTAAGGCTAGGGCTACCCTAGCCTAAGGCTAGGGCACCCCTAGGCTTAGGCTCGGGCACCCCTAGGATTAGGCTAGGGCACCCGTAGGCTTATTCTAAGGCTAGGGCTACCCTAGCCTAAGGCTAGGGCACCCCTAGGCTTAGGCTCGGGCACCCCTAGGATTAGGCTAAGGCTAGGCCTCCCCTAGCCTAAGGCTAGGGCACCCCTTGGCTTACGCTGGGGAACCCCTAGGCTTAGGAAAAGGCTAGGGCTCCCATAGCCTAAGGCTAGGGCACCCCTAGGCTTAGGCTAGGGAACCCCTAGGCTTTAGCTAGGGCTCCCCTAGGCTTAGGATAAGGCTATGGCTCCCCTAGCCTCAGGATAGTGCACCCCTAGACTCAGGCTATGACTCCCCCATTCTTAGGCTAGGGCAATCCTAGGCTAGACTAACGCTAGGGCTCACCTATCCTCAGGCTAGGGCACCCGTAGGCTCAGGCTAGGGCACCCCTAGGCTCAGCTTATGGCACCCCTATGCTTAGGCTAGGGCAATCCTAGGCTAGACTAAGGCTAGGGCTCCCCTCGCCTAAGGCTACGGCACCCCTAGGCTCAGGCTAGGGCACCCCTAGGCTTAGGCTCGGGCACCCCTAGGATTAGGCTAAGGCTAGTGCTCCCCTAGCCTAAGGCTAGGGCACCCCTAGGCTTAGGCTAGGAATGACCTAGGCTTAGGCTAGGGCACCCCTAGGCTTAAGCTTTCACTCCTAGGCTTAGGCTAGGGCAGCCATAGTCTTAGGCTACGGCTAGGGCTCCCCTAGCCTAAGGCCTGGGCACCCCTAGTCTTAGGATAGGGCACCCCTAGGCTTAGGTTAGGGCACCCCTAGGCTTAGGCTAGAGCACCCCTAGGCTTAGGCTAAGGCTAGGGATTCCCTAGCCTAAGGCTAGGGCACCCCTAGGCTTAGGCTAGGGCACACCTAGACTTAGACTAGGGCACCCCTAGGCTTAGGCTTGGCACCCCTAGGCTTAGGCTTGGGCACACCTAGGCTTAGGCTAGGGCAGCCCTAGGCTTAGGCTAAGGCTAGGGCTCGCCTAGCCTAAGGCTAGGGCACCCCTAGGCTTAGGCTAGGGCACCCCTAGGCTTAGGCTAAGGCAGCCCTAGGCTTAGGCTAGGGTACACCTAGGCTTAGGCTAGGGCACCCCTAGGCTTAGGTTAAGGCACCACAAGGCTTAGGCTAACGCTAGGGCTCACCTAGCCTAAGGCTAGGGCACCCCTAGGCTTAGACTAGGGCACCACTAGGCTTAGGCTAGGGAACCCCTAGCCTAAGGCTAGGGCACTCCTAGGCTTAGGCTAGCGCACCCCTAGGCTTAGGCTAGGGCACCCTTAGGCTTAGGCTAAGGCTAGGGCTCGCCTAGCCTAAGGCTCGGGCACCCCAAGGCTTAGGCTAGGACAGACCTAGGCTTAAGCTAGGGCACCCCTAGGCTTAGGCTTGGCACCCCTAGGCTTAGGCTTGGGCACCCATAGTCTTAGGCTAGGGCACCCCTAGGCTTAGGCTAGGGCACCCCTAGCCTTAGGCTAGGGCACTCCTAGGCTTAGGCTAAGGCTAGGGCTCGACTAGCCTAAGGCTAGGGCACCCCTAGGCTTAGGCTAGGGCAGCCCTAGGCTTAGGCTATGGCACCCCTAGGCTTAGGCTTGGGCACCCCTAGGCTTAGGCTAGGACAGACCTAGGCTTAGGCTAGGGCACCCCTAGGCTTAGGCTTGGGCACCCCTATTCTTAGGCTAGGGCAGCCCTAGGGTCAGGCTAAGGCTAGGGCTCGCCTAGCCTAAGGCTAAGGCACCCCTAGGCTTAGGTTAAGGCACCCCTAGGCTTAGGCTAGGGCAGCCCTAGGCTTAGGCTAGGGTACCCCTAGGCTTAGGCTAGGGCACCCCTAGACTTAGGCTAGGGCACACCTAGGCTTAGGCTAAGGCTAGGGCTCACCTAGCCTAAGGCTAGGGCACCCCTAGGCTTAGACTAGGGCACCCCTAGGATTAGGCTTGTGAACCCCTAGCCTAAGGCTAGGGCACCCTAGGTTTAGGCTAGGGCACCCCTGGGCTTAGGCTAAGGCTAGGGCTCCCCTAGCGTAAGGCAAGGGCACCCCTAGGCTCAGTCTACGGCACCCCTAGGCTTAGGCTATGGCTAGGGCACCCGTAGGCTTATTCTAAGGCTAGGGCTACCCTAGCCTAAGGCTAGGGCACCCCTAGGCTTAGGCTCGGGCACCCCTAGGATTAGGCTAAGGCTAGGCCTCCCCTAGCCTAAGGCTAGGGCACCCCTTGGCTTACGCTGGGGAACCCCTAGGCTTAGGAAAAGGCTAGGGCTCCAGTAGCCTAAGGCTAGGGCACCCCTAGGTTTAGGCTAGGGCACCCCTAGGCTTAGGCTAGGGAACCCCTAGGCTTTAGCTAGGGCTACCCTAAGCTTAGGATAAGGCTATGACTCCCCTAGCCTCAGGATAGTGCACCCCTAGACTCAGGCTATGACTCCCCCATTCTTAGGCTAGGGCAATCCTAGGCTAGACTAACGCTAGGGCTCCCCTATCCTCAGGCTAGGGCACCCGTAGGCTCAGGCTAGGGCACCCCTAGGCTCAGCCTATGGCACCACTAGGCTTAGGCTAGGGCAATCCTAGGCTAGACTAAGGCTAGGGCTCCCCTCGCCTAAGGCTACGGCACCCCTAGGCTCAGGCTAGGGCACCCCTAGGCTTAGGCTAGGGCACCCCTAGGCTTAGGCTCGGGCACCCCTATGATTAGGCTAAGGCTAGTGCTCCCCTAGCCTAAGGCTAGGGCACTCCTAGGCTTAGGCTAGGGCACCCATATGCTTAGGCTAGGGCAGCCCTCGGCTTAGGCTAAGGCTAGGGGACTCCTAGGCTTAGGCTAAGGCACCCCTAGGCTTAGGCTAGGGCACCCCTAGGCTTAGGCTAAGGCACCACTAGGCTTAGGCTAGGGCACCCCTAGCCTTAGGCTAGGGCACCCCTAGGCTTAGGCTAAGGCTACGGCTCCCCTAGCCTCACTCTAGGGCACCCCTAGACTCAGTCTAGGGCACTCGTAGGCTCAGGCTAGGTTGCCCCTAGGCTCAGGCTACGGCAGCCCTAGGCTTAGGCTAGGGCACCCCTAGGTTTAGGCCAGGGCACCCCTAGGCTTAGGCTAGGTAACCCGTAGCCTAAGTCTAGGGCACCCCTAGGCTTAGGTTAGGGCACCCTAGGCTTAGGCTGGGGTACCCTTAGGCTTAAGCTACGGCACCCGTAGGCTTAGGCTAAGGCTAGGGCTCCTTTAGCCTAAGGCTAGGGCACACCTAAGCTTAGGCTAGGGCAACCCTAGGCTCAGGCTAGGGCACCCCTAGGCGTAGACTAGGGTACCCCTAGCCTTTGGAAAAGGTTAGGGGTCACCTAGCCTAAGGCTAGGGCACCCCTTGGCTTAGGCTAGGGCACCCTTAGGCTAAGGCTAGGGCACCCCTGAGTTTTAGCTAGGGCTCCCCTAGGCTTAGGCAAAGGCTACGGCTCCCCTAGCCTCAGGCTACTGCACCCCTATACTCAGGCTATTACACCCCTAGGCTTAGGCTAGGGCAATACTAGGCTAGACTAACGCTAGGGCTCCACTATCCTCAGGCTAGGGCACCTGTAGGCTTAGGCTAGGGCCCCCCTAGGCTTAGGCCAGGGCACCCCTAGGCTTAGGCCAGGGCACCCCTAGGCTAAGGCTCCGGCACCCCGAGGGTTAGGCTAAGGCTAGGGCTCCCCTAGCCTAAGGCTAGGGCACCCTAGGCTTAGGGTTGGGCACCCATAGGCTTAGGATAGCGCACCCCTAGGCTTAGGCTAAGGCTAGGGGACTCCTAGGCTTAGGCTACGGCACCCCTAGGCTTATGCTAGGGCACCCCTAGGCTTAGGCGAAGGCACCCCTAGGCTTAGGCTAGGGCACCCCTAGGCTTAGGCTAAGGCTAGGTCACCCCTAGGCTTAGGATGAGGTACCACTAGGCTTAGGCTAGGGCAACAATAGGCTTAGGCTAGGGCACCCCTTGGCTTAGGCTGGGCACCCCTAGGCTGAGGCTAGGGCACCCCTATGCTGAGGCTAGGGCACCCCTAGGCTTATTCTAAGGCTAGGGCTACCATAGCCTAAGGCTAGGGCACCCATAGGCTTAGGCTAGGGCATCCCTAGGCTTAGGCTAAGGCTAGGGTTCCCCTAGCCTAAGGCTAGGGCACCCCTAGGCTTAGGCTAGGGCACCCCAAGGCTTAGGCTAAGGCACCCCTAGGCTTACGCTAAGGTTAGGGCTCCCCTAACCTAAGGCTAGGGCACCTCTAGGCTTAGGCTAGGGCACCCCTAGGCTTTGGCAAGGGCAACCCTAGGCTTCGGCTAGGGCACCCCTAGGCTTAGGCTAGGGCACCCCAAGGCTGAGGCTAGGGCACCCCTAAGCTGAGGCTAGGGCACCCCTACGCTTAGGCTAAAGCTAGGGCTACCCTAGCCTAAGGCTAGGGCACCTCTAAGCTTAGGCTAGGGCACCCCTAGGCTTAGGATAGGGCACCACTAGGCTTAGGTTTTGGCTAGGTCACCCGTAGGCTTAGGGTAGGGCACCCCAAGGCTTAGGCTAAGGCACCCCTAGGCTTACCCTAAGGTTAGGGCTCCCCTTGCCTAAGGCTAGGGCACCTCTAGGCTTAGGCTAGGGCACAACTAGGCTTTGGCTAGGGCACCCCTAGGCTTAGGCTAGGGCACTCCTAGGCTTAGGCTAGGGCAGCCCGAGGCTTGGGTTAGGGCACCCCTATCCTTAGGCTAGGGCAGCCCTAGGCTTAGGCTAGGGCACCCCTAGGCTTAGGCTAGGGCACCCCTAGTCTTAGGATAAGGTTAGGGCTCCCCTAGCCTAAGTCTAGGGCACCCCTAGGCTTAGGCTTCAGCACCCCTAGGCTTAGGCTAGGGCACTCCTAGGCTTAGGCCTGGGCAGCCCTACGCTTAGGCTAGGGCAGCCCTAGGCTTAGGCTAAGTCTATGGCTCCCTTAGCCTAAGGCTTGGGCACCCATAGGCTTGGGCTAGGGCACCTTTAGGCTTAGGCTAGGGCACCCCTAGGATTAGGCTAAGGCTAGGGCTCCCCGAGCCTAAGGCTAGGGCACCCCTCGGCTTAGGCTAGGGCACTCCTAGGCTTAGGCTAGGGCACCCGTAGGCTTAGGCTAGGGCACCCCTAGGCTTAGGCTAGGGCACCCCTAGGCTTAGGCTAATGCTTGGGCTCCCTTAGTCTAAGGCTAGAGCACCCTTAGGCTTAGACTAGGGCACCCCTAATCTTAGGCTAGGGCACCCCTAGGCTTAGGCTACGACACCACTAGGCTTAGGCTACGGCACCCCTAGGCTTAGGCTAAGGCTAGGGCTCCCATAGCCTAAGGCTAGGGCTCCCCTAGGCTTAGGTTAGGGCACCCTTAGGCTTAGGCTAGGGCACCCCTAGGCTTAGGCTAGTGCACCCCTATGCTTAGGCTAAGGCTAGGGCTTCCCTAGCCTAAGGCTAGGGCACCCCTAGGCTTAGGCTAGGGCACCCCTAGGGTTAGGCTAGGGCACCACTAGGCTTAGGTATGGAACCCCTAGGCTTAGGTTAGGGCACCCCTATGCTTAGGCTAGGCACCCCTAGGCTTAGGCTAGGGCACCCCTAGGCTTAGGCTAGGGCACCCCTAGGCTTAGGCTAGGGCACCCCCAGGCTTCGGCTAAGGCGAGGACTCCCCTAGCCTAAGGATAGGGCACGCCTAGGCTTAGGCTAAGGCTAGGGCTCCCCTAGCCTAAGGCTAGGGCACCCGTAAGCTTAGGCTAGGGCACCCCTAGGTTTAGGCTAGGGCGCCCCTAGGCTTAGGCTAAGGCTAGGGTTCCCTGGCCTAAGGTTAGGGCACCCCTAGGCTAAGGCTAGGGCACCTCTAGGCTTAGGCTGGGGCACGCCTAGGCATAGGCTAAGGCTACGGCTCCCCTAGTCAGGCTGGGTCACCCCTAGACTCAGGCTATGGCACCCTATGCTTAGGCTAGGGCAATCCTAGGCTAGACTAAGGCTAGGGCTCCCCTAGCCTCAGGCTAGGGCACACGTATGCTCAGGCTAGGGAACCCCTAGCCTAAGGCTAGGGCACCCCTAGGCTTAGGCTAGGGCACCCCTAGGCTTAGGCTAGGGCACCCCTAGACTTAGGCTAAGGCAACAGCTCCCCTAGCCTCAGGCTAGGGCACCCCTAAACTCAGGCTAGGGCACCCGTAGGCTCAGGCTAGGGCAATCCTAGGCTTAGGCTAATGCTAGGGCTCCCCTAGGCTCAGTCTAGGGCACCCCTAGGCTTAGACTAGGGCACCCCTAGGCTTAGGAAAAGGTTAGGGCTCCCCTAGCCTAAGGCTAGGGAACCCCTAGTCTTAGGCTAGGGCACCCCAAGGCTTAGGCTAGGGCATCCCTAGGCTTAGGCTAAGGCTAGGGTTCCCCTAGCCTAAGGCTAGGGCACCCCTAGGCTTAGGCTAGGGCACCCCAAGGCTTAGGCTAAGGCACCCCTAGGCTTACGCTAAGGTTAGGGCTCCCCTAACCTAAGGTTAGGGCACCTCTAGGCTTAGGCTAGGGCACCCCTAGGCTTTGGCAAGGGCAACCCTAGGCTTAGGCTAGGGCACCCCTAGGCTTAGGCTAGGGCACCCCAAGGCTGAGGCTAGGGCACCCCTAAGCTGAGGCTAGGGCACCCCTAGGCTTAGGCTAAAGCTAGGGCTACCCTAGCCTAAGGCTAGGGCACCTCTAAGCTTAGGCTAGGGCACCCCAAGGCTTAGGCTTGGGCACCCGTAGGCTTAGGCTAGGGCACTCCTAGGCTTAGGCTAGGGCAGCCCGAGGCTTGGGTTAGGGCACCCCTATCCTTAGGCTAGGGCAGCACTAGGCTTAGGCTAGGGCACCCCTAGGCTTAGGCTAGGGCACCCATAGGCTTAGGCTAAGGCTTGGGCTCCCTTAGTCTAAGGCTAGGGCACCCTTAGGCTTAGACTAGGGCACCCCTAGGCTTAGGCTAGGGCACCCCTAGGCTTAGGCTACGACACCACTAGGCTTAGGCTAGGGCACCCCTAGGCTTAGGCTAAGGCTAGGGCTCCCATAGCCTAAGGCTAGGGCTCCCCTAGGCTTAGGTTAGGGCACCCTTAGGCTTAGGCTAAGGCACCCCTAGGCTTAGGCTATTGCACCCCTATGCTTAGGCTAAGGCTAGGGCTTCCCTAGCCTAAGGCTAGGGCACACCTAGGCTTAGGCTAGGGCACCCCTAGGCTTAGGCTAGGGCACCCCTAGGCTTAGGTATGGAACCCCTAGGCTTAGGTTAGGGCACCCCTATGCTTAGGCTAGGCACCCCTAGGCTTAGGCTAGGGAACCCCTAGGCTTAGGCTAGGGCAGCCCTAGGCTTAGGCTAGGGCACCCCTAGGCTTCGGCTAAGGCGAGGACTCCCCTATCCTAAGAGTAGGGCACGCCTAGGCTTAGGCTAGGGCGCCCCTAGGCTTAGGCTAAGGCTAGGGTTCCCTGGCCTAAGGCTAGGGCACCCCTAGGCTAAGGCTAGGGCACCCTGAGGCTTAGGCTGGGGCACGCCTAGGCTTAGGCTAAGGCTACGGCTCCCCTAGTCAGGCTGGGTCACCCCTAGACTCAGGCTATGGCACCCTATGCTTAGGCTAGGGCAATCCTAGGCTAGACGAAGGCTAGGGATCCCCTAGCCTCAGGCTAGGGCACCCGTATGCTCAGGCTAGGGCACCCCTAGGCTTAGGCTAGGGCACCCCTAAGCTTAGGCTAGGGCACCCCTAGACTTAGGCTAAGGCAACGGCTCCCCTAGCCTCAGGCTAGGGCACCCCTAAACTCAGGCTAGGGCACCCCTAAGCTTAGGCTAGGGCAATCCTAGGCTTAGGCTAACGCTAGGGCTCCCCTATCCTCAGGCTAGGGCACCCGTAGGCTCAGGCTAGGGCACCCCTAGGCTCAGCCTATGGCACCCCTAGCTTAGGCTAGGGCAATCCTAGGCTAGACTAAGGCTAGGGCTCCCCTCGCCTAAGGCTTCGGCACCCCTAGGCTCAGGCTAGGGCACCCCTAGGCTTAGGCTAGGGCACCCCTAGGCTTAGGCTCGGGCACCCCTAGGATTAGGCTAAGACAGACCTAGGCTTAGGCTAGGGCACCCCTAGGCTTAAGCTTGGCACTCCTAGGCTTAGGCTAGGGCAGCCATAGGCTTAGGCTAAGGCTAGGGCTCCCCTAGCCTAAGGCCTGGGCACCCCTAGTCTTAGGATAGGGCACCCCTAGGCTTAGGCTAGGGCACCCCTGGGCTTAGGCTAGCGCACCCCTAGGCTTAGGCTAAGGCTAGGGATTCCCTAGCCTAAGGCTAGGGCACCCCTAGGCTTAGGCTAGGGCACCCCTAGACTTAGACTAGGGCACCCCTAGGCTTAGGCTTGGCACCCATAGGCTTAGGCTTGGGCACACCTAGGCTTAGGCTAGGGCAGCCCTAGGCTTAGGTTAACGCTAGGGCTCACCTAGCCTAAGGCTAGGGCACCCCTAGGCTTAAACTAGGGCACCACTAGGCTTAGGCTAGGGAACCCCTAGCCTAAGGCTAGGGCACTCCTAGGCTTAGGCTAGCGCACCCCTAGGCTTAGGCTAGGGCACCCCTAGGCTTAGGCTAAGGCTAGGGCTCGCCTAGCCTAAGGCTTGGGCACCCCTAGGCTTAGGCTAGGACAGACCTAGGCTTAAGCTAGGGCACCCCTAGGCTTAGGCTTGGCACCCCTAGGCTTAGGCTTGGGCACCCATAGTCTTAGGCTAGGGCACCCCTAGGCTTAGGCTAGGGCACCCCTAGGCTTAGGCTAGGGCACTCCTAGGCTTATGCTAAGGCTAGGGCTCGACTAGCCTAAGGCTAGGGCACCCCTAGGCTTAGGCTAGGGCAGCCCTAGGCTTAGGCTATGGCACCCCTAGGCTTAGGCTTGGGCACCCCTAGGCTTAGGCTAGGGCAACCCTAGGCTTAGGCAAAGGCTAGGGCTCGCCTAGCCTAAGGCTAGGGCACCCCTAGGCTTAGGCTAGGACAGACCTAGGCTTTGGCTAGGGCACCCCTAGGCTTAGGCTTGGGCACCCCTATTCTTAGGCTAGGGCAGCCCTAGGCTTACGCTAAGGCTAGGGCTCGCCTAGCCTAAGGCTAAGGCACCCCTATGCTTAGGTTAAGGAACCCCTAGGCTTAGGCTAGGGCACCCCTAGGCTTAGGCTCGGGCACCCCTAGGATTAGGCTAAGGCTAGTGCTCCCCTAGCCTAAGGCTAGGGCACCCCTAGGCTTAGGCTAGGACAGACCTAAGCTTAGGCTAGGGCACCCCTAGGCTTAAGCTTGGCACTCCTAGGCTTAGGCTAGGGCAGCCATAGGCTTAGGCTAAGGCTAGGGCTCCCCTAGCCTAAGGCCTGGGCACCCCTAGTCTTAGGATAGGGCACCCCTAGGCTTAGGCTAGGGCACGCCTAGGCTTAGGCTAGCGCACCCCTAGGCTTAGGCTAAGGCTAGGGATTCCCTAGCCTAAGGCTAGGGCACCCCTAGGCTTACGCTAGGGCACCCCTAGACTTAGACTAGGGCACCCCTAGGCTTAGGCTTGGCACCCCTAGACTTAGGCTTGGGCACACCTAGGCTTAGGCTAGGGCAGCCCTAGGCTTAGGCTAAGGCTAGGGCCCGCCTAGCCTAAGGCTAGGGCACCCCTAGGCTTAGGCTAGGGCACCCCTAGGCTTAGGCTAAGGCAGCCCTAGACTTAGGCTAGGGTACACCTAGGCTTAGGCTAGGGCACCCCTAGGCTTAGGCTAAGGCACCACTAGGCTTAGGCTAACGCTAGGGCTCACCTAGCCTAAGGCTAGGGCACCCCTAGGCTTAGACTAGGGGACCACTAGGCTTAGGCTAGGGAACCCAGAGCCTAAGGCTAGGGCAACCCTAGGCTTAGGCTAGCGCACCCCTAGGCTTAGGCTAGGGCACCCCTAGGCTTAGGCTAAGGCTAGGGCTCGCCTAGCCTAAGGCTTGGGCACCCCTAGGCTTAGGCTAGGACAGACCTAGGCATAAGCTAGGGCACCCCTAGGCTTAGGCTTGGCACCCCTAGGCTTAGGCTTGGGCACCCATAGTCTTAGGCTAGGGCACCCCTAGGCTTAGGCTAGGGCACCCCTAGGCTTAGGCTAGGGCACTCCTAGGCTTAGGCTAAGGCTAGGGCTCGACTAGCCTAAGGCTAGGGCACCCCTAGGCTTAGGCTAGGGCAGCCCTAGGCTTAGGCTATGGCACCCCTAGGCTTAGGCTTGGGCACCCCTAGGCTTAGGCTAGGGCAGCCCTAGGCTTAGGCAAAGGCTATGGCTCGCCTAGCCTAAGGCTAGGGCACCCCTAGGCTTAGGCTAGGACAGACCTAGGCTTAGGCTAGGGCACCCCTAGGCTTAGGCTTGGGCACCCCTATTCATAGGCTAGGTCAGCCCTAGGCTTAGGCTAAGGCTAGGGCTCGCCTAGCCTAAGGCTAAGGCACCCCTAGGCTTAGGTTAAGGCACCCCTAGGCTTAGGCTAGGGCAGCCCTAGGCTTAGGCTAGGGTACCCCTAGGCTTAGGCTAGGGCACCCCTAGACTTAGGCTAGGGCACACCTAGGCTTAGGCTAAGGCTAGGGCTCACCTAGCCTAAGGCTAGGGCACCCCTAGGCTTACACTAGGGCACCCCTAGGATTAGGCTTGTGAACCCCTAGCCTAAGGCTAGGGCAACCCTAGGTTTAGGCTAGGGCACCCCTGGGCTTAGGCTAAGGCTAGGGCTCCCCTAGCCTAAGGCAAGGGCACCCCTAGGCTTAGGCTAGGGCACTCCTAGGCTTAGGCTAAGGCTAGGGCACCCGTAGGCTTAGACTAAGGCTAGGGCTCCCCTAGCCTAAGGCTAGGGCACCCCTAGGCTTAGGTTTGGGCACCCCTAGGCTTAGGCTATGGCACCCGTAGGCTTATTCTAAGGCTAGGGCTACCCTAGCCTAAGGCTAGGGCACCCCTAGGCTTAGGCTCGGGCACCCCTAGGATTAGGCTAAGGCTAGGCCTCCCCTAGCCTAAGGCTAGGGCACCCCTTGGCTTATGCTGGGGAACCCCTAGGCTTAGGAAAAGGCTAGGGCTCCCGAAGCCTAAGGCTAGGGCACCCCTAGGTTTAGGCTAGGGCACCCCTAGGCTTAGGGTAGGGAACCCCTAGGCTTTAGCTAGGGCTCCCCTAGGCTTAGGATAAGGCTATGGCTCCCCTAGCCTCAGGATAGTGCACCCCTAGACTCAGGCTATGACTCCCCCATTCTTAGGCTAGGGCAATCCTAGGCTAGACTAACGCTAGGGCTCCCCTATCCTCAGGCTAGGGCACCCGTAGGCTCAGGCTAGGGCACCCCTAGGCTCAGCCTATGGCACCCCTAGGCTTAGGCTAGGGCAATCCTAGGCTAGACTAAGGCTAGGGCTCCCCTCGCCTAAGGCTACGGCACCACTAGGCTCAGGCTAGGGCACCCCTAAGCTTAGGTTAGGGCACCCCTAGGCTTAGGCTCGGGCACCCCTAGGATTAGGCTAAGGCTAGTGCTCCCCTAGCCTAAGGATAGGGCACCCCTGGGCTTAGGCTAGGGCACCCATATGCTTAGGCTAGGGCAGCCCTCGGCTTAGGCTAAGGCTAGGGGACTCCTAGGCTTAGGCTAAGGCACCCCTATGCTTAGGCTAGGGCACCCCTAGGCTTAGGCTAGGGCACCCCTAGGCTTAGGCTAAGGCACCAAAAGGCTTAGGCTAGGGCACCCCTAAGCTTAGGCTAGGGCACCCCTAGGCTTAGGCTAAGGTTACGGCTCCCCTAGCCTCATTCTAGGGCACCCCTAGACTCAGGCTAGGGCACTCGTAGGCTCAGGCTAGTTTACCCCTAGGCTCAGGCTAGGGCAGCCCTAGGCTTAGTCTAGGGCACCCCTAGGTTTAGGCCAGGGCACCCCTAGGCTTAGGCTAGGGAACCACTAGCCTAAGTCTAGGGCACCCCTAGGCTTAGGTTAGGGCACCCTAGGCTTAGGCTGGGGTACCCTTAGGCTTAAGCTACGCACCCGTAGGCTTAGGCTAAGGCTTGGGCTCCTTTAGCCTAAGGCTAGGGCACACCTAAGCTTAGTCTAGGGCAACCCTAGGCTCAGGCTAGGGCACCCCTAGGCGTAGACTAGGGTACCCCTAGCCTTTGGAAAAGGTTAGGGGTCACCTAGCCTAAGGCTAGGGCACCCCTTGGCTTAGGCGAGGGCACCCGTAGGCTAAGGCTAGGGCACCCCTGAGTTTTAGCTAGGGCTCCCCTAGGCTTAGGCAAAGGCTACGGCTCCCCTAGCCTCAGGCTACTGCACCCCTATACTCAGGCTATTACACCCCTAGGCTTAGGCTAGGGCAATCCTAGGCTAGACTAACGCTAGGACTCCCGTATCCTCAGGCTAGGGCTCCCCTAGCCTCAAGCTAGCTCACCCCTAGGCTTAGGCTAGGGCACCCCTAGGCTTAGGCTAAGGCTAGGGCTCCTCTAGCCTAAGGCTAGAGCACTCCTAGGCTTAGGCTAGGGCACACCTAGGCTTAGGTTAAGGCTAGGGATCCCCTAGCCTAAGGCTAGGGCCCCCGTAGGCTTAGGCCAGGGCACCCCTAGGCTTAGGTCAGGGCACCCCTAGGCTAAGGCTCCGGCACCCCGAGGGTTAGGCTAAGGCTAGGGCTCCCCTAGCCTAAGGCTAGGGCACCCTAGGCTTAGGGTTGGGCACCCATAGGCTTAGGATAGCGCACCCCTAGACTTAGGCTAAGGCTAGGGGACTCCTAGGCTTAGGCTACGGCACCCCTAGGCTTATGCTAGGGCACCCCTAGGCTTAGGCGAAGGCACCCCTAGGCTTAGGCTAGGGCACCCCTAGGCTTAGGCTAAGGCTAGGTCACCCCTAGGCTTAGGATGAGGTACCACTAGGCTTAGGCTAGGGCAACAATAGGCTTAGGCTAGGGCACCCCTTGGCTTAGGCTGGGCACCCCTAGGCTGAGGCTAGGGCACCCCTATGCTGAGGCTAGGGCACCCCTAGGCTTATTCTAAGGAGAGGCCTACCGTAGCCTAAGGCTAGGGCACCCATAGGCTTAGGCTAGGGCATCCCTAGGCTTAGGCTAAGGCTAGGGTTCCCCTAGCCTAAGGCTAGGGCACCCCTAGGCTTAGGCTAGGGCTCCCCTAGGCTTTGGCAAGGGCAACCCGAGGCTTAGGCTAGGGCACCCCTAGGCTTAGGCTAGGGCACCCCAAGGCTGAGGCTAGGGCACCCCAAGGCTGAGGCTAGGGCACCCCTAACCTGAGGCTAGGGCACCCCTAGGCTTAGGCTAAAGCTAGGGCTACCCTAGCCTAAGGCTAGGGCACCTCTAAGCTTAGGCTAGGGCACCCCTAGGCTTAGGATAGGGCACCACTAGGCTTAGGCTAAGGCACCCCTAGGCTTACCCTAAGGTTAGGGCTCCCCTTGCCTAAGGCTAGGGCACCTCTAGGCTTAGTCTAGGGCACAACTAGGCTTTGGCTAGGGCACCCCTAGGCTTAGGCTAGGGCACTCCTAGGCTTACGCTAGGGCAGCCCGAGGCTTGGGTTAGGGCACCCCTATCCTTAGGCTAGGGCAGCCCTAGGCTTAGGCTAGGGCACCCCTAGGCTTAGGCTAGGGCACCCCTAGTCTTAGGATAAGGTTAGGGCTCCCCTAGCCTAAGTCTAGGGCACCCCTAGGCTTAGGCTTCAGCACCCCTATGCTTTGGCTAGGGCACCCCTAGGTTTAGGCTAGGGCTAGGGCTCCCCTAGCCTAAGGCTAGGGCACCCCTAGGCTTAGGCTAGGGCACTCCTAGGCTTAGGCCTGGGCAGCCCTACGCTTAGGCTAGGGCAGCCCTAGGCTTAGGCTAAGTCTATGGCTCCCTTAGCCTAAGGCTTGGGCACCCATAGGCTTGGGCTAGGGCACCTTTAGGCTTAGGCTAGGGCCCCCCTAGGATTAGGCTAAGGCTAGGGCTCCCCGAGCCTAAGGCTAGGGCACCCCTCGGCTTAGGCTAGGGCACTCCTAGGCTTAGGCTAGGGCACCCGTAGGCTTAGGCTAGGGCACCCCTAGGCTTAGGCTAGGGCACCCCTAGGCTTAGGCTAATGCTTGGGCTCCCTTAGTCTAAGGCTAGGGCACCCTTAGGCTTAGACTAGGGCACCCCTAATCTTAGGCTAGGGCACCCCTAGGCTTAGGCTACGACACCACTAGGCTTAGGCTACGGCACCCCTAGGCTTAGGCTAAGGCTAGGACTCCCATAGCCTAAGGCTAGGGCTCCCCTAGGCTTAGGTTAGGGCACCCTTAGGCTTAGGCTAGGGCACCCCTAGGCTTAGGCTAGTGCACCCCTATGCTTAGGCTAAGGCTAGGGCTTCCCTAGCCTAAGGCTAGGGCACCCCTAGGCTTAGGCTAGGGCACCCCTAGGGTTAGGCTAGGGCACCCCGAGGCTTAGGTATGGAACCCCTAGGCTTAGGTTAGGGCACCCCTATGCTTAGGCTAGGCACCCCTAGGCTTAGGCTAGGGCACCCCTAGGCTTAGGCTAGGGCACCCCTAGGCTTAGGCTAGGGCACCCCCAGGCTTTGGCTAAGGCGAGGACTCCCCTAGCCTAAGGATAGGGCACGCCTAGGCTTAGGCTAAGGCTAGGGCTCCCCTAGCCTAAGGCTAGGGCACCCGTAAGCTTAGGCTAGGGCACCCCTAGGTTTAGGCTAGGGCGCCCCTAGACTTAGGCTAAGGCTAGGGTTCCCTGGCCTAAGGTTAGGGCACCCCTAGGCTAAGGCTAGGGCACCTCTAGGCTTAGGCTGGGGCACGCCTAGGCATAGGCTAAGGCTACGGCTCCCCTAGTCAGGCTGGGTCACCCCTAGACTCAGGCTATGGCACCCTATGCTTAGGCTAGGGCAATCCTAGGCTAGACTAAGGCTAGGGCTCCCCTAGCCTCAGGCTAGGGCACACGTATGCTCAGGCTAGGGAACCCCTAGCCTAAGGCTAGGGCACCCCTAGGTTTAGGCTAGGGCACCCCTAGGCTTAGGCTAGGGCACCCCTAGACTTAGGCTAAGGCAACAGCTCCCCTAGCCTCAGGCTAGGGCACCCCTAAACTCAGGCTAGGGCACCCGTAGGCTCAGGCTAGGGCAATCCTAGGCTTAGGCTAATGCTAGGGCACCCCTAGGCTCAGTCTAGGGCACCCCTAGGCTTAGACTAGGGCACCCCTAGGCTTAGGAAAAGGTTAGGGCTCCCCTAGCCTAAGGCTAGGGAACCCCTAGTCTTAGGCTAGGGCACCCCTAGGCTTAGGCTAGGGCACCCCTAGGCTTAAGCTAGGGCTCCCGTAGGCTTAGGCTAAGGGTACGGCTCCCCTAGCCTCAGGCTAGTACACCCCTAGACTAAGGCTATGGCACCCCTAAGCTTAGCTAGGGCACCCCTAGGCTTAGGCTAGGGCACCCCTAGGCTTAGGCACCGGCACCCCGAGGGTTAGGCTAAGGCTAGGGCTCCCCTAGCCTAAGGCTAGGGCACCCTAGGCTTAGGGTTGGGCACCCATAGGCTTAGGATAGGGCACCCCTAGGCTTAGGCTAAGGCTAGGGGACTCCTAGGCTTAGGCTACGGCACCCCTAGGCTTATGCTAGGGCACCCCTAGGCTTAGGCGAAGGCACCCCTAGGCTTAGGCTAGGGCACCCCTAGGCTTAGGCTAAGGCTAGGTCATCACTAGGCTTAGGATGAGGTACCACTAGGCTTAGGCTAGGGCAACAATAGGCTTAGGCTAGGGCACCACTTGGCTTAGGCTGGGCACCCCTAGGCTGAAGCTAGGGCACCCCTAAGCTGAGGCTAGGGCACCCCTAGGCTTATTCTAAGGCTAGGGCTACCATAGACTAAGGCTAGGGCACCCATAGGCTTAGGCTAGGGCATCAGTAGGCTTAGGCTAAGGCTAGGGTTCCCCTAGCCTAAGGCTAGGGCACCCCTAGGCTTAGGCTGGGGCACCCCAAGGCTTAGGCTAAGGCACCCCTAGGCTTACGCTAAGGTTAGGGCTCCCCTAACCTAAGGTTAGGGCACCTCTAGGCTTAGGCTAGGGCACCTCCAGGCTTTGGCAAGGGCAACCCTAGGCTTAGGCTAGGGCACCCCTAGGCTTAGGCTAGGGCACCCCAAGGCTGAGGCTAGGGCACCCCTAAGCTGAGGCTAGGGCACCCCTAGGCTTAGGCTAAAGCTAGGGCTACCCTAGCCTAAGGCTAGGGCACCTCTAAGCTTAGGCTAGGGCACCCCTAGGCTTAGGCTTGGGCACCCCTAGGCTTAGGCTAGGGCACTCCTAGGCTTAGGCTAGGGCAGCCCGAGGCTTGGGTTAGGGCACCCCTATCCTTAGGCTAGGGCAGCCCTAGGCTTAGGCTAGGGCACCCCTAGGCTTAGGCTAGGGCACCCCTAGGCTTAGGCTAAGGCTTGGGCTCCCTTAGTCTAAGGCTAGGGCACCCTTAGGCTTAGACTAGGGCACCCCTAGGCTTAGGCTAGGGCACCCCTAGGCTTAGGCTACGACACCACTAGGCTTAGGCTAGGGCACCCCTAGGCTTAGGCTAAGGCTAGGGCTCCCATAGCCTAAGGCTAGGGCTCCCCTAGGCTTAGGTTAGGGCACCCTTAGGCTTAGGCTAAGGCACCCCTAGGCTTAGGCTATTGCACCCCTATGCTTAGGCTAAGGCTAGGGCTTCCCTAGCCTAAGGCTAGGGCACACCTAGGCTTAGGCTAGGGCACCCCTAGGCTTAGGCTAGGGCACCCCTAGGCTTAGGTATGGAACCCCTAGGCTTAGGTTAGGGCACCCCTATGCTTAGGCTAGGCACCCCTAGGCTTAGGCTAGGGCACCCCTAGGCTTAGGCTAGGGCAGCCCTAGGCTTAGGCTAGGGCACCCCTAGGCTTCGGCTAAGGCGAGGACTCCCCTATCCTAAGAGTAGGGCACGCCTAGGCTTAGGCTAGGGCGCCCCTAGGCTTAGGCTAAGGCTAGGGTTCCCTGGCCTAAGGCTAGGGCACCCCTAGGCTAAGGCTAGGGCACACCGAGGCTTAGGCTGGGGCACGCCTAGGCTTAGGCTAAGGCTACGGCTCCCCTAGTCAGGCTGGGTCACCCCTAGACTCAGGCTATGGCACCCTATGCTTAGGCTAGGGCAATCCTAGGCTAGACTAAGGCTAGGGATCCCCTAGCCTCAGGCTAGGGCACCCGTATGCTCAGGCTAGGGCACCCCTAGGCTTAGGCTAGGGCACCCCTAAGCTTAGGCTAGGGCACCCCTAGACTTAGGCTAAGGCAACGGCTCCCCTAGCCTCAGGCTAGGGCACCCCTAAACTCAGGCTAGGGCACCCCTAAGCTTAGGCTAGGGCAATCCTAGGCTTAGGCTAACGCTAGGGCTCCCCTATCCTCAGGCTAGGGCACCCGTAGGCTCAGGCTAGGGCACCCCTAGGCTCAGCCTATGGCACCCCTAGGCTTAGGCTAGGGCAATCCTAGGCTAGACTAAGGCTAGGGCTCCCCTCGCCTAAGGCTTCGGCACCCCTAGGCTCAGGCTAGGGCACCCCTAGGCTTAGGCTAGGGCACCCCTAGGCTTAGGCTCAGGCACCCCTAGGATTAGGCTAAGACAGACCTAGGCTTAGGCTAGGGCACCCCTAGGCTTAAGCTTGGCACTCCTAGGCTTAGGCTAGGGCAGCAATAGGCTTAGGCTAAGGCTAGGGCTCCCCTAGCCTAAGGCCTGGGCACCCCTAGTCTTAGGATAGGGCACCCCTAGGCTTAGGCTAGGGCACCCCTAGGCTTAGGCTCGCGCACCCCTAGGCTTAGGCTAAGGCTAGGGATTCCCTAGCCTAAGGCTAGGGCACCCATAGGCTTAGGCTAGGGCACCCCTAGACTTAGACTAGGGCACCCCTAGGCTTAGGTTTGGCACCCATAGGCTTAGGCTTGGGCACACCTAGGCTTAGGCTAGGGCAGCCCTAGGCTTAGACTAGGGCACCACTAGGCTTAGGCTAGGGAACCCCTAGCCTAAGGCTAGGGCACTCCTAGGCTTAGGCTAGCGCACCCCTAGGCTTAGGCTAGGGCACCCCTAGGCTTAGGCTAAGGCTAGGGCTCGCCTAGCCTAAGGCTTGGGCACCCCTAGGCTTAGGCTAGGACAGACCTAGGCTTAAGCTAGGGCACCCCTAGGCTTAGGCTTGGCACCCCTAGGCTTAGGCTTGGGCACCCATAGTCTTAGGCTAGGGCACCCCTAGGCTTAGGCTAGGGCACCCCTAGGCTTAGGCTAGGGCACTCCTAGTCTTATGCTAAGGCTAGGGCTCGACTAGCCTAAGGCTAGGGCACCCCTAGGCTTAGGCTAGGGCAGCCCTAGGCTTAGGCTATGGCACCCCTAGGCTTAGGCTTGGGCACCCCTAGGCTTAGGCTAGGGCAACCCTAGGCTTAGGCAGAGGCTAGGGCTCGCCTAGCCTAAGGCTAGGGCACCCCTAGGCTTAGGCTAGGACAGACCTAGGCTTTGGCTAGGGCACCCCTAGGCTTAGGCTTGGGCACCCCTATTCTTAGGCTAGGGCAGCCCTAGGCTTACGCTAAGGCTAGGGCTCGCCTAGCCTAAGGCTAAGGCACCCCTATGCTTAGGTTAAGGAACCCCTAGGCTTAGGCTAGGGCACCCCAAGGCTTAGGCTCGGGCACCCCTAGGATTAGGCTAAGGCTACTGCTCCCCTAGCCTAAGGCTAGGGCACCCCTAGGCTTAGGCTAAGGCTAGGGCTCCCCTAGCCTAAGGCCTGGGCACCCCTAGTCTTAGGATAGGGCACCCCTAGGCTTAGGCTAGGGCACGCCTAGGCTTAGGCTAGCGCACCCCTAGGCTTAGGCTAAGGCTCGGGATTCCCTAGCCTAAGGCTAGGGCACCCCTAGGCTTACGCTAAGGCTAGGGATTCCCTAGCCTAAGGCTAGGGCACCCCTAGGCTTAGGCTAGGGCACCCCTAGACTTAGACTAGGGCACCCCTAGGCTTAGGCTTGGCACCCATAGGCTTAGGCTTGGGCACACCTAGGCTTAGGCTAGGGCAGCCCTAGGCTTAGGCTATGGCACCCCTAGGCTTAGGCTTGGGCACCCCTATTCTTAGGCTAGGGCAGCCCTAGGCTTACGCTAAGGCTAGGGTTCGCCTAGCCTAAGGCTAAGGCACCCCTATGCTTAGGTTAAGGAACCCCTAGGCTTAGGCTAGGGCACCCCTAGGCTTAGGCTCGGGCACCCCTAGGATTAGGCTAAGGCTAGTGCTCCCCTAGCCTAAGGCTAGGGCACCCCTAGGCTTAGGCTAGGACAGACCTAAGCTTAGGCTAGGACACCCCTAGGCTTAAGCTTGGCACTCCTAGGCTTAGGCTAGGGCAGCCATAGGCTTAGGCTAAGGCTAGGGCTCCCCTAGCCTAAGGCCTGGGCACCCCTAGTCTTAGGATAGGGCACCCCTAGGCTTAGACTAGGGCACGCCTAGGCTTAGGCTAGCGCACCCCTAGGCTTAGGCTAAGGCTAGGGATTCCCTAGCCTAAGGCTAGGGCACCCCTAGGCTTACGCTAGGGCACCCCTAGACTTAGACTAGGGCACCCCTAGGCTTAGGCTTGGCACCCCTAGGCTTAGGCTTGGGCACACCTAGGCTTAGGCTAGGGCAGCCCTAGGCTTAGGCTAAGGCTAGGGCCCGCCTAGCCTAAGGCTAGGGCACCCCTAGGCTTAGGCTAGGGCACCCCTAGGCTTAGGCTAAGGCAGCCCTAGGCTTAGGCTAGGGTACACCTAGGCTTAGGCTAGGGCACCCCAAGGCTTAGGCTAAGGCACCACTAGGCTTAGGCTAACGCTAGGGCTCACCTAGCCTAAGGCTAGGGCACCCCTAGGCTTAGACTAGGGGACCACTAGGCTTAGGCTAGGGAACCCAGAGCCTAAGGCTAGGGCAACCCTAGGCTTAGGCTAGCGCACCCCTAGGCTTAGGCTAGGGCACCCCTAGGCTTAGGCTAAGGCTAGGGCTCGCCTAGCCTAAGGCTTGGGCACCCCTAGGCTTAGGCTAGGACAGACCTAGGCTTAAGCTAGGGCACCCCTAGGCTTAGGCTTGGCACCCCTAGGCTTAGGCTTGGGCACCCCTAGACTTAGGCTAGGGCACACCTAGGCTTAGGCTAGGGCACCCCTAGGCTTAGGCTAGGGCACCCCTAGGCTTAGGCTAGGTCACTCCTAGGCTTAGGCTAAGGCTAGGGCTCGACTAGCCTAAGGCTAGGGCACCCCTAGGCTTAGGCTAGGGCAGCCCTAGGCTTAGGCTATGGCACCCCTAGGCTTAGGCTTGGGCACCCCTAGGCTTAGGCTAGGGCAGCCCTAGGCTTAGGCAAAGGCTAGGGCTCGCCTAGCCTAAGGCTAGGGCACCCCTAGGCTTAGGCTAGGACAGACCTAGGCTTAGGCTAGGGCACCCCTAGGCTTAGGCTTGGGCACCCCTATTCTTAGGCTAGGGCAGCCCTAGGCTTAGGCTAAGTCTAGGGCTCGCCTAGCCTAAGGCTAAGGCACCCCTAGGCTTAGGTTAAGGCACCCCTAGGCTTAGGCTAGGGCAGCCCTAGGCTTAGGCTAGGGTACCCCTAGGCTTAGGCTAGGGCACCCCTAGACTTAGGCTAGGGCACACCTAGGCTTAGGCTAAGGCTAGGGCTCACCTAGCCTAAGGCTAGGGCACCCCTAGGCTTACACTAGGGCACCCCTAGGATTAGGCTTGTGAACCCCTAGCCTAAGGCTAGGGCACCCCTAGGTTTAGGCTAGGGCACCCCTGTGCTTAGGCTAAGGCTAGGGCTCCCCTAGCCTAAGGCAAGGGCACCCCTAGGCTTAGGCTAGGGCACTCCTAGGCTTAGGCTAAGGCTAGGGCACCCGTAGGCTTAGGCTAAGGCTAGGGCTCCCCTAGCCTAAGGCTAGGGCACCCCTAGGCTTAGGTTTGGGCACCCCTAGGCTTAGGCTATGGCACCCGTAGGCTTATTCTAAGGCTAGGGCTACCCTAGCCTAAGGCTAGGGCACCCCTAGGCTTAGGCTCGGGCACCCCTAGGATTAGGCTAAGGCTAGGCCTCCCCTAGCCTAAGGCTAGGGCACCCCTTGGCTTACGTTGGGGAACCCCTAGGCTTAGGAAAAGGCTAGGGCTCCCGTAGCCTAAGGCTAGGGCACCCCTAGGTTTAGGCTAGGGCACCCCTAGGCTTAGGGTAGGGAACCCCTAGGCTTTAGCTAGGGCTCCCATAGGCTTAGGATAAGGCTATGGCTCCCCTAGCCTCAGGATAGTGCACCCCTAGACTCAGGTTATGACTCCCCCATTCTTAGGCTAGGGCAATCCTAGGCTAGACTAACGCTAGGGCTCCCCTATCCTCAGGCTAGGGCACCCGTAGGCTCAGGCTAGGGCACCCCTAGGCTCAGCCTATGGCACCCCTAGGCTTAGGCTAGGGCAATCCTAGGCTAGACTAAGGCTAGGGCTCCCCTCGCCTAAGGCTACGGCACCACTAGGCTCAGGCTAGGGCACCCCTAAGCTTAGGCTAGGGCACCCCTAGGCTTAGGCTCGGGCACCCCTAGGATTAGGCTAAGGCTAGTGCTCCCCTAGCCTAAGGCTAGGGCACCCCTGGGCTTAGGCTAGGGCACCCATATGCTTAGGCTAGGGCAGCCCTCGGCTTAGGCTAAGGCTAGGGGACTCCTAGGCTTAGGCTAAGGCACCCCTATGCTTAGGCTAGGGCACCCCTAGGCTTAGGCTAGGGCACCCCTAGGCTTAGGCTAAGGCACCACAAGGCTTAGGCTAGGGCACCCCTAAGCTTAGGCTAGGGCACCCCTAGGCTTAGGCTAAGGTTACGGCTCCCCTAGCCTCATTCTAGGGCACCCCTAGACTCAGGCTAGGGTACTCGTAGGCTCAGGCTAGTTTACCCCTAGGCTCAGGCTAGGGCAGCCCTAGGCTTAGTCTAGGGCACCCCTAGGTTTAGGCCAGGGCACCCCTAGTCTTAGGCTAGGGAACCCCTAGCCTAAGTCTAGGGCACCCCTAGGCTTAGGTTAGGGCACCCTAGGCTTAGGCTGGGGTACCCTTAGGCTTAAGCTACGGCACCCGTAGGCTTAGGCTAAGGCTAGGGCTCCTTTAGCCTAAGGCTAGGGCACACCTAAGCTTAGGCTAGGGCAACCCTAGGCTCAGGCTAGGGCACCCCTAGGCGTAGACTAGGGTACCCCTAGCCTTTGGAAAAGGTTAGGGGTCACCTAGCCTAAGGCTAGGGCACCCCTTGGCTTAGGCTAGGGCACCCCTAGGCTAAGGCTAGGGCACCCCTGAGTTTTAGCTAGGGCTCCCCTAGGCTTAGGCAAAGGCTACGGCTCCCCTAGCCTCAGGCTACTGCACCCCTATACTCAGGCTATTACACCCCTAGGCTTAGGCTAGGGCAATACTAGGCTAGACTAACGCTAGGGCTCCACTATCCTCAGGCTAGGGCACCTGTAGGCTTAGGCTAGGGCACCCCTAGGCTCAGGCTAGGGCACCCTAGGCTTAGGCTAGGGCACCCCTAGGCTTAGGCTAAGGCTAGGGCTCCCCTAGCCTAAGGCTAGAGCACCACTAGGCTTAGGCTAGGGCAATCCTAGGCTAGACTAACGCTAGGACTCCCGTATCCTCAGGCTAGGTCTCCCCTAGCCTCAAGCTAGCTCACCCCTAGGCTTAGGCTGGGGCACCCCTAGGCTAAGGCTAAGGCTAGGGCTCCCCTAGCCTAAGGCTAGAGCACTCCTAAGCTTAGGCTAGGGCACACCTAGGCTTAGGTTAAGGCTAGGGATCCCCTAGCCTAAGGCTAGGGCCCCCCTAGGCTTAGGCCAGGGCACCCCTAGGCTTAGGCCAGGGCACCCCTAGGCTTAGGCTAAGGCTAGGTCACCACTAGGCTTAGGATGAGGTACCACTAGGCTTAGGCTAGGACAACAATAGGCTTAGGCTAGGGCACCCCTTGGCGTAGGCTGGGTACCCCTAGGCTGAAGCTAGGACACCCCTAAGCTGAGGCTAGGGCACCCCTAGGCTTATTCTAAGGCTATGGCTACCATAGCCTAAGGCTAGCGCACCCATAGGCTTAGGCTAGGGCATCCCTAGGCTTAGGCTAAGGCTAGGGTTCCCCTAGCCTAAGGCTAGGGCACCCCTAGGCTTAGGCTAGGGCACCCCAAGGATTAGGCTAAGGCACCCCTAGGCTTACGCTAAGGTTAGGGCTCCCCTAACCTAAGGCTAGGGCACCTCTAGGCTTAGGCTAGGGCACCCCTAGGCTTTGGCAAGGGCAACCCTAGGCTTAGGCTAGGGCACCCCTAGGCTAAGGCTAGGGCACCCCAAGGCTGAGGCTAGGGCACCCCTAAGCTGAGGCTAGGGCACCCCTAGGCTTAGGCTAAAGCTAGGGCTACCCTAGCCTAAGGCTAGGGCACCTCTAAGCTTAGGCTAGGGCACCCCTAGGCTTAGGCTAGGGCACCACTAGGCTTAGGTTTAGGCTAGGGCACCCGTAGGCTTAGGCTAGGGCACCCCAAGGCTTAGGCTAAGGCACCCCTAGGCTTACCCTAAGGTTAGGGCTCCCCTTGCCTAAGGCTAGGGCACCTCTAGGCTTCGGCTAGGGCACAACTAGGCTTTGGCTAGGGCACCCCTAGGCTTAGGCTAGGGCACTCCTAGGCTTAGGCTAGGGCAGCCCGAGGCTTGGGTTAGGGCACCCCTATCCTTAGGCTAGGGCAGCCCTAGGCTTAGGCTAGGGCACCCCTAGGCTTAGGCTAGGGCACCCCTAGGCTTAGGCTAAGGCTTGGGCTTCCATAGTCTAAGGCTAGGGCACCCTTAGGCTTAGACTAGGGCACCCCTAGGCTTAGGCTAGGGCACCCCTAGGCTTAGGCTAAGGCTAGGGCTCCCATAGCCTAAGGCTAGGGCTCCCCTAGGCTTAGGTTAGGGCACCCTTAGGCTTAGGCTAGGGCACCCCTAGGCTTAGGCTAGTGCACCCCTATGCTTAGGCTAAGGCTAGTGCTTCCCTAGCCTAAGGCTAGGGCACCCCTAGGCTTAGGCTAGGGCACCCCTAGGCTTAGGCTAGGGCACCCCTAGGCTTAGGCTAAGGCTTGGGCTCCCTTAGTCTAAGGCTAGGGCACCCTTAGGCTTAGACTAGGGCACCCCTAGGCTTAGGCTAGGGCACCCCTAGGCTTAGGCTAAGGCTAGGGCTCCCATAGCCTAAGGCTAGGGCTCCCCTAGGCTTAGGTTAGGGCACCCTTAGGCTTAGGCTAGGGCACCCCTAGGCTTAGGCTAGTGCACCCCTATGCTTAGGCTAAGGCTAGGGCTTCCCTAGCCTAAGGCTAGGGCACCCCTAGGCTTAGGCTAGGGCACCCCTAGGCTTAGGTATGGAACCCCTAGGCTTAGGTTAGGGCACCCCTATGCTTAGGCTAGGCACCCCTAGGCTTAGGCTAGGGCACCCCTAGGCTTAGGCTAGGGCACCCCTAGGCTTAGGCTAGGGCACCCCTAGGCTTCGGCTAAGGCGAGGACTCCCCTAGCCTAAGGATAGGGCACGCCTAGGCTTAGGCTAAGGCTAGGGCTCCCCTAGCCTAAGGCTAGGGCACCCCTAAGCTTAGGCTAGGGCACCCCTAGGTTTAGGCTAGGGCGCCCCTAGGCTTAGGCTAAGGCTAGGGTTCCCTGGCCTAAGGCTAGGGCACCCCTAGGCTAAGGCTAGGGCACCCCTAGGCTTAGGCTGGGGCACGCCTAGGCTTAGGCTAAGGCTACGGCTCCCCTAGTCAGGCTGGGTCACCCCTAGACTCAGGCTATGGCACCCTATGCTTAGGCTAGGGCAATCCTAGGCTAGACTAAGGCTAGGGCTCCCCTAGCCTCAGGCTAGGGCACCCGTATGCTCAGGCTAGGGAACCCCTAGCCTAAGGCTAGGGCACCCCTAGGCTTAGGCTAGGGCACCCCTAGGCTTAGGCTAGGGCACCCCTAGACTTAGGCTAAGGCAACGGCTCCCCTAGCCTCAGGCTAGGGCACCCCTAAACTCAGGCTAGGGCACCCCTAAGCTTAGGCTAGGGCAATCCTAGGCTTAGGCTAATGCTAGGGCTCCCCTAGGCTCAGTCTAGGGCACCCCTAGGCTTAGACTAGGGCACCCCTAGGCTTAGGCTAAGGCTAGGGCTCCCCTAGCCTAAGGCTACGGCACCCCTAGGCTCAGGCTAGGGCACCCCGAGGCTTAGGCTAGGGCACCCCTTGGCTTAGGAAAAGGTTAGGGCTCCCCTAGCCTAAGGCTAGGGAACCCCTAGTCTTAGGCTAGGGCACCCCTAGGCTTAGGCTAGGGCACCCCTAGGCTTAAGCTAGGGCTCCCGTAGGCTTAGGCTAAGGCTACGGCTCCCCTAGCCTCAGGCTTGTGCACCCCTAGACTAAGGCTGTGGCACCCCTAAGCTTAGCTAGGGCACCCCTAGGCTTAGGCTAGGCCACCCCTAGACTTAGGCTAGGCCACCGCTAGGCTTAGTCTAAGGCTAGGGCTAACCTAGGCTTAGGCTAGGGCACCCCTAGACTTATGCTAGGGAACCGCTAGACTAAGGCTAGGGCACCCCTAGGCTTAGGCTAGGGCACCCGTACACTTAGACTAAGGCAACGCCTCCCCTAGCCTCAGGCAAGGGCACCCCTAGACTCAGGTTAGGGCACCCGTTAGCTTAGGCTAGGACAATCCTGGGCTTAGGCTAAGTCTAGGGCTCCCCTATCCTCAGGCTAGGGCACCCCTAGGCTTAGGCTAGGGCACCCCCAGGCTTAGGCTAGGGCTCCCCTAGTCTTAGGCTATGGCTGCGGCTCCCCTTGCCTCAGGCTAGTGCACTACTAAACTCAGGATATGGCACCCCTAGACTTAGGCTAGGGCAATCCTAGGCTAGACTAACGTTAGGGCTCCCCTAGCCTCAGGTTAGGGCACCCGTAGGCTCAGGCTAGGGCACCCCTAGGATCAGGCTAGGGCACACCAAGGCTTAGGCTAGGACACCCCTAGGCTTAGGCTAAGGCTAGGGCTCGCCTAGCCTCAGGCTAGGGCACCCGTAGGCTTAGGCTAGGGCAACCCTAGGCTTAGGCTAAGGCTAGGGCTCACCTAGCCTAAGGCTAGGGCAACCCTAGGCTTAGACAAGGGCAAACCCAAGGCTTAGGCTAGGAAACCCCTAGCCTAAGGCTAGGGCACCCCTAGGTTTAGGCTAGGGCACCCTTAGGCTTAGGCTAGGACAGACCTAGGCTTAGGCTAGGGCACCCCTAGGCTTAGGCTTGGCACCCCTACGCTTAGGCTTGGGCACCCCTAGACTTAGGCAAGGGCAGCCCTAAGATTAGGCTAGGGTACCCCTAGGCTTAGGCTAGGGCACCCCTAGGCTTAGGCTTGGCACCCCTAGGCTTAGGCTTGGGCACCCATAGGCTTTGGCTAGGGCAGCCCTATGCGTAGGCTAGGGCACCCCTAGGCTTAGGCTAAGGCTAGGGCTCACCTAGCCTAAGGCTAAGGCACCCCTAGGCTTAGACTAGGGCACCCCTAGGCTTAGGCTAGTGCACCCCTAGGCTTAGGCTAAGGCTAGGGCTCGCCTATCCTAAGGCTAGGGCACCCCTAGGCTTAGGCTAGGACAGACCTAGGCTTAGGCTAGGGCACCCCTAGGCTAAGGCTTGGCACCCCTAGGCTTAGGCTTGGGCACCCCTAGGCTTAGGCTAGGGCAGAACTAGGCTTAGGCTAAGGCTAGGGCTCGCCTAGCATAAGGCTAGGGCAACCCTAGGTTTAGGCTAGGGCAACCCTAGGCTTAGGCTAGGGCACCCCTAGGCTTAGGCTAGGGCACCCCTAGGCTTAGGCTAAGGCTAGAACTCGCCTAGCCTAAGGCTAGGGCACCCCTAGGCTTAGGCTAGGGCACCCCTTGGCTTAGGCTAGGGCACCCCTAGGCTTAGGCTTGGCACCCCTAGGCTTAGGCTTGGGCACCCCTAGGCTTAGGCTAGGGCAGCCCTAGGCTTAGGCTAGGGCACCCCTAGGCTTAGGCCTGGGCACCCCTTGGCTTAGGCTAGGGCACCCCTAAGCTTAGGCTAGGGCACCCCTAGGCTTAGGCTAGGGCACCCCTAGGCTTAGGCTAGTACAGAACTAGGCTTAGGCTAGGGCACCCCTAGGCTTAGGCTTGGCACCCCTAGGCTTAGGCTTGGGCACCCCTAGGCTTAGGCAAGGGCAGCCCTAGGCTTAGGCTAGGGCACCCCTAGGCTTAGGCTAGGGCACCCTTAGGCTTAGGCTTGGCACCCCTAGGCTTAGGCTTGGGCACCCCTAGGCTTAGGCTAGGGCAGCCCTAGGCTTAGGCTGAGGCTAGGGCTCGCCTAGCCTAAGGCTAGGGCACCCCTAGGCTTAGGCTAGGGCACCCATAGGCTAAGGATAGGGCACACCTAGGCTTAGGCTAAGGCTAGGGCTCACCTAGCCTAAGGCTAGGGCACCCCTAGGCTTAGACTAGGGCACCCCAAGGCTTAGGCTAGGGAACCCCTAGGCTTAGGCTAGGGCACCCATAGGCTTAGGTTAGGGCACACCTAGGCTTAGGCTAGAGCACCCCTAGGCTTAGGCTAGGGCACCCCTAGACTTAGGCTAAGGCAAGGGCTCACCTAGCCTAAGGCTAGGGCAGCCCTAGGCTTAGGCTAGGACAGACCTAGGCTTAGGCTTGGGCACCCCTAGGTATAGGCTAGGGTAGCCCTAGGCTTAGGCTAAGGTTAGGGCTCGCCTAACCTAAGGATAGGGCACCCCTAGGCTTAGGCTAGGGCACCCCTAGGCTTAGGCTAGGGCACCCCTAGGCTTAGGCTAAGGTTACGGCTCCCCTAGCCTCATTCTAGGGCACCCCTAGACTCAGGCTAGGGCACTCGTAGGCTCAGGCTAGTTTACCCCTAGGCTCAGGCTAGGGCAGCCCTAGGCTTAGTCTAGGGCACCCCTAGGTTTAGGCCAGGGCACCCCTTGGCTTAGGCTAGGGAACCCCTAGCCTAAGTCTAGGGCACCCCTAGGCTTAGGTTAGGGCACCCTAGGCTTAGGCTGGGGTACCCTTAGGCTTAAGCTACGGCACCCGTAGGCTTAGGCTAAGGCTAGGGCTCCTTTAGCCTAAGGCAAGGGCACACCTAAGCTTAGGCTAGGGCAACCCTAGGCTCAGGCTAGGGCACCCCTAGGCGTAGACTAGGGTACCCCTAGCCTTTGGAAAAGGTTAGGGGTCACCTAGCCTAAGGCTAGGGCACCCCTTGGCTTAGGCTAGGGCACCCCTAGGCTAAGGCTAGGGCACCCCTGAGTTTTAGCTAGGGCTCCCCTAGGCTTAGGCAAAGGCTACGGCTCCCCTAGCCTCAGGCTACTGCACCCCTATACTCAGGCTATTACACCCCTAGGCTTAGGCTAGGGCAATACTAGGCTAGACTAACGCTAGGGCTCCACTATCCTCAGGCTAGGGCACCTGTAGGCTTAGGCTAGGGCACCCCTAGGCTCAGGCTAGGGCACCCTAGGCTTAGGCTAGGGCACCCCTAGGCTTAGGCTAAGGCTAGGGCTCCCCTAGCCTAAGGCTAGAGCACCACTAGGCTTAGGCTAGGGCAATCCTAGGCTAGACTAACGCTAGGACTCCCGTATCCTCAGGCTAGGTCTCCCCTAGCCTCAAGCTAGCTCACCCCTAGGCTTAGGCTGGGGCACCCCTAGGCTAAGGCTAAGGCTAGGGCTCCCCTAGCCTAAGGCTAGAGCACTCCTAAGCTTAGGCTAGGGCACACCTAGGCTTAGGTTAAGGCTAGGGATCCCCTAGCCTAAGGCTAGGGCCCCCCTAGGCTTAGGCCAGGGCACCCCTAGGCTTAGGCCAGGGCACCCCTTGGCTTAGGCGAAGGCTAGGTCACCACTAGGCTTAGGATGAGGTACCACTAGGCTTAGGCTAGGACAACAATAGGCTTAGGCTAGGGCACCCCTTGGCTTAGGCTGGGCACCCCTAGGCTGAAGCTAGGACACCCCTAAGCTGAGGCTAGGGCACCCCTAGGCTTATTCTAAGGCTATGGCTACCATAGCCTAAGGCTAGCGCACCCATAGGCTTAGGCTAGGGCATCCCTAGGCTTAGGCTAAGGCTAGGGTTCCCCTAGCCTAAGGCTAGGGCACCCCTAGGCTTAGGCTAGGGCACCCCAAGGCTTAGGCTAAGGCACCCCTAGGCTTACGCTAAGGTTAGGGCTCCCCTAACCTAAGGCTAGGGCACCTCTAGGCTTAGGCTAGGGCACCCCTAGGCTTTGGCAAGGGCAACCCTAGGCTTAGGCTAGGGCACCCCTAGGCTAAGGCTAGGGCACCCCAAGGCTGAGGCTAGGGCACCCCTAAGCTGAGGCTAGGGCACCCCTAGGCTTAGGCTAAAGCTAGGGCTACCCTAGCCTAAGGTTAGGGCACCTCTAAGCTTAGGCTAGGGCACCCCTAGGCTTAGGCTAGGGCACCACTAGGCTTAGGTTTAGGCTAGGGCACCCGTAGGCTTAGGCTAGGGCACCCCAAGGCTTAGGCTAAGGCACCCCTAGGCTTACCCTAAGGTTAGGGCTCCCCTTGCCTAAGGCTAGGGCACCTCTAGGCTTCGGCTAGGGCACAACTAGGCTTTGGCTAGGGCACCCCTAGGCTTAGGCTAGGGCACTCCTAGGCTTAGGCTAGGGCAGCCCGAGGCTTGGGTTAGGGCACCCCTATCCTTAGGCTAGGGCAGCCCTAGGCTTAGGCTAGGGCACCCCTAGGCTTAGGCTAAGGCTTGGGCTCCCATAGTCTAAGGCTAGGGCACCCTTAGGCTTAGACTAGGGCACCCCTAGGCTTAGGCTAGGGCACCCCTAGGCTTAGGCTAAGGCTAGGGCTCCCATAGCCTAAGGCTAGGGCTCCCCTAGGCTTAGGTTAGGGCACCCTTAGGCTTAGGCTAGGGCACCCCTAGGCTTAGGCTAGTGCACCCCTATGCTTAGGCTAAGGCTAGTGCTTCCCTAGCCTAAGGCTAGGGCACCCCTAGGCTTAGGCTAGGGCACCCCTAGGCTTAGGCTAGGGCAGCCCTAGGCTTAGGCTAAGGCTTGGGCTCCCTTAGTCTAAGGCTAGGACACCCTTAGGCTTAGACTAGGGCACCCCTAGGCTTAGGCTAGGGCACCCCTAGGCTTAGGCTAAGGCTAGGGCTCCCATAGCCTAAGGCTAGGGCTCCCCTAGGCTTAGGTTAGGGCACCCTTAGGCTTAGGCTAGGGCACCCCTAGGCTTAGGCTAGTGCACCCCTATGCTTAGGCTAAGGCTAGGGCTTCCCTAGCCTAAGGCTAGGGCACCCCTAGGCTTAGGCTAGGGCACCCCTAGGCTTAGGTATGGAACCCCTAGGCTTAGGTTAGGGCACCCCTATGCTTAGGCTAGGCACCCCTAGGCTTAGGCTAGGGCACCCCTAGGCTTAGGCTAGGGCACCCCTAGGCTTAGGCTAGGGCACCCCTAGGCTTCGGCTAAGGCGAGGACTCCCCTAGCCTAAGGATAGGGCACGCCTAGGCTTAGGCTAAGGCTAGGGCTCCCCTAGCCTAAGGCTAGGGCACCCCTAAGCTTAGGCTAGGGCACCCCTAGGTTTAGGCTAGGGCGCCCCTAGGCTTAGGCTAAGGCTAGGGTTCCCTGGCCTAAGGCTAGGGCACCCCTAGGCTAAGGCTAGGGCACCCCTAGGCTTAGGCTGGGGCACGCCTAGGCTTAGGCTAAGGCTACGGCTCCCCTAGTCAGGCTGGGTCACCCCTAGACTCAGGCTATGGCACCCTATGCTTAGGCTAGGGCAATCCTAGGCTAGACTAAGGCTAGGGCTCCCCTAGCCTCAGGCTAGGGCACCCGTATGCTCAGGCTAGGGAACCCCTAGCCTAAGGCTAGGGCACCCCTAGGCTTAGGCTAGGGCACCCCTAGGCTTAGGCTAGGGCACCCCTAGACTTAGGCTAAGGCAACGGCTCCCCTAGCCTCAGGCTAGGGCACCACTAAACTCAGGCTAGGGCACCCCTAAGCTTAGGCTAGGGCAATCCTAGGCTTAGGCTAATGCTAGGGCTCCCCTAGGCTCAGTCTAGGGCACCCCTAGGCTTAGACTAGGGCACCCCTAGGCTTAGGCTAAGGCTAGGGCTCCCCTAGCCTAAGGCTACGGCACCCCTAGGCTCAGGCTAGGGCACCCCGAGGCTTAGGCTAGGGCACCCCTTGGCTTAGGAAAAGGTTAGGGCTCCCCTAGCCTAAGGCTAGGGAACCCCTAGTCTTAGGTTAGGGCACCCCTAGGCTTAGGCTAGGGCACCCCTAGGCTTAAGCTAGGGCTCCCGTAGGCTTAGGCTAAGGCTACGGCTCCCCTAGCCTCAGGCTTGTGCACCCCTAGACTAAGGCTGTGGCACCCCTAAGCTTAGCTAGGGCACCCCTAGGCTTAGGCTAGGCCACCCCTAGACTTAGGCTAGGCCACCGCTAGGCTTAGTCTAAGGCTAGGGCTAACCTAGGCTTAGGCTAGGGCACCCCTAGACTTATGCTAGGGAACCGCTAGACTAAGGCTAGGGCACCCCTAGGCTTAGGCTAGGGCACCCGTACACTTAGACTAAGGCAACGCCTCCCCTAGCCTCAGGCAAGGGCACCCCTAGACTCAGGTTATGGCACCCGTTAGCTTAGGCTAGGACAATCCTGGGCTTAGGCTAAGTCTAGGGCTCCCCTATCCTCAGGCTAGGGCACCCCTAGGCTTAGGCTAGGGCACCCCCAGGCTTAGGCTAGGGCTCCCCTAGTCTTAGGCTATGGCTGCGGCTCCCCTTGCCTCAGGCTAGTGCACTACTAAACTCAGGATATGGCACCCCTAGACTTAGGCTAGGGCAATCCTAGGCTAGACTAACGTTAGGGCTCCCCTAGCCTCAGGTTAGGGCACCCGTAGGCTCAGGCTAGGGCACCCCTAGGATCAGGCTAGGGCACACCAAGGCTTAGGCTAGGACACCCCTAGGCTTAGGCTAAGGCTAGGGCTCGCCTAGCCTCAGGCTAGGGCACCCGTAGGCTTAGGCTAGGGCAACCCTAGGCTTAGGGTAGGGCACCCCTAGGCTTAGGCTAAGGCTAGGGCTCACCTAGCCTAAGGCTACGGCAACCCTAGGCTTAGACAAGGGCAAACCCAAGGCTTAGGCTAGGAAACCCCTAGCCTAAGGCTAGGGCACCCCTAGGTTTAGGCTAGGGCACCCTTAGGCTTAGGCTAGGAGAGACCTAGGCTTAGGCTAGGGCACCCCTAGGCTTAGGCTTGGCACCCCTACGCTTAGGCTTGGGCACCCCTAGACTTAGGCAAGGGCAGCCCTAAGATTAGGCTAGGGTACCCCTAGGCTTAGGCTAGGGCACCCCTAGGCTTAGGCTTGGCACCCCTAGGCTTAGGCTTGGGCACCCATAGGCTTTGGCTAGGGCAGCCCTATGCGTAGGCTAGGGCACCCCTAGGCTTAGGCTAAGGCTAGGGCTCACCTAGCCTAAGGCTAAGGCACCCCTAGGCTTAGACTAGGGCACCCCTAGGCTTAGGCTAGTGCACCCCTAGGCTTAGGCTAAGGCTAGGGCTCGCCTATCCTAAGGCTAGGGCACCCCTAGGCTTAGGCTAGGACAGACCTAGGCTTAGGCTAGGGCACCCCTAGGCTAAGGCTTGGCACCCCTAGGCTTAGGCTTGGGCACCCCTAGGCTTAGGCTAGGGCAGAACTAGGCTTAGGCTAAGGCTAGGGCTCGCCTAGCATAAGGCTAGGGCAACCCTAGGTTTAGGCTAGGGCAACCCTAGGCTTAGGCTAGGGCACCCCTAGGCTTAGGCTAGGGCACCCCTAGACTTAGGCTAGGGCACCCCTAGGCTTAGGCTAAGGCTAGAACTCGCCTAGCCTAAGGCTAGGGCACCCCTAGGCTTAGGCTAGGGCACCCCTTGGCTTAGGCTAGGGCACCCCTAGGCTTAGGCTTGGCACCCCTAGGCTTAGGCGTGGGCACCCCTATGCTTAGGCTAGGGCAGCCCTAGGCTTAGGCTAGGGCACCCCTAGGCTTAGGCCTGGGCACCCCTTGGCTTAGGCTAGGGCACCCCTAAGCTTAGGCTAGGGCACCCCTAGGCTTAGGCTAGGGCACCCCTAGGCTTAGGCTAGTACAGAACTAGGCTTAGGCTAGGGCACCCCTAGGCTTAGGCTTGGCACCCCTACGCTTAGGCTTGGGCACCCCTAGACTTAGGCAAGGGCAGCCCTAAGATTAGGCTAGGGTACCCCTAGGCTTAGGCTAGGGCACCCCTAGGCTTAGGCTTGGCACCCCTAGGCTTAGGCTTGGGCACCCATAGGCTTTGGCTAGGGCAGCCCTATGCGTAGGCTAGGGCACCCCTAGGCTTAGGCTAAGGCTAGGGCTCACCTAGCCTAAGGCTAAGGCACCCCTAGGCTTAGACTAGGGCACCCCTAGGCTTAGGCTAGTGCACCCCTAGGCTTAGGCTAAGGCTAGGGCTCGCCTATCCTAAGGCTAGGGCACCCCTAGGCTTAGGCTAGGACAGACCTAGGCTTAGGCTAGGGCACCCCTAGGCTAAGGCTTGGCACCCCTAGGCTTAGGCTTGGGCACCCCTAGGCTTAGGCTAGGGCAGAACTAGGCTTAGGCTAAGGCTAGGGCTCGCCTAGCATAAGGGTAGGGCAACCCTAGGTTTAGGCTAGGGCAACCCTAGGCTTAGGCTAGGGCACCCCTAGGCTTAGGCTAGGGCACCCCTAGGCTTAGGCTTGGGCACCCCTAGGCTTAGGCTAGGGCAGCCCTAGGCTTAGGCTAGGGCACTCCTAGGCTTAGGCCTGGGCACCCCTTGGCTTAGGCTAGGGCACCCCTAAGCTTAGGCTAGGGCACCCCTAGGCTTAGGCTAGGGCACCCCTAGGCTTAGGCTAGTACAGAACTAGGCTTAGGCTAGGGCACCCCTAGGCTTAGGCTTGGCACCCCTAGGCTTAGGCTTGGGCACCCCTAGGCTTAGGCAAGGGCAGCCCTAGGCTTAGGCTAGGGCACCCCTAGGCTTAGGCTAGGGCACCCTTAGGCTTAGGCTTGGCACCCCTAGGCTTAGGCTTGGGCACCCCTAGGTTTAGGCTAGGGCAGCCCTAGGCTTAGGCTGAAGCTAGGGCTCGCCTAGCCTAAGGCTAGGGCACCCCTAGGCTTAGGCTAGGGCACCCATAGGCTAAGGATAGGGCACACCTAGGCTTAGGCTAAGGCTAGGGCTCACCTAGCCTAAGGCTAGGGCACCCCTAGGCTTAGACTAGGGCACCCCAAGGCTTAGGCTAGGGAACCCCTAGGCTTAGGCTAGGGCACCCATAGGCTTAGGTTAGGGCACACCTAGGCTTAGGCTAGAGCACCCCTAGGCTTAGGCTAGGGCACCCCTAGGCTTAGGCTAAGGCAAGGGCTCACCTAGCCTAAGGCTAGGGCAGCCCTAGGCTTAGGCTAGGACAGACCTAGGCTTAGGCTTGGGCACCCCTAGGTATAGGCTAGGGTAGCCCTAGGCTTAGGCTAAGGTTAGGGCTCGCCTAACCTAAGGATAGGGCACCCCTAGGCTTAGGCTAGGGCACCCCTAGGCTTAGGCTAGGGCACCCCTAGGCTTAGGCTAGGGCACCCCTAGGCTTAGGCTAAGGCTAGGGCTCGCCTAGCCTAAGGCTTGGGCACCCCTTGCCTTAGGCTAGGGCACCCCTAGGCTTAGGCTAGGGCAGCCCTAGGCTTAGGCTAGGGCACCCCTAGGCTTAGGCTAGGGCACCCCTAGGCTTAGGCTAGGACAGACCTAGGCTTAGGCTAGGGCACTCCAGGCTTAGGCTTGGCACCCCTAGGCTTAGGCTTGGGCAGCCATAGGCTTAGGCTAGCGCAGCCGTAGGCTTAGGCTAAGGCTAGGGCTCGCCTATCCTAAGGCTAGGGCACCCCTAGGTTTAGGCTAGGACACCCCTAGGCTTAGGCGTAGGCTAGGGCTCCCCTAGCCTAAGGCTAGGGCAACCCTAGACTTAGGCTAGGGCACCCCAAGGCTTAGGCTAGGGCACCCCTAGACTTAGGCTATGGCACCCCTAGGCTTCGGCTAAGGTTAGGGGTCCCCTAGCCTAAGGCTAGGGCACCCCTAGGCTCAGTCTACGGCACCCCTAGGCTTAGGCTAGGGCACCCCTAGGCTTAGGCTAAGGTTAGGGCTCCCCTAACCTAAGCCTGGGGCAACCCTTGGCTCAGTCTAGGGCACCCCTAGGCTTAGGCTAGGGCACCCCTAGGCTTAGGCTAAGTCTAGGGCTCTCCTAGCCTAAGGCTAGGGCACCCCTAGGCTTAGGTTAGGGCACCCCTAGTCTTAGGCTAGGGCACCCCTAGGCTTAGGCCTGGGCACCCCTTGGCTTAGGCTAGGGCACCCCTAAGCTTAGGCTAGGGCACCCCTAGGCTTAGGCTAGGGCACCCCTAGGCTTAGGCTAGTACAGAACTAGGCTTAGGCTAGGGCACCCCTAGGCTTAGGCTTGGGCACCCCTAGGCTTAGGCAAGGGCAGCCCTAGGCTTAGGATAGGGCACCCCTAGGCTTAGGCTAGGGCACCCTTAGGCTTAGGCTTGGCACCCCTAGGCTTAGGCTTGGGCACCCCTAGGCTTAGGCTAGGGCAGCCCTAGGCTTAGGCTGAGGCTAGGGCTCGCCTAGCCTAAGGCTAGGGCACCCCTAAGCTTAGGCTAGGGCACCCATAGGCTAAGGATAGGGCACACCTAGGCTTAGGCTAAGGCTAGGGCTCGCCTAGCCTAAGGCTAGGGCACCCCTAAGCTTAGGCTAGGGCACCCATAGCCTAAGGCTAGGGCACCCCTAGGCTTAGACTAGGGCACCCCAAGGCTTAGGCTAGGGAACCCCTAGGCTTAGGCTAGGGCACCCATAGGCTTAGGTTAGGGCACACCTAGGCTTAGGCTAGAGGACCCCTAGGCTTAGGCTAGGGCACCCCTAGGCTTAGGCTAAGGCAAGGGCTCACCTAGCCTAAGGCTAGGGCAGCCCTAGGCTTAGGCTAGGACAGACCTAGGCTTAGGCTTGGGCACCCCTAGGTATAGGCTAGGGTAGCCCTAGGCTTAGGCTAAGGTTAGGGCTCGCCTAACCTAAGGATAGGGCACCCCTAGGCTTAGGCTAGGGCACCCCTAGGCTTAGGCTAGGGCACCCCTAGGCTTAGGCTAGGGCACCCCTAGGCTTAGGCTAAGGCTAGGGCTCGCCTAGCCTAAGGCTTGGGCACCCCTTGCCTTAGGCTAGGGCACCCCTAGGCTTAGGCTAGGGCAGCCCTAGGCTTAGGCTAGGGCACCCCTAGGCTTAGGCTAGGGCACCCCTAGGCTTAGGCTAGGACAGACCTAGGCTTAGGCTAGGGCACTCCAGGCTTAGGCTTGGCACCCCTAGGCTTAGGCTTGGGCAGCCATAGGCTTAGGCTAGCGCAGCCGTAGGCTTAGGCTAAGGCTAGGGCTCGCCTATCCTAAGGCTAGGGCACCCCTAGGTTTAGGCTAGGACACCCCTAGGCTTAGGCGTAGGCTAGGGCTCCCCTAGCCTAAGGCTAGGGCAACCCTAGACTTAGGCTAGGGCACCCCAAGGCTTAGGCTAGGGCACCCCTAGACTTAGGCTATGGCACCCCTAGGCTTCGGCTAAGGTTAGGGCTCCCCTAGCCTAAGGCTAGGGCACCCCTAGGCTCAGTCTACGGCACCCCTAGGCTTAGGCTAGGGCACCCCTAGGCTTAGGCTAAGGTTAGGGCTCCACTAACCTAAGCCTGGGGCAACCATTGGCTCAGTCTAGGGCACCCCTAGGCTTAGGCTAGGGCACCCCTAGGCTTAGGCTAAGTCTAGGGCTCTCCTAGCCTAAGGCTAGGGCACCCCTAGGCTTAGGTTAGGGCACCCCTAGGCTTAGGCTAGGGCAGCCCTAGGCTTAGGCTAGGGCACCCCTAGGCTTAAGCTAGGGCAGCCCTAGGCTTAGGCTAATGTTAGGGCTCCCCTAGCCTAAGGCTAGGGCACCCCTAGGCTCAGTCTACGGCACCCCTAGGCTTAGGCTAGGGCACCCCTAGGCTTAGGCTAAGGTTAGGGCTCCACTAACCTAAGCCTGGGGCAACCATTGGCTCAGTCTAGGGCACCCCTAGGCTTAGGCTAGGGCACCCCTAGGCTTAGGCTAAGTCTAGGGCTCTCCTAGCCTAAGGCTAGGGCACCCCTAGGCTTAGGCTAGGGCACCCCTAGGCTTAGGCTAGGGCACCCCTAGGCTTAGGCTAAGGCTAGGGCTCGCCTAGCCTAAGGCTTGGGCACCCCTTGCCTTAGGCTAGGGCACCCCTAGGCTTAGGCTAGGGCAGCCCTAGGCTTAGGCTAGGGCACCCCTAGGCTTAGGCTAGGGCACCCCTAGGCTTAGGCTAGGACAGACCTAGGCTTAGGCTAGGGCACTCCAGGCTTAGGCTTGGCACCCCTAGGCTTAGGCTTGGGCAGCCATAGGCTTAGGCTAGCGCAGCCGTAGGCTTAGGCTAAGGCTAGGGCTCGCCTATCCTAAGGCTAGGGCACCCCTAGGTTTAGGCTAGGACACCCCTAGGCTTAGGCGTAGGCTAGGGCTCCCCTAGCCCAAGGCTAGGGCAACCCTAGACTTAGGCTAGGGCACCCCAAGGCTTAGGCTAGGGCACCCCTAGACTTAGGCTATGGCACCCCTAGGCTTCGGCTAAGGTTAGGGCTCCCCTAGCCTAAGGCTAGGGCACCCCTAGGCTCAGTCTACGGCACCCCTAGGCTTAGGCTAGGGCACCCCTAGGCTTAGGCTAAGGTTAGGGCTCCACTAACCTAAGCCTGGGGCAACCATTGGCTCAGTCTAGGGCACCCCTAGGCTTAGGCTAGGGCACCCCTAGGCTTAGGCTAAGTCTAGGGCTCTCCTAGCCTAAGGCTAGGGCACCCCTAGGCTTAGGTTAGGGCACCCCTAGGCTTAGGCTAGGGCAGCCCTAGGCTTAGGCTAGGGCACCCCTAGGCTTAAGCTAGGGCAGCCCTAGGCTTAGGCTAAGGTTAGGGCTCCCCTAGCCTAAGGCTAGGGCACCCCTAGGCTCAGTCTACGGCACCCCTAGGCTTAGGCTAGGGCACGCCTAGGCTTACGCTAAGGTTAGGGCTCCCTTAACCTAAGGCTAGGGCACCCCTAGACTCAGTCTGGGGCACCCCTAGGCTTAGGCTAGGGCACCCCTAGGCTTAGGCTAAGTCTAGGGCTCTCCTAGCCTAGGGCTAGGGCACCCCTAGGCTTAGGCTAGGGCACCCCTAGGCTTAGTCTAGGGCACCCCTAGGCTTAGGCTAGGGCACCCCTAGGCTTAGGCTAGGGCAGCCCTAGGCTTAGGCTAAGGCTAGGGCTCGCCTAGCCTAAGGCTAGGGCACCCCTAGCCTTAGGATAGGGCAGACCTAGGCTTAGGCTAGGGCACCCCTAGGCTTTGGCTAGGGCACCCCTAGGCTTAGGCTAAGGCTTGCGCTCCCATAGTCTAAGGCTAGGGCACCCTTAGGCTTAGACTAGGGCACCCCTAGGCTTAGGCTAGGGCACCCCTAGGCTTAGGCTAAGGCTAGGGCTTCCATAGCCTAAGGCTAGGGCTCCCCTAGGCTTAGGTTAGGGCACCCTTAGGCTTAGGCTAGGGCACCCCTAGGCTTAGGCTAGTGCACCCCTATGCTTAGGCTAAGGCTAGGGCTTCCCTAGCCTAAGGCTAGGGCACCCCTAGGCTTAGGCTAGGGCACCCCTAGGCTTAGGCTAAGGCTTGGGCTCCCTTAGTCTAAGGCTAGGGCACCCTTAGGCTTAGACTAGGGCACCCGTAGGCTTAGGCTAGGGCACCCCTAGGCTTAGGCTAAGGCTAGGGCTCCCATAGCCTAAGGCTAGGGCTCCCCTAGGCTTAGGTTAGGGCACCCTTAGGCTTAGGCTAGGGCACCCCTAGGCTTAGGCTAGTGCACCCCTATGCTTAGGCTAAGGCTAGGGCTTCCCTAGCCTAAGGCTAGGGCACCCCTAGGCTTAGGCTAGGGCACCCCTAGGCTTAGGTATGGAACCCCTAGGCTTAGGTTAGGGCACCCCTATGCTTAGGCTAGGCACCCCTAGGCTTAGGCTAGGGCACCCCTAGGCTTAGGCTAGGGCACCCCTAGGCTTAGGCTAGGGCACCCCTAGGCTTCGGCTAAGGCGAGGACTCCCCTAGCCTAAGGATAGGGCACGCCTAGGCTTAGGCTAAGGCTAGGGCTCCCCTAGCCTAAGGCTAGGGCACCCCTAAGCTTAGGCTAGGGCACCCCTAGGTTTAGGCTACTGCGCCCCTAGGCTTAGGCTAAGGCTAGGGTTCCCTGGCCTAAGGCTAGGGCACCCCTAGGCTAAGGCTAGGGCACCCCTAGGCTTAGGCTGGGGCACGCCTAGGCTTAGGCTAAGGCTACGGCTCCCCTAGTCAGGCTGGGTCACCCCTAGACTCAGGCTATGGCACCCTATGCTTAGGCTAGGGCAATCGTAGGCTAGACTAAGGCTAGGGCTCCCCTAGCCTCAGGCTAGGGCACCCGTATGCTCAGGCTAGGGAACCCCTAGCCTAAGGCTAGGGCACCCCTAGGCTTAGGCTAGGGCACCCCTAAGCTTAGGCTAGGGCACCCCTAGACTTAGGCTAAGGCAACGGCTCCCCTAGCCTCAGGCTAGGGCACCCCTAAACTCAGGCTAGGGCACCCCTAAGCTTAGGCTAGGGCAATCCTAGGCTTAGGCTAATGCTAGGGCCCCCCTAGGCTCAGTCTAGGGCACCCCTAGGCTTAGACTAGGGCACCCCTAGGCTTAGGCTAAGGCTAGGGCTCCCCTAGCCTAAGGCTACGGCACCCCTAGGCTCAGGCTAGGGCACCCCGAGGCTTAGGCTAGGGCACCCCTTGACATAGGAAAAGGTTATGGCTCCCCTAGCCTAAGGCTAGGGAACCCCTAGTCTTAGGTTAGGGCACCCCTAGGCTTAGGCTAGGGCACCCCTAGGCTTAAGCTAGGGCTCCCGTAGGCTTAGGCTAAGGCTACGGCTCCCCTAGCCTCAGGCTTGTGCACCCCTAGACTAAGGCTGTGGCACCCCTAAGCTTAGCTAGGGCACCCCTAGGCTTAGGCTAGGCCACCCCTAGACTTAGGCTAGGCCACCGCTAGGCTTAGTCTAAGGCTAGGGCTAACCTAGGCTTAGGCTAGGGCACCCCTAGACTTATGCTAGGGAACCGCTAGACTAAGGCTAGGGCACCCCTAGGCTTAGGCTAGGGCACCCGTACACTTAGACTAAGGCAACGCCTCCCCTAGCCTCAGGCAAGGGCACCCCTAGACTCAGGTTAGGGCACCCGTTAGTTTAGGCTAGGACAATCCTGGGCTTAGGCTAAGTCTAGGGCTCCCCTATCCACAGGCTAGGGCACCCCTAGGCTTAGGCTAGGGCACCCCCAGGCTTAGGCTAGGGCTCCCCTAGTCTTAGGCTATGGCTGCGGCTCCCCTTGCCTCAGGCTAGTGCACTACTAAACTCAGGATATGGCACCCCTAGACTTAGGCTAGGGCAATCCTAGGCTAGACTAACGTTAGGGCTCCCCTAGCCTCAGGTTAGGGCACCCGTAGGCTCAGGCTAGGGCACCCCTAGGATCAGGCTAGGGCACACCAAGGCTTAGGCTAGGACACCCCTAGGCTTAGGCTAAGGCTAGGGCTCGCCTAGCCTCAGGCTAGGGCACCCATAGGCTTAGGCTAGGGCAACCCTAGGCTTAGGGTAGGGCACCCCTAGGCTTAGGCTAAGGCTAGGGCTCACCTAGCCTAAGGCTAGGGCAACCCTAGGCTTAGACAAGGGCAAACCCAAGGCTTAGGCTAGGAAACCCCTAGCCTAAGGCTAGGGCACCCCTAGGTTTAGGCTAGGGCACCCTTAGGCTTAGGCTAGGACAGACCTAGGCTTAGGCTAGGGCACCCCTAGGCTTATGCTTGGCACCCCCCACGCTTAGGCTTGGGCACCCCTAGACTTAGGCAAGGGCAGCCCTAGGATTAGGCTAGGGTACCCCTAGGCTTAGGCTAGGGCACCCCTAGGCTTAGGCTTGGCACCCCTAGGCTTAGGCTTGGGCACCCATAGGCTTTGGCTAGGGCAGCCCTATGCGTAGGCTAGGGCACCCCTAGGCTTAGGCTAGGGCACCCCTAGGCTTAGGCTAAGGCTAGGGCTCACCTAGCCTAAGGCTAAGGCACCCCTAGGCTTAGACTAGGGCACCCCTAGGCTTAGGCTAGTGCACCCCTAGGCTTAGGCTAAGGCTAGGGCTCGCCTATCCTAAGGCTAGGGCACCCCTAGGCTTAGGCTAGGACAGACCTAGGCTTAGGCTAGGGCACCCCTAGTCTAAGGCTTGGCACCCCAAGGCTTAGGCTTGGGCACCCCTAGGCTTAGGCTAGGGCAGAACTAGGCTTAGGCTAAGGCTAGGGCTCGCCTAGCATAAGGCTAGGGCAACCCTGGGTTTAGGCTAGGGCAACCCTAGGCTTAGGCTAGGGCACCACTAGGCTTAGGCTAGGGCACCCCTAGGCTTAGGCTAGGGCACCCCTAGGCTTAGGCTAAGGCTAGAACTCGCCTAGCCTAAGGCTAGGGCACCCCTAGGCTTAGGCTAGGGCACCCCTTGGCTTAGGCTAGGGCACCCCTAGGCTTAGGCTTGGCACCCCTAGGCTTAGGCTTGGGCACCCCTAGGCTTAGGCTAGGGCAGCCCTAGGCTTAGGCTAGGGCACCCCTAGGCTTAGGCCTGGGCACCCCTTGGCTTAGGCTAGGGCACCCCTAAGGTTAGGCTAGGGCACCCCTAGGCTTATTCTAGGGCACCCCTAGGCTTAGGCTAGTACAGACCTAGGCTTAGGCTAGGGCACCCCTAGGCTTAGGCTTGGCACCCCTAGGCTTAGGCTTGGGCACCCCTAGGCTTAGGCAAGGGCAGCCCTAGGCTTAGGCTAGGGCACCCCTAGGCTTAGGCTAGGGCACCCTTAGGCTTAGGCTTGGCACCCCTAGGCTTAGGCTTGGGCACCCCTAGGCTTAGGCTAGGGTAGCCCTAGGCTTAGGCTGAGGCTAGGGCTCGCCTAGCCTAAGGCTAGGGCACCCCTAGGCTTAGGCTAGGGCACCCATAGGCTAAGGATAGGCACAACTAGGCTTAGGCTAAGGCTAGGGCTCACCTAGTCTAAGGCTAGGGCACCCTTAGGCTTAGACTAGGGCACCCCAAGGCTTAGGCTAGGGAACCCCTAGGCTTAGGCTAGGGCACCCATAGGCTTAGATTAGGGCACACCTAGGCTTAGGCTAGGGCACCCCTAGGCTTAGGCTAGGGCACCCCTAGGCTTAGGCTAAGGCAAGGGCTCACCTAGCCTAAGGCTAGGGCAGCCCTAGGCTTAGGCTAGGACAGACCTAGGCTTAGGCTTGGGCACCCCTAGGTATAGGCTAGGGTAGCCCTAGGCTTAGGCTAAGGTTAGGGCTCGCCTAGCCTAAGGATAGGGCACCCCTAGGCTCAGGCTAGGGCACCCCTAGGCTTAGGCTAGGGCACCCCTAGGCTTAGGCTAGGGCACCCCTAGGCTTAGGCTAAGGCTAGGGCTCGCCTAGCCTAAGGCTTGGGCACCCCTTGCCTTAGGCTAGGGCACCCCTAGGCTTTGGCTAGGGCACCCCTAGGCTTACGCTAGGGCACCCCTAGGCTTAGGCTAAGGCTAGGGCTCCCCTAGCCTAAGGCTAGGGCACCCCTAGGCTTAGGCTAGGGCACCCCTAGGCTTAGGCTAGGGCACCCCTAGGCTCAGGCTAGGGCACCCCTAGGCTTAGGCTAAGGCTAGGGCTTCCCGAGCCTAAGGTTAGGTCACCACTAGGCTTAGGCTAGGGCACCCCTAGGCTTAGGCTAAGGCCTGGGGACCCCTAGGCTTAGGCTAAGGCTAGGGCTCCCCTAGCTTAAGGCTAGGGCACCCCTAGGCTTAGGCTAGGGCACCCCTAGGCTTAGGCTAGGGCACCCCTAAGCTTAGGCTAGGGCACCCTTAGGCTTAGGCTAGGGCACCCCTAGGCTTAGGCTAGGGCACCCCTAGGCTTAAGCTAAGGCTACGGCTCCCGTAGCCTCAGGCTACGGCACCCCTAGCCTCAGGCTATGGCACCCCTAGGCTTAGGCTAGGGCAATCCTAGGTTTGACTAACGCTAGGGCTCCCCTATCCTCAGGCTAGGGCACCCGTAGGCTCAGGCTAGGGTACCCCTAGGCTTAGGCTAGGGCACCCCTAGGCTCAGGCTAGGGCACCCTAGGCTTAGGCTATGGCACCCCTAGGCTTAGGCTAAGGCTAGGGCTCCCCGAGCCTAAGGCTAGAGCACCTCTAGGCTTAGGCTAGGGCACCCCTAGGCTTAGGCTAAGGCTAGGGCTCCCGTAGCCTAAGGCTAGATCACCCCTAGGCTTAGGCTAGGGCACCCCTAGGCTTAGGTTAAGGCTAGGGATCCCCTAGCCTAAGGCTAGGGCACCCCTAAGCTTAGGCCAGGGTACCCCTAGGCTTAGGCCAGGGCACCCCTAGGCTTAGGCTCCGGCACCACGAGGGTTAGGCTAAGGCTAGGGCTCCCCTAGCCTAAGGCTAGGGCACCCTAGGCTTAGGGTTGGGCACCCATAGGCTTAGGATAGGGCACCCCTAGGCTTAGGCTAAGGCTAGGGGACTCCTAGGCTTAGGCTACGGCACCCCTAGGCTTATACTAGGGCACCCCTTGGCTTAGGCTGGGCACACCTAGGCTGAGGCTAGGGCACCCCTAACCTGAGGCTAGGGCACCCCTAGGCTTAGGCAAGGGCACCCTTAGGCTTAGGCTAGGACAGACCTAGGCTTAGGCTAGGGCACCCCTAGGCTTAGGCTTGGCACCCCTACGCTTAGGCTTGGGCACCTCTAGGCTTAGGCAAGGGCAGCCCTAGTATTAGGCTAGGGGACCCCTAGGCTTAGGCTAGGGCACCCCTAGGCTTAGGCTTGGCACCCCTAGGCTTAGGCTTGGGCACCCATAGGCTTTGGCTAGGGCAGCCCTAGGCGTAGGCTAGGGCACCCCTAGTCTTAGGCTAGGGCACCCCTAGGCTTAGGCTAAGGCTAGGGCTCACCTAGCCTAAGGCTAAGGCACCCCTAGGCTTAGACTAGGGCACCCCTAGGCTTAGGCTAGTGCACCCCTAGGCTTAGGCTAAGGCTAGGGCTCGCCTAGCCTAAGGATAGGGCACCCCTAGGCTTAGGCTAGGGCACCCCTAGGCTTAGGCTTGGCACCCCTAGGCTTAGGCTTGGGCACCCCTAGGCTTAGGCTAGGGCAGCCCTAGGCTTAGGCTAGGGCACCCCTAGGCTTAGGCCTGGGCACCCCTAGGCTTAGGCTAGGGCACCCCTAAGCTTAGGCTAGCGCACCCCTAGGCTTAGGCTAGGGCACCCCTAGGCTTAGGCTTGGCACCCCTAGGCTTAGGCAAGGGCAGCCCTAGGCTTAGGCTAGGGCACCCCTAGGCTTAGGCTAGGGCACCCTTAGGCTTAGGCTTGCCACCCCTAGGCTTAGGCTTGGGCACCCCTAGGCTTAGGCTAGGGCAGCCCTAGGCTTAGGCTAGGGCACCCATAGGCTAAGGATAGGGCACACCTAGGCTTAGGCTAAGGCTAGGGCTCACCTAGCCTAAGGCTAGGGCACCCCTAGGCTTAGGCTTGGCACCCCTAGGCTTAGGCTTGGGCACCCCTAGGCTTAGGCTAGGGCAGCCCTAGACTTAGGCTAGGGCACACCTAGGCTTAGGCCTGGGCACCCCTAGGCTTAGGCTTGGCACCCCTAGGCTTAGGCAAGGGCAGCCCTAGGCTTAGGCTAGGGCACCCCTAGGCTTAGGCTAGGGCACCCTTAGGCTTAGGCTTGGCACCCCTAGGCTTAGGCTTGGGCACCCCTAGGCTTAGGCTAGGGCAGCCCTAGGCTTAGGCTGTGGCTAGGGCTCGCCTAGTCTAAGGCTAGGGCACCCCTAGGCTTAGGCTAGGGCACCCATAGGCTAAGGATAGGGCACCCCAAGGCTTAGGCTAGGGAACCCCTAGGCTTAGGCTAGGGCACCCATAGGCTTAGGTTAGGGCACACCTAGGCTTAGGCTAGGGCACCCCTAGGCTTAGGCTAGGACACCCCTAGGCTTAGGCTAAGGCAAGGGCTCACCTAGCCTAAGGCTAGGGCAGCCCTAGGCTTAGGCTAGGACAGACCTAGGCTTAGGCTTGGGCACCCCTAGGTATAGGCTAGGGTAGCCCTAGGCTTAGGCTAAGGCTAGGGCTCGCCTAGCCTAAGGATAGGGCACCCCTAGGCTTAGGCTAGGGCACCCCTAGGCTTAGGCTAGGGCACCCCTAGGCTTAGGCTAAGGCTACGGCACCCCTAGGCTTAGGCTAAGGCTAGGGCTCGCCTAGCCTAAGGCTTGGGCACCCCTTGCCTTAGGCTAGGGCACCCCTAGGCTTAGGCTAGGGCAGCCCTAGGCTTAGGCTAGGGCACCCCTAGGCTTAGGCTAGGGCACCCCTAGGTATAGGCTAGGACAGACCTAGGCTTAGGCTAGGGCACTCCAGGCTTAGGCTTGGCACCCCTAGGCTTAGGCTTGGGCAGCCATAGGCTTAGGCTAGCGCAGCCGTAGGCTTAGGCTAAGGCTAGGGCTCGCCTATCCTAAGGCTAGGGCACCCCTAGGTTTAGGCTAGGACACCCCTAGGCTTAGGCTTAGGCTAGGGCTCCCCTAGCCTAAGGCTAGGGCAACCCTAGACTTAGGCTAGGGCACCCCAAGGCTTAGGCTAGGGCACCCCTAGACATAGGCTATGGCACCCCTAGGCTTCGGCTAAGGTTAGGGCTCCCCTAGCCTAAGGCTAGGGCACCCCTAGGCTCAGTCTACGGCACCCCTAGGCTTAGGCTAGGGCACCCCTAGGCTTAGGCTAAGGTTAGGGCTCCCCTAACCTAATTCTAGGGCACCCCTAGGCTCAGTCTAGGGCACCCCTAGGCTTAGGCTAAGTCTAGGGCTCTCCTAGCCTAAGGCTAGGGCACCCCTAGGCTTAGGTTAGGGCACCCCTAGGCTTAGGCTAGGGCAGCCCTAGGCTTAGGCTAGGGCACCCCTAGGCTTAAGCTAGGGCAGCCCTAGGCTTAGGCTAAGGTTAGGGCTCCCCTAGCCTAAGGCTAGGGCACCCCTAGGCTCAGTCTACGGCACTCCTAGGCTTAGGCTAGGGCACGCCTAGGCTTAGGCTAAGGTTAGGGCTCCCCTAACCTAAGGCTAGGGCACCCCTAGGCTTAGGCTAGGGCACCCCTAGACTCAGTCTGGGGCACCCCTAGGCTTAGGCTAGGGCACCCCTAGGCTTAGGCTAAGTCTAGGGCTCTCCTAGCCTAAGGCTAGGGCACCCCTAGGCTTAGGCTAGGGCACCCCTAGGCTTAGTCTAGGGCACCCCTAGGCTTAGGCTAGGGCACCCCTAGGCTTAGGCTAGGGCAGCCCTAGGCTTAGGCTAAGGCTAAGGCTCGCCTAGCCTAAGGCTAGGGCAGCCCTAGGCTTAGGCTAGGGCACCCCTAGGCTTAGGCTAGGGCACCCCTAGGCTCAGGCTAGGGCACCCCTAGGCTTAGGCTAAGGCTAGGGCTTCCCGAGCCTAAGGCTAGGTCACCACTAGGCTTAGGCTAGGGCACCCCTAGGCTTAGGCTAAGGCCTGGGGACCCCTAGGCTTAGGCTAAGGCTTGGGCTCCCCTAGCTTAAGGCTAGGGCACCCCTAGGCTTAGGCTAGGGCACCCCTAGGCTTAGGCTCGGGCACCCCTAAGCTTAGGCTAGGGCACCCTTAGGCTTAGGCTAGGGCACCCCTAGGCTTAGGCTAGGGCACCCCTAGGCTTAATCTAAGGCTACGGCTCCCGTAGCCTCAGGCTACGGCACCCCTAGACTCAGGCTATGGCACCCCTAGGCTTAGGCTAGGGCAATCCTAGGTTTGACTAACGCTAGGGCTCCCCTATCCTCAGGCTAGGGCACCCGTAGGCTCAGGCTAGGGCACCCTAGGCTTAGGCTATGGCACCCCTAGGCTTAGGCTAAGGCTAGGGCTCCCCGAGCCTAAGGCTAGAGCACACCTAGGCTTAGGCTAGGGCACCCCTAGGCTTAGGCTAAGGCTAGGGCTCCCGTATCCTAAGGCTAGAGCACCCCTAGGCTTAGGCTAGGGCACCCCTAGGCTTAGGTTAAGGCTAGGGCACCCCTAAACTTAGGCCAGGGCACCCCTAGGCTTAGGCCAGGGCACCCCTAGGCTTAGGCTCCGGCACCCCGAGGGTTAGGCTAAGGCTAGGGCTCCCCTAGCCTAAGGCTAGGGCACCCTAGGCTTAGGGTTGGGCACCCATAGGCTTAGGATAGGGCACCCCTAGGCTTACGCTAAGGCTAGGGGACTCCTAGCCTTAGGCTAGGGCACCCCTAGGCTTATACTAGGGCACCCCTTGGCTTAGGCTGGGCACACCTAGGCTGAGGCTAGGGCACCCCTAAGCTGAGGCTAGGACACCCCTAGGCTTATTCTAAGGCTAGGGCTACCATAGCCTAAGGCTAGGGCACCCCATGGCTTAGGCTAGGGCATCCCTAGGCTTAGGCTAAGGCTAGGGTTCCCCTAGCCTAAGGCTAGTGCACACCTAGGCTTAGGCTAGGGCACCCCAAGGCTTAGGCTAAGGCACCCCTAGGCTTACGCTAAGGTTAGCGCTTCCCTACCCTAAGGCTAGGGCACCTCTAGGCTTAGGCTAGGGCACCCCTAGGCTTCGGCTAAGGCGAGGACTCCCCTAGCCTAAGGATAGGGCACGCCTAGGGTTAGGCTAAGGCTAGGGCTCCCCTAGCCTAAGGCTAGGGCTCCCCTAAGCTTAGGCTAGGGCACCCCTAGGTTTAGGCTAGGACGCCCCTAGGCTTAGGCTAAGGCTAGGGTTCCCTGGCCTAAGGCTAGGGCACCCCTAGGCTTAGGCTAGGGCACCCCTAGGCTTAGGCTGGGGCACGCCTAGGCTTAGGCTAAGGCTACGGCTCCCCTAGTCAGGCTGGGGCACCCCTAGACTCAGGCTATGGCACCCTAGGCTTAGGCTAGGGCAATCCTAGGCTAGACTAAGGCTAGGGCTCCCCAGCCTCAGGCTATGGCACCCGTAGGCTCAGGCTAGGGAACCCCTAGCCTAAGGCTAGTGCACCCCTAGGCTTAGGCTAGTGCACCCCTAGGCTTAGGCTAGGGCACCCCTAGACTTAGGCTAAGGCAACGGCTCCCCTAGCCTCAGGCTAGGGCACCCCTAAACTCAGGATAGGGCACCCCTAAGCTTAGGCTAGGGCAATCCTAGGCTAGACTAACGTTAGGGCTCCCCTAGCCTCAGGTTAGGGCACCCCTAGGTTTAGGCTAGGACGCCCCTAGGCTTAGGCTAAGGCTAGGGTTCCCTGGCCTAAGGCTAGGGCACCCCTAGGCTTAGGCTAGGGCACCCCTAGGCTTAGGCTAGGGCACCCCTAGGCTTAGGCTAAGGCTAGAACTCGCCTAGCCTAAGGCTAGGGCAACCCTAGGCTTAGGCTAGGGCACCCCTTGGCTTAGGCTAGGGCACCCCTAGGCTTAGGCTTGGCACCCCTAGGCTTAGGCTTGGGCACCCCTAGGCTTAGGCTAGGGCAGCCCTAGGCTTAGGCTAGGGCACCCCTAGGCTTAGGCCTGGGCACCCCTAGGCTTAGGCTAGGGCACCCCTAAGCTTAGGCTAGCGCACCCCTAGGCTTAGGCTAGGGCACCCCTAGGCTTAGGCTTGGCACCCCTAGGCTTAGGCAAGGGCAGCCCTAGGCTTAGGCTAGGGCACCCCTAGGCTTAGGCTAGGGCACCCTTAGGCTTAGGCTTGCCACCCCTAGGCTTAGGCTTGGGCACCCGTAGGCTTAGGCTAGGGCAGCCCTAGGCTTAGGCTGAGGCTAGGGCTCGCCTAGCCTAAGGCTAGGGCAGCCCTAGGCTTAGGCTAGGGCACCCATAGGCTAAGGATAGGGCACACCTAGGCTTAGGCTAAGGCTAGGGCTCACCTAGCCTAAGGCTAGGGCACCCCTAGGCTTAGGCTTGGCACCCCTAGGCTTAGGCTTGGGCACCCCTAGGCTTAGGCTAGGGCAGCCCTAGACTTAGGCTAGGGCACACCTAGGCTTAGGCCTGGGCACCCCTAGGCTTAGGCTAGGGCACCCCTAAGCTTAGGCTAGGGCACCCCTAGGCTTAGGCTAGGGCACCCCTAGGCTTAGGCTTGGCACCCCTAGGCTTAGGCAAGGGCAGCCCTAGGCTTAGGCTAGGGCACCCCTAGGCTTAGGCTAGGGCACCCTTAGGCTTAGGCTTGGCACCCCTAGGCTTAGGCTTGGGCACCCCTAGGCTTAGGCTAGGGCAGCCCTAGGCTTAGGCTGTGGCTAGGGCTCGCCTAGTCTAAGGCTAGGGCACCCCTAGGCTTAGGCTAGGGCACCCATAGGCTAAGGATAGGGCACCCCAAGGCTTAGGCTAGGGAACCCCTAGGCTTAGGCTAGGGCACCCATAGGCTTAGGTTAGGGCACACCTAGGCTTAGGCTAGGGCACCCCTAGGCTTAGGCTAGGGCACCCCTAGGCTTAGGCTAAGGCAAGGGCTCACCTAGCCTAAGGCTAGGGCAGCCCTAGGCTTAGGCTAGGACAGACCTAGGCTTAGGCTTGGGCACCCCTAGGTATAGGCTAGGGTAGCCCTAGGCTTAGGCTAAGGCTAGGGCTCGCCTAGCCTAAGGATAGGGCACCCCTAGGCTTAGGCTAGGGCACCCCTAGGCTTAGGCTAGGGCACCCCTAGGCTTAGGCTAAGGCTACGGCACCCCTAGGCTTAGGCTAAGGCTAGGGCTCGCCTAGCCTAAGGCTTGGGCACCCCTTGCCTTAGGCTAGGGCACCCCTAGGCTTAGGCTAGGGCAGCCCTAGGCTTAGGCTAGGGCACCCCTAGGCTTAGGCTAGGGCACCCCTAGGTATAGGCTAGGACAGACCTAGGCTTAGGCTAGGGCACTCCAGGCTTAGGCTTGGCACCCCTAGGCTTAGGCTTGGGCAGCCATAGGCTTAGGCTAGCGCAGCCGTAGGCTTAGGCTAAGGCTAGGGCTCGCCTATCCTAAGGCTAGGGCACCCCTAGGTTTAGGCTAGGACACCCCTAGGCTTAGGCTTAGGCTAGGGCTCCCCTAGCCTAAGGCTAGGGCAACCCTAGACTTAGGCTAGGGCACCCCAAGGCTTAGGCTAGGGCACCCCTAGACTTAGGCTATGGCACCCCTAGGCTTCGGCTAAGGTTAGGGCTCCCCTAGCCTAAGGCTAGGGCACCCCTAGGCTCAGTCTACGGCACCCCTAGGCTTAGGCTAGGGCACCCCTAGGCTTAGGCTAAGGTTAGGGCTCCCCTAACCTAATTCTAGGGCACCCCTAGGCTCAGTCTAGGGCACCCCTAGGCTTAGGCTAAGTCTAGGGCTCTCCTAGCCTAAGGCTAGGGCACCCCTAGGCTTAGGTTAGGGCACCCCTAGGCTTAGGCTAGGGCAGCCCTAGGCTTAGGCTAGGGCACCCCTAGGCTTAAGCTAGGGCAGCCCTAGGCTTAGGCTAAGGTTAGGGCTCCCCTAGCCTAAGGCTAGGGCACCCCTAGGCTCAGTCTACGGCACTCCTAGGCTTAGGCTAGGGCACGCCTAGGCTTAGGCTAAGGTTAGGGCTCCCCTAACCTAAGGCTAGGGCACCCCTAGGCTTAGGCTAGGGCACCCCTAGACTCAGTCTGGGGCACCCCTAGGCTTAGGCTAGGGCACCCCTAGGCTTAGGCTAAGTCTAGGGCTCTCCTAGCCTAAGGCTAGGGCACCCCTAGGCTTAGGCTAGGGCACCCCTAGGCTTAGTCTAGGGCACCCCTAGGCTTAGGCTAGGGCACCCCTAGGCTTAGGCTAGGGCAGCCCTAGGCTTAGGCTAAGGCTAAGGCTCGCCTAGCCTAAGGCTAGGGCAGCCCTAGGCTTAGGCTAGGGCACCCCTAGGCTTAGGCTAGGGCACCCCTAGGCTCAGGCTAGGGCACCCCTAGGCTTAGGCTAAGGCTAGGGCTTCCCGAGCCTAAGGCTAGGTCACCACTAGGCTTAGGCTAGGGCACCCCTAGGCTTAGGCTAAGGCCTGGGGACCCCTAGGCTTAGTCTAAGGCTTGGGCTCCCCTAGCTTAAGGCTAGGGCACCCCTAGGCTTAGGCTAGGGCACCCCTAGGCTTAGGCTCGGGCACCCCTAAGCTTAGGCTAGGGCACCCTTAAGCTTAGGCTAGGGCACCCCTAGGCTTAGGCTAGGGCACCCCTAGGCTTAATCTAAGGCTACGGCTCCCGTAGCCTCAGGCTACGGCACCCCTAGACTCAGGCTATGGCACCCCTAGGCTTAGGCTAGGGCAATCCTAGGTTTGACTAACGCTAGGGCTCCCCTATCCTCAGGCTAGGGCACCCGTAGGCTCAGGCTAGGGCACCCTAGGCTTAGGCTATGGCACCCCTAGGCTTAGGCTAAGGCTAGGGCTCCCCGAGCCTAAGGCTAGAGCACACCTAGGCTTAGGCTAGGGCACCCCTAGGCTTAGGCTAAGGCTAGGGCTCCCGTATCCTAAGGCTAGAGCACCCCTAGGCTTAGGCTAGGGCACCCCTAGGCTTAGGTTAAGGCTAGGGCACCCCTAAACTTAGGCCAGGGCACCCCTAGGCTTAGGCCAGGGCACCCCTAGGCTTAGGCTCCGGCACCCCGAGGGTTAGGCTAAGGCTAGGGCTCCCCTAGCCTAAGGCTAGGGCACCCTAGGCTTAGGGTTGGGCACCCATAGGCTTAGGATAGGGCACCCCTAGGCTTACGCTAAGGCTAGGGGACTCCTAGGCTTAGGCTAGGGCACCCCTAGGCTTATACTAGGGCACCCCTTGGCTTAGGCTGGGCACACCTAGGCTGAGGCTAGGGCACCCCTAAGCTGAGGCTAGGACACCCCTAGGCTTATTCTAAGGCTAGGGCTACCATAGCCTAAGGCTAGGGCACCCCATGGCTTAGGCTAGGGCATCCCTAGGCTTAGGCTAAGGCTAGGGTTCCCCTAGCCTAAGGCTAGTGCACACCTAGGCTTAGGCTAGGGCACCCCAAGGCTTAGGCTAAGGCACCCCTAGGCTTACGCTAAGGTTAGCGCTCCCCTAGCCTAAGGCTAGGGCACCTCTAGGCTTAGGCTAGGGCAACCCTAGGCTTAGGCTAGGGCACCCCTAGGCTTCGGCTAAGGCGAGGACTCCCCTAGCCTAAGGATAGGGCACGCCTAGGGTTAGGCTAAGGCTAGGGCTCCCCTAGCCTAAGGCTAGGGCTCCCCTAAGCTTAGGCTAGGGCACCCCTAGGTTTAGGCTAGGACGCCCCTAGGCTTAGGCTAAGGCTAGGGTTCCCTGGCCTAAGGCTAGGGCACCCCTAGGCTTAGGCTAGGGCACCCCTAGGCTTAGGCTGGGGCACGCCTAGGCTTAGGCTAAGGCTACGGCTCCCCTAGTCAGGCTGGGGCACCCCTAGACTCAGGCTATGGCACCCTAGGCTTAGGCTAGGGCAATCCTAGGCTAGACTAAGGCTAGGGCTCCCCAGCCTCAGGCTATGGCACCCGTAGGCTCAGGCTAGGGAACCCCTAGCCTAAGGCTAGTGCACCCCTAGGCTTAGGCTAGTGCACCCCTAGGCTTAGGCTAGGGCACCCCTAGACTTAGGCTAAGGCAACGGCTCCCCTAGCCTCAGGCTAGGGCACCCCTAAACTCAGGATAGGGCACCCCTAAGCTTAGGCTAGGGCAATCCTAGGCTAGACTAACGTTAGGGCTCCCCTAGCCTCAGGTTAGGGCAACCGTAGGCTCAGGCTAGGCCACCCCTAGGCTTAGGCTAAGGCTAGGGCTAACTTGGCTTAGGCTAGGGCACCCCTAGGCTTAGGCCATGGAACCGCTAGACTAAGGCTAGGGCTCCCCTAGGCTTAGGCTAGGGCACCCCTAGGCTTAGGCTAGGGCACCCCTACACTTAGACTAAGGCAACGCCTCCCCTAGCCTCAGGCAAGGGCACTCCTAGACTCAGGGTAGGGCACCCGTTAGCTTAGGCTAGGACAATCCTACGCTTAGGCTAAGTCTAGGGCTCCCGTATCCTCAGGCTAGGGCACCCCTAGGCTTAGGCTAGGGCACCCCCAGGCTTAGGCTAGGGCTCCCCTAGTCTTAGGCTATGGCTGCGGCTCCCCTTGCCTCAGGCTAGTGCACTACTAGACTCAGGCTATGGCACCCCTAGACTTAGGCTAGGGCAATCCTAGGCTAGACTAACGTTAGGGCTCCCCTAGCCTCAGGTTAGGGCAACCGTAGGCTCAGGCTAGGGCACCCCGAGGCTCAGGCTAGGGCACCCCAAGGCTTAGGCTAGGGCACCCCTAGGCTTAGGCTAAGGCTAGGGCTCGCCTAGCCTCAGGCTAGGGCACCCCTAGGCTTAGGCTAGGGCACCACTAGGCTCAGGCTAGGGCACCCCTAGGCTTTGGCTAGGGCACCCCTAGGCTTAGGCTAAGGCTAGGGCTCACCTAACCTAAGGCTAGGGCAACCCTAGGCTTAGACAAGGGCAAACCCAAGGCTTAGACTAGGAAACCCCTAGCCTAAGACTAGGGCACCCCTAGGTTTAGGCTAGGGCACCCCTAGGCTTAGGCTAGGACAGACCTAGGCTTAGGCTAGGGCACCCCTAGGCTTAGGCTTGGCACCCCTACGCTTAAGCTTGGGCACCCCTAGGCTTAGGCAAGGGTAGCCCTAGGCTTAGGCTAGGGCACCCCTAGGCTTAGGCTAGGGCACCCCTAGGCTTAGGCTTGGCACCCCTAGGCTTAGGCTTGGGCACCCCTAGGCTTAGGCTAGGGCAGCTCTAGGCTTAGGCTAGGGCACCCCTAGGCTTAGGCTAGGGCATCCTTAGGCTTAGGCTAAGGCTAGGGCTCACCTAGCCTAAGGCTAAGGCACCCCTAGGCTTAGACTAGGGCACCCCTAGGCTTAGGCTAGGGAACCCCTAGCCTAAGGCTAGGGCACCCCTAGGATTAGGCTAGGGCACCCCTAGGCTTAGGCTAGGGCAGCCCTAGGCTTAGGCTAGGGCAGCACTAGACTTAGGCTAGGGCACCCCTAGGCTTAGGCTAGGGCACCCATAGGCTTAGGCTAGGACAACCCTAGGCTTAGGCTAAGGCTAGGGCTCACCTAGCCTAAGGTTACGGCACCCCTAGGCTTAGAATAGGGCACCCCTAGGCTTAGGCTAGGGCACCCCTAGGCTTAGGTTAGGGCACCCCTAGGCTTAGGCTAAGGCTAGGGCTCGCCTAGCCTAAGGCTAGGGCACCCCTAGGCTTAGGCTAGGACAGACCTAGGCTTAGGCTAGGGCACCCCTAGGCTTAGGCTTGGCACCCCTAGGCTTAGGCTTGGGCACCCCTAGGCTTAGGCTAGGGCAGCCCTAGGCTTAGGCTAGGGCACCCCTAGGCTTAGGCCTGGGCACCCCTAGGCTTAGGCTAGGGCACCCCTAAGCTTAGGCTAGGGCACCCCTAGGCGTAGGCTAGGGCACCCCTAGGCTTAGGCTAAGGCTAGGGCTCGCCTAGCCTAAGGCTAGGGCACCCCTAGGCTTAGGCTAGGACAGACCTAGGCTTAGGCTAGGGCACCCCTAGGCTTAGGCTTGGCACCCCTATGCTTAGGCTTGGGCACACCTAGGCTTAGGCTAGGGCACCCCTAGGCTTAGGCTAAGGTTAGGGCTCCCTAGCCTAAGGCTAGGGCACCCCTAGGCTTAGGCTTGGCACCCCTATGCTTAGGCTTGGGCACCCCTAGGCTTAGGCTAGGGCAGCCATAGGCTTAGGCTAAGGCTAGGGCTCCCCTAGCCTAAGGGTAGGGCACCCCTAGGCTTAGGCTAGGGCACCCCTAGGCTTAGGCTTGGCACCCCTAGGTTAGGCTTGGGCACCCCTAGGCTTAGGCTAGGGCAGCCCTAGGCTTAGGCTAAGGCTAGGGCTCGCCTAGCCTAAGGCTAGGGCAGCCCTAGGCTTAGGGGAGGGCACCCCTAGGCTTAGGCTAAGGCAGCCCTAGGATTAGGCTACGGCACCCCTAGGCTTAGGCTAGGGCACCCCTAGGCTTTGGCTAAGGCACCCCTAGGCTTAGGCTAAGGCTAGGGCTCACCTAGCCTAAAGTTAGGGCACCCCTAGGCTTAGACTAGGGCACCCGTAGGCTGAGGCTAGGGAACCCCTAGCCTAAGGCTAGGGCACCCCTAGGCTTAGGCTAGCGCACCCCTAGGCTTAGGCCAGGGCACCCCTAGGCTTAGGCTAAGGCTAGGACTCGCCTAGCCTAAGGCTTGGGCACACCTAGGCTTAGGCTAGGACAGACCTAGGCTTAGGCTACGGCACCCCTAGGCTTAGACTTGGCACCCCTAGGCTTAGGCTTGGGCACCCCTAGGCTTAGGCTGGGCAGCCCTAGGCTTAGGCTAGGGAACCCCTAGGCTTAGGCTAGGGCACCCCTAGGCTTAGGCTAGGGCACCCCTAGGCTTAGGCTAGGGCAGCCCTAGTCTTAGTCTAGGGCTAGGGCTCACCTAGCCTAAGGCTAGGGCACCCCTAGGCTTAGGCTAGGGCACCACTAGGCTTAGGCTAGGGCACCCCTAGGCTTAGGCTTGGCACCCCTAGGCTTAGGCTTGGGCACCCCTAGGCTTAGGCTAGGGCAGCCCTAGGCTTAGGCTAAGGCTAGGGCTCGCCTAGCCTAAGGCTAGGGCACCCCTAGGCTTAGGTTAGGGCACCCGGAGGCTTAGGCTAGGGCAGCCCTAGGCTTAGGCTAGGGCACCCCTAGGCTTAGACTAGGACACCCCTAGACTTAGGCTAGGGCACCCGTGGACTTAGGCTAGGGCACCCCTAGGCTTAGGCTAAGGCTATGGCTCCCGTAGCCTCAGGCTGCGGCACCCCTAGACTCAGGCTATGGCACCCCTAGGCTTAGGCTAGGGCTATCCTATGTTAGACTAACGCTAGGGCTCCCCTATCCTCAGGCTAGGGCACCCGTAGGCTCAGGCTAGTGTACCCCTAGGCTTAGGCTAGGGCACCCCTAAGCTTAGGCTAGGGCACCCCTATGGTTAGGCTAAGGCACCCCTAGGCTTATGCTAGGGCACCCCTAAGCTTAAGCTTAGGCTAGGGCTCCCCTAGCCTAAGGCTAGGGCACCCCTAGGCTTAGGCTAGGGCACCCCTAGGCTTAGGCTGGGGCACCCCTAGGCTTAGGCTAGGGCACCCCTAGGCTTAGGCTAGGGCACCCCGAGGCTTCGGCTAGGGCACCACTAGGCTTTGGCTAAGGTTAGGGCTCCCCTAGCCTAAGGCTAGGGCACCCCTAGGCTCAGTCTAGGGCACCACTAGGCTTAGGCTAGGGCACCCATAGGCTTAGGCTAAGTCTAGGGCTCCCCTCGACTAAGGCAAGGACACCCCTAGGCTTACGCTAAGTCTAGGGCTCCCCTAGCCTAAGGCTAGGGCACCCCTAGGCTTAGGCTAGGGAACCCCTAGGCTTAGGCTAGGGCACCCCTAGGCTTAGGCTAGGGCACCCCTAGGCTTAGTCTAGGGCACCACTAAGCTTAGGCTAGGGCACCCCTAGACTTAGGTTAAGGCTACGGCTCCCCTAGCCTCAGGCTAGGGCACCCCTAGACTCACTATGGCACCCCTAGGATTAGGCTAGGGCAGCCCTAGGCTTAGGCTAAGGCTAGGGCTCGCCTAGCCTAAGGCTAGGGCACCCCTAGGCTTAGGCTAGGACAGACCTAGGCTTGGGCTAGGGCACCCCTAGGCTTAAGCTTGGCACTCCTAGGCTTAGGCTAGGGCAGCCATAGGCTTAGGCTAAGGCTGGGCTCACCTAGCCTAAGGCCTGGGCACCCCTAGTCTTAGGCTAGGGCACCCCTAGGCTTAGGCTAGGGCACCCCTAGGCTTAGGCTAGGGCACCCCTAGGCTTAGGCTAAGGCTAGGGCTCGACTAGCCTAAGGCTAGGGCACCCCTAGGCTTAGGCTAGGGCAGCCCTAGGCTTAGGCTATGGCACCCCTATGCTTAGGCTTGGGCACCCCTAGGCTTAGGCTAGGGCAGCCCTAGGCTTAGGCAAAGGCTAGGGCTCGCCTAGCCTAAGGCTAGCGCACCCCTAGGCTTAGGCTAGGACAGACCTAGGCTTAGGCTAGGGCACCCCTAGGCTTAGGCTTGGGCACCCCTAGGCTTAGGCTACGGCTAGGGCTCCCCTAGCCTAAGGCTAAGGTACCCCTAGGCTTAGGTTAGGGCACCCCTAGCCTAAGGCTAGGGCACCCCTTGGCTTACGCTGGGGAACCCCTAGGTTTAGGAAAAGGGTAGGGCTCCCGTAGCCTAAGGCTAGGGCACCCCTAGGTTTAGGCTAGGGCACCCCTAGGCTTAGGCTAGGGAACCCCTAGGCTTTAGCTAGGGCTCCCCTAGGCTTAGGTTAAGGCTATGGCTCCCCTAGCCTCAGGATACTGAACCCCTAGACTCAGGCTATGACACCCCCATTCTTAGGCTAGGGCAATCTTAGGCTAGACTAACGCTAGGGCTCCCCTATCCTCAGGCTAGGGCACCCGTAGGCTCAGGCTAGGGCACCCCTAAGCTTAGGCCAGGGCACCCCTAGGCTTAGGCCAGGGCATCCCTCGGCTTAGGCTAAGGCTTGGGGACTCCTAGGCTTAGGCTAAGGCAGCCCTAGGCTTAGGCTAAGGCACCACTAGGCTTAGGCTAGGGCACCCCTAGGTTTAGGCTAGGGCACCCCTAGGCTTAGGCTAAGGCTACGGCTCCCCTAGCCTCATTCTAGGGCACCCCTAGACTCAGGCTAGGGCACTCGTAGACTCAGGCTAGGTTACCCCTAGGCTCAGGCTAGGGCAGCCCTAGGCTTAGGCTAGGGCACCCCTAGGTTTAGGCTAGGGCACCCCTAGGCTTAGGCTAAGGCTAAGGCTCCCCTAGTCTAAGGCTAGGGCACCCCTTGGATTAGGCCAGGGCACCCCTAGGCTTAGGCTAGGGAACCCCTAGCCTAAGGCTAGGGCACCCCTAGGCTTAGGTTAGGGCACCCCTAGGCTTAGGCTGGGGTACCCTTAGGCTTAAGCTACGGCACCCGTAGGCTTAGGCTAAGGCTAGGGCTCCTTTAGCCTAAGGCTAGGGCACACCTAAGCTTAGGCTAGGGCAACCCTAGGCTCAGGCTAGGGCACCCCTAGGCGTAGACTAGGGTACCCATAGCCTTTGGAAAAGGTTAGGGGTCACCTAGCCTAAGGCTAGGGCACCCCTTGGCTTAGGCTAGGGCACCCCTAGGCTAAGGCTAGGGCACCCCTAAGTTTTAGCTAGGGCTCCCCTAGGCTTAGGCAAAGGCTACGGCTCCCCTAGCCTCAGACTACTGCACCCCTATACTCAGGCTATGACACCCCTAGGCTTAGGCTAGGGCAATACTAGGCTAGAATAACGCTACGGCTCCCCTATCCTCAGGCTAGGGCACCCGTAGGCTCAGGCTTGGGCACCCCTAGGCTCAGGCTAGGGCAACCTAGGCTTAGGCTATGGCACCCCTAGGCTTAGGCTAAGGCTAGGGCTCCCCTAGCCTAAGGCTAGAGCACCCCTAGGCTTAGGCTAGGGCACCCCTAGGCTTAGGCTAAGGCTAGGGCTCCCCTAGCCTAAGGCTAGAGCACCCGTAGGCTTAGGCTAGGGCAATCCTAGGCTAGACTAACGCTAGGACTCCCGTATCCTCAGGCTAGGGCTCCCCTAGCCTCTGGCTAGCTCACCCCTAGGCTTAGGCTAGGGCACCCCTAGGCTTAGGCTAAGGCTAGGGCTCCCCTAGCCTAAGGCTTGAGCACTCCTAGGCTTAGGCTAGGGCACACCTAGGCTTAGGTTAAGGCTAGGGATCCCCTAGCCTAAGGCTAGGGCACCCCTAGGCTTAGGCCAGGGCACCCCTAGGCTTAGGCCAGGGCACCCCTAGGCTTAGGCTCCGGCACCCCGAGGGTTAGGCTAAGGCTAGGGCTCCCCTAGCCTAAGGCTAGGGCACCCTGGGCTTAGGGTTGGGCACCCATAGGCTTAGGATAGGGCACCCCTAGGCTTAGGCTAAGGCTAGGGGACTCCTAGGCTTAGGCTACGGAACCCCTAGGCTTATGCTAGGGCACCCCTAGGCTTAGGCGAAGGCACCCCTAGGCTTAGGCTAGGGCACCCCTAGGCTTAGGCTAAGGCTAGGGTACCCCTAGGCTTAGGATCAGGTACCACTAGGCTTAGGCTAGGGAAACAATAGGCTTAGGCTAGGGCACCCCTTGGCTTAGGCTGGGCACCCCTAGGCTGAGGCTAGGGCACCCCTAAGCTGAGGCTAGGGCACCCCTAGGCTTATTCTAAGGCTAGGGCTACCATAGCCTAAGGCTAGGGCACCCATAGGCTTAGGCTAGGGCATCCCTAGGCTTAGGCTAATGCTAGGGTTCCCTAGCCTAAGGCTAGGGCACCCCTAGGCTTAGGCTAGGGCACCCCAAGGCTTAGGCTAAGGCACCCCTAGGCTTACGCTAAGGTTAGGGCGCCCCTAACCTAAGGCTAGGGCACTTCTAGGCTTAGGCTAGGGCACCCCTAGGCTTTGGCAAGGGCAACCCTAGGCTTAGGCTGGGGCACCCCTAGGCTTAGGCTAGGGCACCCCAAGGCTGAGGCTAGGGCACCCCTAAGCTGAGGCTAGGGCACCCCAAGCTTAGGCTAAAGCTAGGGCTACCCTAGCCTAAGGATAGGGCACCTCCAAGCTTAGGCTAGGGCACCCCTAGGCTTAGGCTAGGGCACCACTAGACTTAGGTTTAGGCTAGGGCACCCGTAGGCTTAGGCTAGGGCTCCCCAAGGCTTAGGCTAAGGCACCCCTAGGCTTACCCTAAGGTTAGGGCTCCCCTTGCCTAAGGCTAGGGCACCTCTAGGCTTAGGCTAGGGCACAACTAGGCTTTGGCTAGGACAGACCTAGGCTTAGGCTAGGGCACCCCTAGGCTTAGGCTTGGCACCCCTACGCTTAAGCTTGGGCACCCCTAGGCTTAGGCAAGGGTAGCCCTAGGCTTAGGCTAGGGCACCCCTAGGCTTAGGCTAGGGCACCCCTAGGCTTAGGCTTGGCACCCCTAGGCTTAGGCTTGGGCACCCCTAGGCTTAGGCTAGGGCAGCTCTAGGCTTAGGCTAGGGCACCCCTAGGCTTAGGCTAGGGCATCCTTAGGCTTAGGCTAAGGCTAGGGCTCACCTAGCCTAAGGCTAAGGCACCCCTAGGCTTAGACTAGGGCACCCCTAGGCTTAGGCTAGGGAACCCCTAGCCTAAGGCTAGGGCACCCCTAGGATTAGGCTAGGGCACCCCTAGGCTTAGGCTAGGGCAGCCCTAGGCTTAGGCTAGGGCAGCACTAGACTTAGGCTAGGGCACCCCTAGGCTTAGGCTAGGGCACCCATAGGCTTAGGCTAGGACAACCCTAGGCTTAGGCTAAGGCTAGGGCTCACCTAGCCTAAGGTTACGGCACCCCTAGGCTTAGAATAGGGCACCCCTAGGCTTAGGCTAGGGCACCCCTAGGCTTAGGTTAGGGCACCCCTAGGCTTAGGCTAAGGCTAGGGCTCGCCTAGCCTAAGGCTAGGGCACCCCTAGGCTTAGGCTAGGACAGACCTAGGCTTAGGCTAGGGCACCCCTAGGCTTAGGCTTGGCACCCCTAGGCTTAGGCTTGGGCACCCCTAGGCTTAGGCTAGGGCAGCCCTAGGCTTAGGCTAGGGCACCCCTAGGCTTAGGCCTGGGCACCCCTAGGCTTAGGCTAGGGCACCCCTAAGCTTAGGCTAGGGCACCCCTAGGCGTAGGCTAGGGCACCCCTAGGCTTAGGCTAAGGCTAGGGCTCGCCTAGCCTAAGGCTAGGGCACCCCTAGGCTTAGGCTAGGACAGACCTAGGCTTAGGCTAGGGCACCCCTAGGCTTAGGCTTGGCACCCCTATGCTTAGGCTTGGGCACACCTAGGCTTAGGCTAGGGCACCCCTAGGCTTAGGCTAAGGTTAGGGCTCCCTAGCCTAAGGCTAGGGCACCCCTAGGCTTAGGCTTGGCACCCCTATGCTTAGGCTTGGGCACCCCTAGGCTTAGGCTAGGGCAGCCATAGGCTTAGGCTAAGGCTAGGGCTCCCCTAGCCTAAGGGTAGGGCACCCCTAGGCTTAGGCTAGGGCACCCCTAGGCTTAGGCTTGGCACCCCTAGGTTAGGCTTGGGCACCCCTAGGCTTAGGCTAGGGCAGCCCTAGGCTTAGGCTAAGGCTAGGGCTCGCCTAGCCTAAGGCTAGGGCAGCCCTAGGCTTAGGGGAGGGCACCCCTAGGCTTAGGCTAAGGCAGCCCTAGGATTAGGCTACGGCACCCCTAGGCTTAGGCTAGGGCACCCCTAGGCTTTGGCTAAGGCACCCCTAGGCTTAGGCTAAGGCTAGGGCTCACCTAGCCTAAAGTTAGGGCACCCCTAGGCTTAGACTAGGGCACCCGTAGGCTGAGGCTAGGGAACCCCTAGCCTAAGGCTAGGGCACCCCTAGGCTTAGGCTAGCGCACCCCTAGGCTTAGGCCAGGGCACCCCTAGGCTTAGGCTAAGGCTAGGACTCGCCTAGCCTAAGGCTTGGGCACACCTAGGCTTAGGCTAGGACAGACCTAGGCTTAGGCTACGGCACCCCTAGGCTTAGACTTGGCACCCCTAGGCTTAGGCTTGGGCACCCCTAGGCTTAGGCTGGGCAGCCCTAGGCTTAGGCTAGGGAACCCCTAGGCTTAGGCTAGGGCACCCCTAGGCTTAGGCTAGGGCACCCCTAGGCTTAGGCTAGGGCAGCCCTAGTCTTAGTCTAGGGCTAGGGCTCACCTAGCCTAAGGCTAGGGCACCCCTAGGCTTAGGCTAGGGCACCACTAGGCTTAGGCTAGGGCACCCCTAGGCTTAGGCTTGGCACCCCTAGGCTTAGGCTTGGGCACCCCTAGGCTTAGGCTAGGGCAGCCCTAGGCTTAGGCTAAGGCTAGGGCTCGCCTAGCCTAAGGCTAGGGCACCCCTAGGCTTAGGTTAGGGCACCCGGAGGCTTAGGCTAGGGCAGCCCTAGGCTTAGGCTAGGGCACCCCTAGGCTTAGACTAGGACACCCCTAGACTTAGGCTAGGGCACCCGTGGACTTAGGCTAGGGCACCCCTAGGCTTAGGCTAAGGCTATGGCTCCCGTAGCCTCAGGCTGCGGCACCCCTAGACTCAGGCTATGGCACCCCTAGGCTTAGGCTAGGGCTATCCTATGTTAGACTAACGCTAGGGCTCCCCTATCCTCAGGCTAGGGCACCCGTAGGCTCAGGCTAGTGTACCCCTAGGCTTAGGCTAGGGCACCCCTAAGCTTAGGCTAGGGCACCCCTATGGTTAGGCTAAGGCACCCCTAGGCTTATGCTAGGGCACCCCTAAGCTTAAGCTTAGGCTAGGGCTCCCCTAGCCTAAGGCTAGGGCACCCCTAGGCTTAGGCTAGGGCACCCCTAGGCTTAGGCTGGGGCACCCCTAGGCTTAGGCTAGGGCACCCCTAGGCTTAGGCTAGGGCACCCCGAGGCTTCGGCTAGGGCACCACTAGGCTTTGGCTAAGGTTAGGGCTCCCCTAGCCTAAGGCTAGGGCACCCCTAGGCTCAGTCTAGGGCACCACTAGGCTTAGGCTAGGGCACCCATAGGCTTAGGCTAAGTCTAGGGCTCCCCTCGACTAAGGCAAGGACACCCCTAGGCTTACGCTAAGTCTAGGGCTCCCCTAGCCTAAGGCTAGGGCACCCCTAGGCTTAGGCTAGGGAACCCCTAGGCTTAGGCTAGGGCACCCCTAGGCTTAGGCTAGGGCACCCCTAGGCTTAGTCTAGGGCACCACTAAGCTTAGGCTAGGGCACCCCTAGACTTAGGTTAAGGCTACGGCTCCCCTAGCCTCAGGCTAGGGCACCCCTAGACTCACTATGGCACCCCTAGGATTAGGCTAGGGCAGCCCTAGGCTTAGGCTAAGGCTAGGGCTCGCCTAGCCTAAGGCTAGGGCACCCCTAGGCTTAGGCTAGGACAGACCTAGGCTTGGGCTAGGGCACCCCTAGGCTTAAGCTTGGCACTCCTAGGCTTAGGCTAGGGCAGCCATAGGCTTAGGCTAAGGCTGGGCTCACCTAGCCTAAGGCCTGGGCACCCCTAGTCTTAGGCTAGGGCACCCCTAGGCTTAGGCTAGGGCACCCCTAGGCTTAGGCTAGGGCACCCCTAGGCTTAGGCTAAGGCTAGGGCTCGACTAGCCTAAGGCTAGGGCACCCCTAGGCTTAGGCTAGGGCAGCCCTAGGCTTAGGCTATGGCACCCCTATGCTTAGGCTTGGGCACCCCTAGGCTTAGGCTAGGGCAGCCCTAGGCTTAGGCAAAGGCTAGGGCTCGCCTAGCCTAAGGCTAGCGCACCCCTAGGCTTAGGCTAGGACAGACCTAGGCTTAGGCTAGGGCACCCCTAGGCTTAGGCTTGGGCACCCCTAGGCTTAGGCTACGGCTAGGGCTCCCCTAGCCTAAGGCTAAGGTACCCCTAGGCTTAGGTTAGGGCACCCCTAGACTAAGGCTAGGGCACCCCTTGGCTTACGCTGGGGAACCCCTAGGTTTAGGAAAAGGGTAGGGCTCCCGTAGCCTAAGGCTAGGGCACCCCTAGGTTTAGGCTAGGGCACCCCTAGGCTTAGGCTAGGGAACCCCTAGGCTTTAGCTAGGGCTCCCCTAGGCTTAGGTTAAGGCTATGGCTCCCCTAGCCTCAGGATACTGAACCCCTAGACTCAGGCTATGACACCCCCATTCTTAGGCTAGGGCAATCTTAGGCTAGACTAACGCTAGGGCTCCCCTATCCTCAGGCTAGGGCACCCGTAGGCTCAGGCTAGGGCACCCCTAAGCTTAGGCCAGGGCACCCCTAGGCTTAGGCCAGGGCATCCCTCGGCTTAGGCTAAGGCTTGGGGACTCCTAGGCTTAGGCTAAGGCAGCCCTAGGCTTAGGCTAAGGCACCACTAGGCTTAGGCTAGGGCACCCCTAGGTTTAGGCTAGGGCACCCCTAGGCTTAGGCTAAGGCTACGGCTCCCCTAGCCTCATTCTAGGGCACCCCTAGACTCAGGCTAGGGCACTCGTAGACTCAGGCTAGGTTACCCCTAGGCTCAGGCTAGGGCAGCCCTAGGCTTAGGCTAGGGCACCCCTAGGTTTAGGCTAGGGCACCCCTAGGCTTAGGCTAAGGCTAAGGCTCCCCTAGTCTAAGGCTAGGGCACCCCTTGGATTAGGCCAGGGCACCCCTAGGCTTAGGCTAGGGAACCCCTAGCCTAAGGCTAGGGCACCCCTAGGCTTAGGTTAGGGCACCCCTAGGCTTAGGCTGGGGTACCCTTAGGCTTAAGCTACGGCACCCGTAGGCTTAGGCTAAGGCTAGGGCTCCTTTAGCCTAAGGCTAGGGCACACCTAAGCTTAGGCTAGGGCAACCCTAGGCTCAGGCTAGGGCACCCCTAGGCGTAGACTAGGGTACCCATAGCCTTTGGAAAAGGTTAGGGGTCACCTAGCCTAAGGCTAGGGCACCCCTTGGCTTAGGCTAGGGCACCCCTAGGCTAAGGCTAGGGCACCCCTAAGTTTTAGCTAGGGCTCCCCTAGGCTTAGGCAAAGGCTACGGCTCCCCTAGCCTCAGACTACTGCACCCCTATACTCAGGCTATGACACCCCTAGGCTTAGGCTAGGGCAATACTAGGCTAGAATAACGCTACGGCTCCCCTATCCTCAGGCTAGGGCACCCGTAGGCTCAGGCTTGGGCACCCCTAGGCTCAGGCTAGGGCAACCTAGGCTTAGGCTATGGCACCCCTAGGCTTAGGCTAAGGCTAGGGCTCCCCTAGCCTAAGGCTAGAGCACCCCTAGGCTTAGGCTAGGGCACCCCTAGGCTTAGGCTAAGGCTAGGGCTCCCCTAGCCTAAGGCTAGAGCACCCGTAGGCTTAGGCTAGGGCAATCCTAGGCTAGACTAACGCTAGGACTCCCGTATCCTCAGGCTAGGGCTCCCCTAGCCTCTGGCTAGCTCACCCCTAGGCTTAGGCTAGGGCACCCCTAGGCTTAGGCTAAGGCTAGGGCTCCCCTAGCCTAAGGCTTGAGCACTCCTAGGCTTAGGCTAGGGCACACCTAGGCTTAGGTTAAGGCTAGGGATCCCCTAGCCTAAGGCTAGGGCACCCCTAGGCTTAGGCCAGGGCACCCCTAGGCTTAGGCCAGGGCACCCCTAGGCTTAGGCTCCGGCACCCCGAGGGTTAGGCTAAGGCTAGGGCTCCCCTAGCCTAAGGCTAGGGCACCCTGGGCTTAGGGTTGGGCACCCATAGGCTTAGGATAGGGCACCCCTAGGCTTAGGCTAAGGCTAGGGGACTCCTAGGCTTAGGCTACGGAACCCCTAGGCTTATGCTAGGGCACCCCTAGGCTTAGGCGAAGGCACCCCTAGGCTTAGGCTAGGGCACCCCTAGGCTTAGGCTAAGGCTAGGGTACCCCTAGGCTTAGGATCAGGTACCACTAGGCTTAGGCTAGGGAAACAATAGGCTTAGGCTAGGGCACCCCTTGGCTTAGGCTGGGCACCCCTAGGCTGAGGCTAGGGCACCCCTAAGCTGAGGCTAGGGCACCCCTAGGCTTATTCTAAGGCTAGGGCTACCATAGCCTAAGGCTAGGGCACCCATAGGCTTAGGCTAGGGCATCCCTAGGCTTAGGCTAATGCTAGGGTTCCCTAGCCTAAGGCTAGGGCACCCCTAGGCTTAGGCTAGGGCACCCCAAGGCTTAGGCTAAGGCACCCCTAGGCTTACGCTAAGGTTAGGGCGCCCCTAACCTAAGGCTAGGGCACTTCTAGGCTTAGGCTAGGGCACCCCTAGGCTTTGGCAAGGGCAACCCTAGGCTTAGGCTGGGGCACCCCTAGGCTTAGGCTAGGGCACCCCAAGGCTGAGGCTAGGGCACCCCTAAGCTGAGGCTAGGGCACCCCAAGCTTAGGCTAAAGCTAGGGCTACCCTAGCCTAAGGATAGGGCACCTCCAAGCTTAGGCTAGGGCACCCCTAGGCTTAGGCTAGGGCACCACTAGACTTAGGTTTAGGCTAGGGCACCCGTAGGCTTAGGCTAGGGCTCCCCAAGGCTTAGGCTAAGGCACCCCTAGGCTTACCCTAAGGTTAGGGCTCCCCTTGCCTAAGGCTAGGGCACCTCTAGGCTTAGGCTAGGGCACAACTAGGCTTTGGCTAGGGCACACCTAGGCTTAGGCTAGGGCACTCCTACGCTTAGGCTAGGGCAGCCCGAGGCTTGGGTTAGGGCACCCCTATCCTTAGGCTAGGTCAGCTCTAGACTTAGGCTAGGGCACCCCTAGGCTTAGGCTAGGGCACCCCTAGTCTTAGGCTAAGGTTAGTGCTCCCCTAGCCTAATCCTAGGGCACCCCTTGGCTTAGGCTTCAGCACCCCGATGCTTTGGCTAGGGCACCCCTAGGTTTAGGCTAAGGCTAGGGCACCCCTAGCCTAAGGCTAGGGCACCCCTAGGCTTAGGCTAGGGCACTCCTAGGCTTAGGCTAGGGCAGCCCTACGCTTATGCTAGGGCAGCCTTAGGCTTAGGCTAAGTCTATGGCTCCCTTAGCCTAAGGCTAGGGCACCCATAGGCTTGGGCTAGGGCACCTTTAGGCTTAGGCTAGGGCACCCCTAGGATTAGGCTAAGGCTAGGACTCCCCGAGCCTAAGGCTAGGGCACCCCTAGGCTTAGGCTAGGGCACTCCTAGGCTTAGGCTAGGGCATCCATAGGCTTAGGCTAGGGCACCCCTAGGCTTAGGCTAGGGCACCCCTAGGCTTAGGCTAAGGCTTGGGCTCCCTTAGTCTAAGGCTAGGGCACCCTTAGGCTTAGACTAGGGCACCCCTAGGCTTAGGCTAGGGCACCCCAAGGCTTAGGCTACGACACCACTAGGCTTAGGCTAGGGCACCCCTAGGCTTAGGCTAAGGCTAGGGAACCCATAGCCTAAGGCTAGGGCTACCCTAGGGTTAGGTTAGGGCACCCTTAGGCTTAGGCTAGGGCACCCCTAGGCTTAGGCTAGTGCACCCCTATGCTTAGGCTAAGGCTAGGGCTTCCCTAGCCTAAGGGTAGGGCACCCCTAGGCTTAGGCTAGGGCACCCCTAGGCTTAGGCTAGGGCACCCCTAGGCTTAGGCTAGGCACCCCTAGGCTTAGGCTAGGGCACCCCTAGGCTTAGGCTAGGGCACTCCTAGGCTTAGGCTAGGGTACCCCTAGGCTTCGGCTAAGGCGAGGACTCCCCTAGCCTAAGGATAGGGCACGCCTAGGCTTAGGCTAAGGCTAGGGCTTCCCTAGCCTAAGGCTAGGGCACCCCTAAGCTTAGGCTAGGGCACCCCTAGGTTTAGGCTAGGGCGCCCCTAGGCTTAGGCTAAGGCTAGGGTTCCCTGGCCTAAGGCTAGGGCACCCCTAGGCTTAGGCTAGGGCACCCCTAGGCTTAGGCTGGGGCACGCCTAGGCTTAGGCTAAGGCTACGGCTCCCCTAGTCAGGCTGGGTCACCCCTAGACTCAGGCTATGGCACCCTATGCTTAGGCTAGGGCAATCCTAGGCTAGACTAAGGCTAGGGCTCCCCTAGCCTCAGGATAGGGCTCCCGTATGCTCAGGCTAGGGAACCCCTAGCCTAAGGCTAGGGCACCCCTAGGCTTAGGCTAGGGCACCCCTAGGCTTAGGCTAGGGCACCCCTAGACTTAGGCTAAAGCAACGGCTCCCCTAGCCTCAGGCTAGGGCACCCCTAAACTCAGGCTAGGGCACCCCTAAACTTAGGCTAGGGCAATCCTAGGCTTAGGCTAATGCTAGGGCTCCCCTAGTCTCAGTCTAGGGCACCCCTAGCCTTAAACTAGGGCACCCCTTGGCTTAGGAAAAGGTTAGGGCTCCCCTAGCCTAAGGCTAGGGCACCCCTAGTCTTAGGCTAAGGCACCCCTAGGCTTAGGCTAGGGCACCCCTAGGCTTAAGCTAGGGCTCCCGTAGGCTTATGCTAAGGCTACGGCTCCCCTAGCCTCAGGCTAATGCACCCCTAGACTAAGGCTATGGCACCCCTAAGCTTAGCTATGGCACCCCTAGGCTTAGGTTAGGGCACCCCTAGGCTTAGGCTAGGCCACCACTAGGCTTAGTCTAAGGCTAGGGCTAACCTAGGCTTAGGCTAGGGCACCCCTAGGCTTAGGCTAGGGAACCGCTAGACTAAGGCTAGGGCACCCCTAGGCTTAGGCTAGGGCACCCCTAGGCTTAGGCTAGGGCACCCGTACACTTAGACTAAGGCAACGCCTCCCCTAGCCTCAAGAGAGGGCACCCCTAGACTCAGGTTAGGGCACCCGTTAGCTTAGGCTAGGACAATCCTGGGCTTAGGCTAAGTCTAGGGCTCCCCTATCCTCAGGCTAGGGCACCCCTAGGCTTAGGCTAGGGCACCCCCAGGCTTAGGCTAGGGCTCCCCTAGTCTTAGGCTATGGCTGCGGCTCCCCTTGCCTCAGGCTAGTGCACTACTAAACTCAGGCTATGGCACCCCTAGACTTAGGCTAGAGCAATCCTAGGCTAGACTAACGTTAGGGCTCCCCTAGCCTCAGGTTAGGGCACCCGTAGGCTCAGGCTAGGTCACCCCTAGGCTCAGGCTAGGGCACCCCAAGGCTTAGGCTACGACACCAGTAGGCTTAGGCTAAGGCTAGGGCTCGCCTAGCCTCAGGCTAGGGCACCCCTAGGTTTAGGCTAGGGCACCCGTAGGCTTAGGCCAGGGCACCCCTAGGCTTAGGGTAGGGCACCCCTAGGTTTAGGCTAAGGCTAGGGCTCACCTAGCCTAAGGCTAGGGCAACCCTAGGCTTAGACAAGGGCAAACCCAAGGCTTAGGCTAGGAAACCCCTAGCCTAAGGCTAGGGCACCCCTAGGTTTAGGCTAGGGCACCCCAAGGCTTAGGCTAGGACAGACCTGGGCTTAGGCTAGGGCACCCCTAGGCTTAGGCTAGTGCAACCCTAGGCTTAGGCTAAGGCTAGGGCTCACCTATCCTAAAGCTAGGGCACCCCTAGGCTTAGGCTAGGACAGAAATAGGCTTAGGCTAGGGCACCCCTAGGCTAAGGCTTGGCACCCCTAGGCTTAGGCTTGGGCACCCCTAGGCTTAGGGTAGGGCAGAACTAGGCTTAGGCTAAGGCTAGGGCTCGCCTAGCATAAGGCTAGGGCAACCCTAGGCTTAGGCTAGGGCAACCCTAGGCTTAGGCTAGGGCACCCCTAGGCTTAGGCTAGGGCACCCCTAGACTTAGGCTAGGGCACCCCTAGGCTTAGGCTAAGGCTAGAGCTCGCCTAGCCTAAGGCTAGGGCACCCCTAGGCTTAGGCTAGGGCACCCCTTGGCTTAGGCTAGGGCACCCCTAGGCTTAGGCTTGGCACCCCTAGGCTTAGGCTTGGGCACCCCTAAGCTTAGGCTAGGGCAGCCCTAAGCTTAGGCTAGGGCACCCCTAGGCTTAGGCCTGGGCACCCCTAGGCTTAGGCTAGGGCACCACTAAGCTTAGGCTAGGGCACCCCTAGGCTTAGGCTTGGGCACCCCTAGGCTTAGGCTAGTACAGACCTAGGCTTAGGCTAGGGCACCCCTAGGCTTAGGCTTGGCACCCCTAGGCTTAGGCTTGGGCACCCCTAGGCTTAGGCAAGGGCAGCCCTAGGCTTAGGCTAGGGCACCCCTAGGCTTAGGCTAGGGCACCCTTAGGCATAGGCTTGGCACCCCTAGGCTTAGGCTTGGGCACCCCTAGGCTAAGGCTAGGGCAGCCCTAGGCTTAGACTGAGGCTAGGGCTCACCTAGCCTAAGGCTAGGGCACCCCTAGGCTTAGGCTAGGGCACCCATAGGCTAAGGATAGGGCACACCTAGGCTTAGGCTAAGGCTAGGGCTCACCTAGCCTAAGGGTAGGGCACCCCTAGGCTTAGACTAGGGCACCCCTAGGCTTAGGCTAGGGCACCCCTAGGCTTAGGCTAGGGAACCCCTAGGCTTAGGCTAGGGCACCCATAGGCTTAGGTTAGGGCACCCATATGCTTAGGCTAGGGCACCCCTAGGCTTAGGCTAGGGCTCCCCTAGGCTTAGGCTAAGGCAAGGGCTCACCTAGCCTAAGGCTAGGGCAGCCCTTGGCTTAGGCTAGGACAGACCTAGGCTTAGGCTTGGGCACCCCTAGGTATAGGCTAGGGTAACCCTAGGCTTAGGCTAAGGTTAGGGCTCGCCTAGCCTAAGGATAGGGCACCCCTAGGCTTAGGCTAGGGCACCCCTAGGCTTAGGCTAGGGCAGCCCTAGGCTTACGCTAGGGCACTCCTAGGCTTAGGCTAGGGCACCCCTAGGCTTAGGCTAAGGCTAGGGATCCCCTAGACTAAGGCTAGGGCAGTCCTAGGCTTAGGATAGGGCACCCCTAGGCTTAGGCTAGGGCACCCCTAGGCTTAGGCTTGGTACCCCTAGGCTTAGGCTTGGGCACCCCTAGGCTTAGGCTAGGGCAGCCCTAGGCTTAGGCTAAGGCTAGGGCTCGCCTAGCCTAAGGCTAGGGCACCCCTAGGCTTAGGCTAGGGAACCCCTAGGCTTAGGCTAGGGCACCCCTAGGTTTAGGCTAGGACAGACCTATGCTTAGGCTAGGGCACCCCAGGCTTAGGCTTGGCACCCCTAGGCTTAGGCTGGGGCAGCCATAGGCTTAGGCTAGGGCACCCCTAGGCTTAGGCTTAGGCTAGGGCTCCCCTAGCCTAAGGCTAGGGCAACCCTAGGCTTAGGCTAGGGCACCCCAAGGCTTAGGCTAGGGCACCCCTAGACTTAGGCTATGGCACCCCTAGGATTAGGCTAAGGTTAGGGCTCCCCTAGCCTAAGGCTAGGGCACCCCTAGGCTCAGTCTATGGCACCCCTAGGCTTAGGCTAGGGCACCCCTAGGCTTAGGCTAGGGCACCCCTAGGCTTAGGCTAAGGTTTGGGCTCCCCTAACCTAAGGCTAGGGTACCCCGAGGCTCAGTCTAGGGCACCCCTAGGCTTAGGCTAGGGCACCCCTAGGCTTAGGCTAAGGCTAGGGCTCTCCTAGCCTAAGGCTAGGGCACCCCTAGGCTTAGGCTAGGGCACCCATAGGCTTAGTCTAGGGCACCCCTAGGCTTAGGCTAGGGCACCCCTAGGCTTAGGCTAGTGCAGCCCTAGGCTTAGGCTAAGACTAGGGCTCTCCTAGCCTAAGGCTAGGGCACCCCTAGCCTTAGGATAGGGCAGACCTAGGCTTAGGCTAGGGCACCCCTAGGCTTTGGCTAGGGCACCCCTAGGCTTACGCTAGGGACCCCCTAGGCTTAGGCTAAGGCTAGGGCTCCCCTAGCCTAAGGCTAGGGCACCCCTAGGCTTAGGCTAGGGCACCCCTAGGCTTAGGCTAGGGCACCCCTAGGCTCAGGCTAGGGCATCCCAAGGCTTAGGCTAAGGCTAGGGCTTCCCTAGCCTAAGGCTAGGTCACCACTAGGCTTAGGCTAAAGCTAGGGCTACCCTAGCCTAAGGCTAGGGCACCTCTACGTTTAGGCTAGTGCACCCCTAGGCTTAGGCTAGGGCACCCCAAGGCTTAGGCTATGTTTATGGCTCCCTTAGCCTAAGGCTAGGGCACCCATAGGCTTGGGCTAGGGCACCCCTAGGCTTAGGCTAAGGCACCCCTAATATTAGGCTAAGGCTAGGGCTCCCCGAGCCTAAGGTTAGGGCACCCCTAGGCTTAGGCTAGGGCACTCCTAGGCTTAGGCTAGGGCACCCGTAGGCTTAGGCTAGGGCACCCCTAGGCTTAGGCTAAGGCTTGGGCTCCCTTAGTCTAAGGCTAGGGCACCCTTAGGCTTAGACTAGGGCACCCCTAGGCTTAGGCTAAGGCACCCCTAGGCTTAAGCTAGGGCACCCCTAGGCTTAGGCTAGGACACCACTAGGCTTAGGCTAGGGCACCCCGAGGCTTAGGCTAGTGCACCCCTAGGCTTAGGCTAAGACTAGGGCTTCCCTAGCCTAAGGCTAGGGCACCCCTAGGCTTAGGCTAGGGCACCCCTAGGCTTAGGTATGGAACCCCTAGGCTTAGGTTAGGGCACCCCTATGCTTAGGCTAGGCACCCCTAGGCTTAGGCTAGTGCACCCCTAGGCTTAGGCTAGGGCACCCCTAGGCTTCGGCTAAGGCGAGGACTCCCCTAGCCTAAGGATAGGGCACGCCTAGGCTTAGGCTAAGGCTAGGGCTCCCCTAGCCTAAGGCTAGGGCTCCCCTAAGCTTAGGCTAGGGCACCCCTAGGTTTAGGCTAGGGCGCCCCTAGGCTTAGGCTAAGGCTAGGGTTCCCTGGCCTAAGGCTAGGGCACCCCTAGGCTTAGGCTAGGGCACACCTAGGCTTAGGCTGGGGCACGCCTAGGCTTAGGCTAATGCTACGACTCCCCTAGTCAGGCTGGGGCACCCCTAGACTCAGGCTATGGCATCCTAGGCTTAGGCTAGGGCAATCCTAGGCTTGACTAAGGCTAGGGCTCCCCAGCCTCAGGCTATGGCACCTGTAGGCTCAGGCTAGGGAACCCCTAGCCTAAGGCTAGGGCACCCCTAGGCTTAGGCTAGTGCACCCCTAGGCTTAGGCTAGGGCACCCCTAGACTTATGCTAAGGCAACGGCTCCCCTAGCCTCAGGCTAGGGCACCCCTAAACTCAGGCTAGGGCACCCCTAAGCTTAGGCTAGGGCAATCCTAGGCTTAGGTTAATGATAGGGCTCCCCTAGGCTCAGTCTAGGGCACCCCTAGGTTAGACTAGGGCACCCCTAGGCTTAGGCTAAGGCTAGGGCTCCCCTAGCCAAAGGCTACGGCACCCCTAAGCTCAGGCTAGGGCACCCCGAGGCTTAGGCTAGGGCACCCCTTGGCTTAGGAAAAGGTTAGGGCTCCCCTAGCCTAAGGCTAGGGCACCTCTAGGCTTAGGCTAGGGCACCCCTAGGTTTAGGCTAGGGAACCCCTATACTAAAGCTATGGCACCCCTAAGCTTAGGCTAAGGCACCCCTAAGCTTAGGCTAAGGATAGGGCTCCCCTAGCCTAAGGCTAGGGCACTTCTAGGCTTAGGCTAGGGCACCCCTAGGCTTAGGCTAGGGCACCCCTAGGCTTAGGCTAGGCCACCCCTAGGCTTAGGCTAAGGCTAGGGCTAACCTAGGCTTAGGCTAGAGCACCCCTAGGCTTAGGCCAGGGAACCGCTAGACTAAGGCTAGGGCTCCCCTAGGCTTAGGCTAGGGCACCCCTAGGCTTAGGCTAGGGCACCCCTACACTTAGACTAAGGCAACGCCTCCCCTAGCCTCAGGCAAGGGCACCCCTAGACTCAGGCTAGGGCCCCCGTTAGCTTAGGCTAGGACAATCCTGGGCTTAGGCTAAGTCTAGGGCTCCCGTATCCTCAGGCTAGGGCACCCCTAGGCTTAGGCTAGGGCACCCCCAGGCTTAGGCTAGGGCTCCCCTAGTCTTAGGCTATGGCTGCGGCTCCCCTTGCCTCAGGCTAGTGCACTACTAAACTCAGGATATGGCACCCCTAGACTTAGGCTAGGGCAATCCTAGGCTAGACTAACGTTAGGGCTCCCCTAGCCTCAGGTTAGGGCACCCGTAGGCTCAGGCTAGGGCACCCCTAGGATCAGGCTAGGGCACACCAAGGCTTAGGCTAGGACACCCCTAGGCTTAGGCTAAGGCACCCCTAAGCTTAGGCTAAGGATAGGGCTCCCCTAGCCTAAGGCTAGGGCTCCCCTAAGCTTAGGCTAGGGCACCCCTAGGTTTAGGCTAGGGCGCCCCTAGGCTTAGGCTAAGGCTAGGGTTCCCTGGCCTAAGGCTAGGGCACCCCTAGGCTTAGGCTAGGGCACACCTAGGCTTAGGCTGGGGCACGCCTAGGCTTAGGCTAAGGCTACGACTCCCCTAGTCAGGCTGGGGCACCCCTAGACTCAGGCTATGGCATCCTAGGCTTAGGCTAGGGCAATCCTAGGCTAGACTAAGGCTAGGGCTCCCCAGCCTCAGGCTATGGCACCTGTAGGCTCAGGCTAGGGAACCCCTAGCCTAAGGCTAGGGCACCCCTAGGCTTAGGCTAGTGCACCCCTAGGCTTAGGCTAGGGCACCCCTAGACTTATGCTAAGGCAACGGCTCCCCTAGCCTCAGGCTAGGGCACCCCTAAACTCAGGCTAGGGCACCCCTAAGCTTAGGCTAGGGCAATCCTAGGCTTAGGTTAATGATAGGGCTCCCCTAGGCTCAGTCTAGGGCACCCCTAGTTTAGACTAGGGCACCTCTAGGCTTAGGCTAAGGCTAGGGCTCCCCTAGCCGAAGGCTACGGCACCCCGAGGCTTAGGCTAGGGCACCCCTTCACTTAGGAAAAGGTTAGGGCTCCCCTAGCCTAAGGCTAGGGCACCTCTAGGCTTAGGCTAGGGCACCCCTAGGTTTAGGCTAGGGAACCCCTATACTAAAGCTATGGCACCCCTAGGCTTAGGCTAAGGCACCCCTAAGCTTAGGCTAAGGATAGGGCTCCCCTAGCCTAAGGCTAGGGCACCTCTAGCTTAGGCTAGGGCACCCCTAGGCTTAGGCTAGGGCACCCCTAGGCTTAGGCTAGGCCACCCCTAGGCTTAGGCTAAGGCTAGGGCTAACCTAGGCTTAGGCTAGGGCACCCCTAGGCTTAGGCCAGGGAACCGCTAGACTAAGGCTAGGGCTCCCCTAGGCTTAGGCTAGGGCACCCCTAGGCTTAGGCTAGGGCACCCCTACACTTAGACTAAGGCAACGCCTCCCCTAGCCTCAGGCAAGGGCACCCCTAGACTCAGGCTAGGGCCCCCGTTAGCTTAGGCTAGGACAATCCTAGGCTTAGGCTAAGTCTAGGGCTCCCGTATCCTCAGGCTAGGGCACCCCTAGACTTAGGCTAGGGCACCCCCAGGCTTAGGCTAGGGCTCCCCTAGTCTTAGGCTATGGCTGCGGCTCCCCTTGCCTCAGGCTAGTGCACTTCTAGACTCAGGCTATGGCACCCCTAGACTTAGGCTAGGGCAATCCTAGGCTAGACTAACGTTAGGGCTCCCCTAGCCTCAGGTTAGGGCATCCGTAGGCTCAGGCTAGGGCACCCCGAAGCTCAGGCTAGGGCACCCCAAGGCTTATGCTAGGGCACCCCTAGGCTTAGGCTAAGGCTAGGGCTCGCCTAGCCTCAGGCTAGGGCACCCCTAGGCTTAGGCTAGGGCACCACTAGGCTTAGGCTAGGGCACCCCTAGGCTTTGGCTAGGGCACCCCTAGGCTTAGGCGAAGGCTAGGGCTCACCTAGCCTAAGGCTAGGGCAACCCTAGGCTTAGACAAGGGCAAACCCAAGGCTTAGATTAGGAAACCCCTAGCCTAAGACTAGGGCAACCCTAGGTTTAGGCTAGGGCACCCCTAGGCTTAGGCTAGGACAGACCTAGGCTTAGGCTAGGGCACCCCTAGGCTTAGGCTTTGCACCCCTACGCTTAAGCTTGGGCACCCCTAGGCTTAGGCAAGGGCAGCCCTAGGCTTAGGCTATGGCACCCGTAGGCTAAGGATAGGGCACACCTAGGCTTAGGCTAAGGCTAGGGCTCACCTAGCCTAAGGCTAGGGCACCCCTAGGCATAGACTAGGGCACCCCTATGCTTAGGCGAGGGAACCCCTAGGCTTAGGGTAGTGCACCCCTAGGCTTAGGTTAGGGCACCCCTAGGCTTAGGCTAGGGCACCCCTAGGCTTAGGCTAGGGCACCCCTAGGCTTAGGCTAAGGCTAGGGCTCAACTCGCCTAAGGCTAGGGCAGCCCTAGACTTAGACTAGAGCACCCCTAGGCTTAGGTTAGAGAACCCATAGCCTAAGGCTAGTGCACCCCTAGGCTTAGGCTAGGGCACCCCTAGGCTTAGGCTAGTGCACCCCTAGGCTTAGGCTAGGGCAGCCCTAGGCTTACGCTAGGGCACTCCTAGGCTTAGGCTAGGGCACCCCTAGGCTTAGGCTAAGGCTAGGGATCCCCTAGACTAAGGCTAGGGCAGTCCTAGGCTTAGGCTAGGGCACCCCTAGGCTTAGGCTAGGGCACCCCTAGGCTTAGGCTTGGTACCCCTAGGCTTAGGCTTGGGCACCCCTAGGCTTAGGCTAGGGCAGCCCTAGGCTTAGGCTAAGGCTAGGGCTCGCCTAGCCTAAGGCTAGGGCACCCCTAGGCTTAGGCTAGGGAACCCCTAGGCTTAGGCTAGGGCACCCCTAGGTTTAGGCTAGGACAGACCTAGGCTTAGGCTAGGGCACTCCAGGCTTAGGCTTGGCACCCCTAGGCTTAGGCTGGGGCAGCCATAGGCTTAGGCTAGGGCACCCCTAGGCTTAGGCTTAGGCTAGGGCTCCCCTAGCCTAAGGCTAGGGCAACCCTAGGCTTAGGCTAGGGCACCCCAAGGCTTAGGCTAGGGCACCCCTAGACTTAGGCTATGGCACCCCTAGGATTAGGCTAAGGTTAGGGCTCCCCTAGCCTAAGGCTAGGGCACCCCTAGGCTCAGTCTATGGCACCCCTAGGCTTAGGCTAGGGCACCCCTAGGCTTAGGCTAGGGCACCCCTAGGCTTAGGCTAAGGTTTGGGCTCCCCTAACCTAAGGCTAGGGTACCCCGAGGCTCAGTCTAGGGCACCCCTAGGCTTAGGCTAGGGCACCCCTAGGCTTAGGCTAAGGCTAGGGCTCTCCTAGCCTAAGGCTAGGGCACCCCTAGGCTTAGGCTAGGGCACCCATAGGCTTAGTCTAGGGCACCCCTAGGCTTAGGCTAGGGCACCCCTAGGCTTAGGCTAGTGCAGCCCTAGGCTTAGGCTAAGACTAGGGCTCTCCTAGCCTAAGGCTAGGGCACCCCTAGCCTTAGGATAGGGCAGACCTAGGCTTAGGCTAGGGCACCCCTAGGCTTTGGCTAGGGCACCCCTAGGCTTACGCTAGGGACCCCCTAGGCTTAGGCTAAGGCTAGGGCTCCCCTAGCCTAAGGCTAGGGCACCCCTAGGCTTAGGCTAGGGCACCCCTAGGCTTAGGCTAGGGCACCCCTAGGCTCAGGCTAGGGCATCCCAAGGCTTAGGCTAAGGCTAGGGCTTCCCTAGCCTAAGGCTAGGTCACCACTAGGCTTAGGCTAAAGCTAGGGCTACCCTAGCCTAAGGCTAGGGCACCTCTACGTTTAGGCTAGTGCACCCCTAGGCTTAGGCTAGGGCACCCCAAGGCTTAGGCTATGTTTATGGCTCCCTTAGCCTAAGGCTAGGGCACCCATAGGCTTGGGCTAGGGCACCCCTAGGCTTAGGCTAAGGCACCCCTAATATTAGGCTAAGGCTAGGGCTCCCCGAGCCTAAGGTTAGGGCACCCCTAGGCTTAGGCTAGGGCACTCCTAGGCTTAGGCTAGGGCACCCGTAGGCTTAGGCTAGGGCACCCCTAGGCTTAGGCTAAGGCTTGGGCTCCCTTAGTCTAAGGCTAGGGCACCCTTAGGCTTAGACTAGGGCACCCCTAGGCTTAGGCTAAGGCACCCCTAGGCTTAAGCTAGGGCACCCCTAGGCTTAGGCTAGGACACCACTAGGCTTAGGCTAGGGCACCCCGAGGCTTAGGCTAGTGCACCCCTAGGCTTAGGCTAAGACTAGGGCTTCCCTAGCCTAAGGCTAGGGCACCCCTAGGCTTAGGCTAGGGCACCCCTAGGCTTAGGTATGGAACCCCTAGGCTTAGGTTAGGGCACCCCTATGCTTAGGCTAGGCACCCCTAGGCTTAGGCTAGTGCACCCCTAGGCTTAGGCTAGGGCACCCCTAGGCTTCGGCTAAGGCGAGGACTCCCCTAGCCTAAGGATAGGGCACGCCTAGGCTTAGGCTAAGGCTAGGGCTCCCCTAGCCTAAGGCTAGGGCTCCCCTAAGCTTAGGCTAGGGCACCCCTAGGTTTAGGCTAGGGCGCCCCTAGGCTTAGGCTAAGGCTAGGGTTCCCTGGCCTAAGGCTAGGGCACCCCTAGGCTTAGGCTAGGGCACACCTAGGCTTAGGCTGGGGCACGCCTAGGCTTAGGCTAATGCTACGACTCCCCTAGTCAGGCTGGGGCACCCCTAGACTCAGGCTATGGCATCCTAGGCTTAGGCTAGGGCAATCCTAGGCTTGACTAAGGCTAGGGCTCCCCAGCCTCAGGCTATGGCACCTGTAGGCTCAGGCTAGGGAACCCCTAGCCTAAGGCTAGGGCACCCCTAGGCTTAGGCTAGTGCACCCCTAGGCTTAGGCTAGGGCACCCCTAGACTTATGCTAAGGCAACGGCTCCCCTAGCCTCAGGCTAGGGCACCCCTAAACTCAGGCTAGGGCACCCCTAAGCTTAGGCTAGGGCAATCCTAGGCTTAGGTTAATGATAGGGCTCCCCTAGGCTCCGTCTAGGGCACCCCTAGGTTAGACTAGGGCACCCCTAGGCTTAGGCTAAGGCTAGGGCTCCCCTAGCCAAAGGCTACGGCACCCCTAGGCTCAGGCTAGGGCACCCCGAGGCTTAGGCTAGGGCACCCCTTGGCTTAGGAAAAGGTTAGGGCTCCCCTAGCCTAAGGCTAGGGTACCTCTAGGCTTAGGCTAGGGCACCCCTAGGTTTAGGCTAGGGAACCCCTATACTAAAGCTATGGCACCCCTAAGCTTAGGCTAAGGCACCCCTAAGCTTAGGCTAAGGATAGGGCTCCCCTAGCCTAAGGCTAGGGCACCTCTAGGCTTAGGCTAGGGCACCCCTAGGCTTAGGCTAGGGCACCCCTAGGCTTAGGCTAGGCCACCCCTAGGCTTAGGCTAAGGCTAGGGCTAACCTAGGCTTAGGCTAGAGCACCCCTAGGCTTAGGCCAGGGAACCGCTAGACTAAGGCTAGGGCTCCCCTAGGCTTAGGCTAGGGCACCCCTAGGCTTAGGCTAGGGCACCCCTACACTTAGACTAAGGCAACGCCTCCCCTAGCCTCAGGCAAGGGCACCCCTAGACTCAGGCTAGGGCCCCCGTTAGCTTAGGCTAGGACAATCCTGGGCTTAGGCTAAGTCTAGGGCTCCCGTATCCTCAGGCTAGGGCACCCCTAGGCTTAGGCTAGGGCACCCCCAGGCTTAGGCTAGGGCTCCCCTAGTCTTAGGCTATGGCTGCGGCTCCCCTTGCCTCAGGCTAGTGCACTACTAAACTCAGGATATGGCACCCCTAGACTTAGGCTAGGGCAATCCTAGGCTAGACTAACGTTAGGGCTCCCCTAGCCTCAGGTTAGGGCACCCGTAGGCTCAGGCTAGGGCACCCCTAGGATCAGGCTAGGGCACACCAAGGCTTAGGCTAGGACACCCCTAGGCTTAGGCTAAGGCACCCCTAAGCTTAGGCTAAGGATAGGGCTCCCCTAGCCTAAGGCTAGGGCTCCCCTAAGCTTAGGCTAGGGCACCCCTAGGTTTAGGCTAGGGCGCCCCTAGGCTTAGGCTAAGGCTAGGGTTCCCTGGCCTAAGGCTAGGGCACCCCTAGGCTTAGGCTAGGGCACACCTAGGCTTAGGCTGGGGCACGCCTAGGCTTAGGCTAAGGCTACGACTCCCCTAGTCAGGCTGGGGCACCCCTAGACTCAGGCTATGGCATCCTAGGCTTAGGCTAGGGCAATCCTAGGCTAGACTAAGGCTAGGGCTCCCCAGCCTCAGGCTATGGCACCTGTAGGCTCAGGCTAGGGAACCCCTAGCCTAAGGCTAGGGCACCCCTAGGCTTAGGCTAGTGCACCCCTAGGCTTAGGCTAGGGCACCCCTAGACTTATGCTAAGGCAACGGCTCCCCTAGCCTCAGGCTAGGGCACCCCTAAACTCAGGCTAGGGCACCCCTAAGCTTAGGCTAGGGCAATCCTAGGCTTAGGTTAATGATAGGGCTCCCCTAGGCTCAGTCTAGGGCACCCCTAGTTTAGACTAGGGCACCTCTAGGCTTAGGCTAAGGCTAGGGCTCCCCTAGCCGAAGGCTACGGCACCCCGAGGCTTAGGCTAGGGCACCCCTTCACTTAGGAAAAGGTTAGGGCTCCCCTAGCCTAAGGCTAGGGCACCTCTAGGCTTAGGCTAGGGCACCCCTAGGTTTAGGCTAGGGAACCCCTATACTAAAGCTATGGCACCCCTAGGCTTAGGCTAAGGCACCCCTAAGCTTAGGCTAAGGATAGGGCTCCCCTAGCCTAAGGCTAGGGCACCTCTAGCTTAGGCTAGGGCACCCCTAGGCTTAGGCTAGGGCACCCCTAGGCTTAGGCTAGGCCACCCCTAGGCTTAGGCTAAGGCTAGGGCTAACCTAGGCTTAGGCTAGGGCACCCCTAGGCTTAGGCCAGGGAACCGCTAGACTAAGGCTAGGGCTCCCCTAGGCTTAGGCTAGGGCACCCCTAGGCTTAGGCTAGGGCACCCCTACACTTAGACTAAGGCAACGCCTCCCCTAGCCTCAGGCAAGGGCACCCCTAGACTCAGGCTAGGGCCCCCGTTAGCTTAGGCTAGGACAATCCTAGGCTTAGGCTAAGTCTAGGGCTCCCGTATCCTCAGGCTAGGGCACCCCTAGACTTAGGCTAGGGCACCCCCAGGCTTAGGCTAGGGCTCCCCTAGTCTTAGGCTATGGCTGCGGCTCCCCTTGCCTCAGGTTAGTGCACTTCTAGACTCAGGCTATGGCACCCCTAGACTTAGGCTAGGGCAATCCTAGGCTAGACTAACGTTAGGGCTCCCCTAGCCTCAGGTTAGGGCATCCGTAGGCTCAGGCTAGGGCACCCCGAAGCTCAGGCTAGGGCACCCCAAGGCTTATGCTAGGGCACCCCTAGGCTTAGGCTAAGGCTAGGGCTCGCCTAGCCTCAGGCTAGGGCACCCCTAGGCTTAGGCTAGGGCACCACTAGGCTTAGGCTAGGGCACCCCTAGGCTTTGGCTAGGGCACCCCTAGGCTTAGGCGAAGGCTAGGGCTCACCTAGCCTAAGGCTAGGGCAACCCTAGGCTTAGACAAGGGCAAACCCAAGGCTTAGATTAGGAAACCCCTAGCCTAAGACTAGGGCAACCCTAGGTTTAGGCTAGGGCACCCCTAGGCTTAGGCTAGGACAGACCTAGGCTTAGGCTAGGGCACCCCTAGGCTTAGGCTTTGCACCCCTACGCTTAAGCTTGGGCACCCCTAGGCTTAGGCAAGGGCAGCCCTAGGCTTAGGCTATGGCACCCGTAGGCTAAGGATAGGGCACACCTAGGCTTAGGCTAAGGCTAGGGCTCACCTAGCTTAAGGCTAGGGCACCCCTAGGCATAGACTAGGGCACCCCTAGGCTTAGGCGAGGGAACCCCTAGGCTTAGGGTAGTGCACCCCTAGGCTTAGGTTAGGGCACCCCTAGGCTTAGGCTAGGGCACCCCTAGGCTTAGGCTAGGGCACCCCTAGGCTTAGGCTAAGGCTAGGGCTCAACTCGCCTAAGGCTAGGGCAGCCCTAGACTTAGACTAGAGCACCCCTAGGCTTAGGTTAGAGAACCCATAGCCTAAGGCTAGTGCACCCCTAGGCTTAGGCTAGGGCACCCCTAGGCTTAGGCTAGTGCACCCCTAGGCTTAGGCTAGGGCAGCACTAGGCTTAGGCTAAGGCTAGGGCTCGCCTAGCATAAGGCTAGTGCACCCCTAGGCTTAGGCTAGGGCACCCCTAGGATTAGGCTTGGGCACCCCTAGGCTTAGGCTAGGGCAGCACTAGGCTTAGGCTAAGGCTAGGGCTCGCCTAGCATAAGGCTAGGGCAACCCTAGGCTTAGGCTAGGGCACCCCTAGGCTTAGGCTAGGGAAGCCCTAGGCTTAGGCTAGGCACCAATAAGCTTAGGCTAGGGCACCCCTAGGCTTAGGTTAGGGCACCCCTAGGCTTAGGCTAAGGCTAGTGATCCCCTAGCCTAAGGTTAGGGCACCCCGAGGCTTAGGCTATTGCACCCCTAGGCTTAGGCTAGGGCACCCCTAGGCTTAGGCTTGGCACCCCTAGGCTTAGGATAGGGAACCCCTAGGCTTAGGCTAAGGCTAGGGCTCACCTAGCCTAAGGCTAGGGCACCCCTAGGCTTAGGCTAGGGTACCCCTAGGCTTAGGCTAGGGAACCCCTAGCCTAAGGCTAGGGCACCCCTAGGCATAGGCTAGGACACCCCTAGTCTTAGGCTAAGGCTAGGGCTCGCCTAGCCTAAGGCTAGGTAACCCCTAAGCTTAGGCTAGGACAGACATAGGCTTAGGCTTGGGCACCCCTAGGTATAGGCTACGGTAGCCCTAGGCTTAGGCTAAGGCTAGGGTTCGCCTAGCCTAAGGATAGGGAACCCCTAGGCTTAGGCTAGGGCACCCCTAGGCTTAGGCTAGGGCAGCCCTAGGCTTGGGCTAAGGCTAGGGATCCCCTAGACTAAGGCTAGGGCAGCCCTAGGCTTAGGCTAGGGCACCCCTAGGCTTAGGCTAGGGCACCCCTAGGCTTAGGCTAGGGCACCCTTAGGCTTAGGCTTGGGTACCCCTAGTCTTATGCTAGGGCAGCCCTAGGCTTAGGCTAAGGCTAGGGCTCGCCTAGCCTAAGGCTAGGGCACCCCTAGGCTAAGGCTAGGGCAGCCCTAGGCTTAGGCTAGGGCACCCCTAGGCTTAGGCTAGGGCACCCCTAGGCTTAGGCAAGGGCACCCCTAGGCTTAGGCTAAGGCTAGGCCTCTCCTAGCCTAAGGCTAGGGCACCCCTAGGCTTAGACTAGGGCACCCCTAGGCTTAGGCTAGGGAACCCCTAGCCTAAGATTAGGGCACCCCTATTTTAGGCTGGGAACCCCTAGGCTTAGGCTAGGGCACCCCTAGACTTAGGCTAAGGCTAGGGTTCGCGAAACCTAAGGCTAGGGTACCCCTAGGCTTAGGCTAGGACAGACCTAGGCTTAGGCTAGGGCACCCCTAGGCTTAGGCTTGGCACCCCTAGGCTTAGGCTTGGGCAGCCATAGGCTTAGGCTGGGGCATCCCTAGGCTTAGGCTAGGGCAGCCTTAGTCTTAGGCTAGGGCAGCCCTAGGCTTAGGCTAGGGCACCCCTAGGCTTAGGCTAGGGCACCCCTAGGCTTAGGCTAAGGCTAGGGCTCACCTAGCCTAAGGTTAGAGCAACCCTAGGCTTAGACAAGGGCAAACCCAAGGCTTAGGCTAGGAAACCCCTAGCCTAAGGCTAGGGCACCACTAGGTTTAGGCTAGGGCACCCCTAGGCTTAGGCTAGGGCACCCCTAGGCTTAGGCTTAGGCTAGGGCTCCCCTAGCCTAAGGCTAGGGCACCCCTAGGCTTAGGCTAGGGCACCCCTAGGCTTAGGCTAGGGCACCCCTAGACTTAGGCTATGGCACCCCTAGGCTTAGGCTAAGGTTAGGGCTCCCCTAGCCTAAGGCTAGGGCACCCCTAGGCTCAGTCTACGGCACCCCTAGGCTTAGGCTAGGGCATCCCTAGGCTTAGGCTAAGGTTAGGGCTCCCCTAGGCTAAGGCTAGGGCACCCCTAGGCTTAGTCTAGGGCACCCCTAGGCTTAGGCTAGGGCACCCCTAGGCTTAGGCTAAGTCTAGGGCTCTCCTAGCCTAAGGCTAGGGCACCCCTAGGCTTAGGCTAGGGCACCCCTAGGCTTAGTCTAGGGCACCCCTAGGCTTAGGCTAGGGCACCCCTAGGCTTAGGCTAGGGCACCCCTCCTTAGGCTCGGGCAGCCCTAGGCTTAGGCTAAGGCTAGGGCTCGCCTAGCCTAAGGCTAGGGCACCCCTAGGCTTAGGCTAGGGCATCCCTAGGCTTAGGCTAAGGTTAGGGCTCCCCTAGGCTAAGGCTAGGGCACCCCTAGGCTTAGTCTAGGGCACCCCTAGGCTTAGGCTAGGGCATCCCTAGGCTTAGGCTAAGGTTAGGGCTCCCCTAGGCTAAGGCTAGGGCACCCCTAGGCTTAGTCTAGGGCACCCCTAGGCTTAGGCTAGGGCACCCCTAGGCTTAGGCTAAGTCTAGGGCTCTCCTAGCCTAAGGCTAGGGCACCCCTAGGCTTAGGCTAGGGCACCCCTAGGCGTAGGCTAGGGCACCCCTAGGCTCAGGCTAAGGCTAGGGCTTCCCTAGCCTAAGGCTAGGTCACCACTAGGCTTAGGCTAGGGCACCCCTAGGCTTAGGCTAAGGCTAGGGCACCCCTAGGCTTAGGCTAGGGCACCCTTAGGCTTAGGCTTGGGCACCCCTAGGCTTAGGCTAGGACACCCCTAGGCTTAAGCTAAGGCTACGGCTCCCGTAGCCTCAGGCTACGGCACCCCTAGACTCAGGCTATGGCACCCCTAGGCTCAGGCTAGGGCAATCCTAGGTTTGACTAACGCAAGGGCTCCCCTATCCTCAGGCTAGGGCACCCATACGCTCAGGCTAGGGTACCCCTAGGCTTAGGCTAGGGCACCCCTAGGCCTAGGCTAGGGCACCCGTATATTTAGGCTAAGGCACCCTAGGCTTATGCTAGGGCACCTCTAGGCTCAGTCAAGGGCACCCCAAGGCTTAGGCTAGGGCACCCCTAGGCTTAGGCTAAGTCTAGGGCTCCCCTAGGCTAAGGCTAGGGCACCCCTAGGCTTAGGCTACGTCTAGGGCTCTCCTAGCCTAAGCCTAGGGCACCCCTAGGCTTAGGCTAGGGCACCCCTAGGCTTATGCTAGGGCACCACTAGGCTTAAGTTAAGGCTACGGCTCCCCTAGCCTCAGGCTAGGGCACCCCTACACTCAGGCTATGGCACCCCTAGGCTTAGGCTACGGCAGCCCTAGGCTTAGGCTAGGACAGACCTAGGCTTAGGCTAGGGCACCCCTAGGCTTAGGTTTGGCACCCCAAGGCTTAGGCTAGGACAGACCTAGGCTTAGGCTTGGGCACCCCTAGGTATAGGCTAGGGTAGCCCTAGGCTTAGGCTAAGGCTAGGGTTCGCCTAGCCTAAGGATAGGGCACCCCTAGGCTTAGGCTATGGCACCCCTAGGCTTAGGCTAAGGCAGCCCTAGGCTTACGCTAGGGCACCCCTAGGCTTAGGCTAGGGCACCCCTAGGCTTAGGCTTGGCACCCCTAGGCTTAGGCTTGGGCACCCCTAGGCTTAGGCTAGGGCAGCCCTAGGCTTAGGCTAAGGCTAGGGCTCGCCTAGCCTAAGGGTATGGCACCCCTAGGCTTAGGCTAGGTACCCCTAGGCTTAGGCTAGGGCAGCCCTAGGCTTAGGCTAGGGCACCCCTAGGCTTAGGCTCGGGCACCCCTAGGCTTAGGTTAGGGCACCCCTAGGCTTAGACTAAGGCTAGGGGTCACCTAGCCTAAGGCTAAGGCACCCCTAGGCTTAGGCTAGAGAACCCCTAGCGTAAGATTAGGGCACCCCTATTCTTAGGCTAGGGCACCCCTTGGCTTAGGCTAGGGCACCCCTAGGCTTAGGCTAAGACTAGGGTTCGCATAGCCTAAGGCTAGGGCACCCCTAGGCTTAGGCTAGGACAGACCTAGGCTTAGCCTTGGCACCCGTAGGCTTAGGCTTGGGCAGCCATACGCTATGGCTAGGGCAGCCCTAGGCTTAGGCTAAGGCTAGGGCTCGCCTAGCCTAAGGCTAGGGCACCCCTAGGCTTAGGCTAGGGCACCCCTAGGCTTAGGCTAGGGCACCCCTAGGCTTAGGCTTAGGCTAGGGCTTAGGCTAGGGCTCCCCTAGCCTAAGGCTAGGGCAACCCGAGGCTTAGGCTAGGGCACCCCTAGGCTTAGGCTAGGGCACCCCTAGACTTAGGCTAGGGCACCCCTAGGCTTAGGCCAGGGCACCCGTAGACTTAGGCTAGGGCACCCCTAGGCTTAGGCTAAGGTTAGGGCTCCCCTGGCCTAAGGCTAGGGCACCCCTAGGCTCAGTCTAGGGCACCCCTAGGCTTATGCTAGGGCACCCCTAGGCTTAGGCTAGGGCACCCCTAGGCTTAGGCTAAGCTTAGGGCACCCTTAGCCTAAGGCTGGGCACCCCTAGGCTCAGTCTAGGGCACCCCTAGGCTTAGGCTAGGGCACCCCTAGGCTTAGGCTAAGGCTAGGGCTCCCCTAGGCTTAGGCTAGGGCACCCCTAGGCTTAAGCTAGGGAACCCTTAGCCTAAGGCTAGGGCACCCCTAGGTTTAGGCTAGGTCACCCCTAGGCTTAGGCTAGGGCACCCCTAGGCTTAGGCTAAGGCTTGGGCTTCCCTAGCCTAAGGCTAGGTCACCACTAGGCTTAGGCTAGGGCACCCCTAGGCTTAGGCTAAGGCTAGCGCACCCCTAAGCTTAGGCTAATGCTAGGGCTCCCCTAGCCTTAGGCTAGGGCACAACAAGGCTTAGGCTAGGGCACCCCTAAGCTTAGGATACGGCACCCTTAGGCTTAGGCTAGGGCACACCTAGGCTTAGGGTAGGGCACCCCTTGACTTAGGCTCAGGCTACGGCTCCCGTAGCCTCAGGCTACGGCACACCTAGACTCAGGCTATGGCACCCCTAGGCTTAGGCTAGGGTACCCCTAGGCTTAGGCTAGGGCACCCCTATATTTGGGCTAAGGCACCCAAGGCTTATGCTAGGGCACCCCTAGACTTAGGCTAGGGCACCCCAAGGCTTAGGGTAATGTTAGGGCTCCCCTAGCCTAAGGCTAGAGTACCCCTAGGCTTAGGCTAGGGCACCCCTAGGCTTAGGCTAGGGCACCCCTAGGCTTATGCTAGGGCACCCCTAGATTTAGGCTTAGGCTAGGGCTCCCCTAGCCTAAGGGTAGAGTACCCCTAGGCTTAGGCTAGGGCACCCCTAGGCTTAGGCTAGGGCACCCCTAGGCTTAGGCTAGGGCATCCCTAGGCTTCGGCTTGGGCACCCCTATGCTTAGGCTAGGGCACACCTAGGCTTAGGCTAGGACTGACCTAGGCTTAGGCTAGGGCACCCTAGGCTTAGGTTTGGCACCCCAAGGCTTAGGCTAGGACAGACCTAGGCTTAGGCTTGGGCACCCCTAGGTATAGGCTAGGGTAGCCCTAGGCTTAGGCTAAGGCTAGGGCTCGCCTAGCCTAAGGATGGGGCACCCCTAGGCTTAGGCTATGGCACCCCTAGGCTTAGGCTAGGGCAGCCCTAGGCTTACGCTAGGGCACCCCTAGGCTTAGGCTAAGGCTAGGGATCCCCTAGACTAAAGCTAGGGCAGCCCTAGGCTTAGGCTAGGGCACCCCTAGGCTTAGGCTTGGCACCCCTAGGCTTACGCTTGGGCACCCCGAGGCTTAGGCTAGGGCAGCCCTAGGCTTAGGCTAAGGCTAGGGCTCGCCTAACCAAAGGCTATGGCACCCCTAGTCTTAGGCTAGGTACCCCTAGGCTTAGGCTAGGGCACCCCTAGGCTTAGGCTTAGGCTAGGGCTTAGGCTAGGGCTCCCCTAGCCTAAGGCTAGGGCAACCCTAGGCTTAGGCTAGGGCACCCCTAGGCTTAGGCTAGGGCACCCCTAGACTTAGGCTAGGGCACCCCTAGGCTTAGGCCAGGGCACCCGTAGACTTAGGCTAGGGCACCCCTAGGCTTAGGCTAAGGTTAGGGCTCCCCTGGCCTAAGGCTAGGGCACCCCTAGGCTTAGGCTAGGGCACCCCTAGGCTTAGGCTAGGGCACCCCTAGGCTTAGGCTTGGCACCCCTAGGCTTAGGCTTGGGCACCCCGAGGCTTAGGCTAGGGCAGCCCTAGGCTTAGGCTAAGGCTAGGGCTCGCCTAACCAAAGGCTATGGCACCCCTAGTCTTAGGCTAGGTACCCCTAGGCTTAGGCTAGGGCACCCCTAGGCTTAGGCTAGGGCACCCCTAGGCTTACGCTAGGGCACCCCTGGGCTTACGCTAGGGCACCCCTAGGCTTAGGCTAGGACAGACCTAGGCTTAGGCTAGGGCACCCCTAGGCTTAGCCTTGGCACCCCTAGGCTTAGGCTTGGGCAGCCATAGGCTATGGCTAAGGCTAGGGATCCCCTAGACTAAGGCTAGGGCACCCCTAGGCTTAGGCTAGGGCACCCCTAGGCTTAGGCTTGGGCACCCCTAGGCTTAGCCTAGGGCACCCCTAGGCTTAGGCTAAGGCTAGGGCTCACCTAGCCTAAGGCTAGGGCAACCCTAGGCTTAGACAAGGGCAAACCCAAGGCTTAGGCTAGGAAACCCCTAGCCTAAGGCTAGGGCACCCCTAGGTTTAGGCTAGGGCACACCTAGGATTAGGCTAGTGCACCCCTAGGCTTAGGCTTAGGCTAGGGCTTAGGCTAGGGCTCCCCTAGCCTAAGGCTAGGGCAACCTTAGGCTTAGGCTAGGGCACCCCACGGCTTAGGCTAGGGCACCCCTAGACTTAGGCTAGGGCACCCCTAGGCTTAGGCTAAGGTTAGGGCTCCCCTGGCCTAAGGCTAGGGCACCCCTAGGCTCAGTCTAGGGCACCCCTAGGCTTAGGCTAGGGCACCCCTAGGCTTAGGCTAGGGCACCCCTAGGCTTAGGCTAAGCTTAGGGCTCCCTTAGCCTAAGGCTAGGGCACCCCTAGGCTCAGTCTAGGGCACCCCTAGGCTTAGGTTAGCGCACCCCTAGGCTGAGGCTAGCGCACCCCTAGGCTTAGGCTAAGTCTAGGGCTCTCCTAGCCTAAGGCTAGGGCACCCCTAGGCTTAGGCTAGGGCACCCCTAGGCTTAGTCTAGGGCACCCCTGGGCTTAGGCTATGGCACCCCTAGGCTTAGGCTAGGGCACCCCTAGGCTTAGGCTAGGGCTATGGTTCGCCTAGCCTAAGGCTATGGCACCCCTAGGCTTAGGCTAGGGCACCCCTAGGCTTAGTCTAGGGCACCCCTAGGCTTAGGCTATGGCACCCCTAGGCTTAGGCTAGGGCACCCCTAGGCTTAGGCTAAGGCTTTGGCTCGCCTAGCCTAAGGCTAGGGCACCCCTAGTCTTAGGTTAGGGCAGACCTAGGCTTAGGCTAGGGCACCACTAGGCTTTGGCTAGGGCACCCCAGGCTTAGGGTAGGGCACCCCTAGGCTTAGGCTAGGGAACCCCTAGGCTTAGGCTAAGGCTAGGGCTCCCCTAGCCTAAGGCTAGGGCACCCCTAGGCTTAGGCTAGGGCACCCCTAGGCTTAGGCTAGGGAACCCCTAGCCTAAGTCTAGGGCACCCCTAGGCTTAGGCTAGGGCACCCCTAGGCTTAGGCTAGGGCAGCCCTAGGCTTAGGCTAAGGCTAGGGCTTCCCTAGCCTAAGGCTAGGTCACCACTAGGCTTAGGCTAGGGCACCCCTAGGCTTAGGCTAAGGCTAGGGCACCCCTAGGCTTAGGCTAAGGCTAGGGCTCCCCTAGCCTAAGGCTAGGGCACCCCTAGGCTTAGGCTAGGGCACCCCTAGGTTAGGCTAGGGCACCGGTAAGCTTAGGCTAGGGCACCCTTAGGCTTAGGCTAGGGCACCCCTAGGCTTAGGCTAGGGCACCCCTAGGCTTAGGCTAAGGCTACGGTTCCCGTAGCCTCAGGCTACGGCACCCCTAGACTCAGGCTATGGCACCCCTAGGCTTAGGCTAGGGCACACCTAGGCTTAGGCTAGGGCACCCCTTTATTTAGGGTAAGGCACCCAAGGCTTATGCTAGGGCACCCCTAACTTAGGCTAGGGCACCCCATGGCTTAGGGTAATGTTAGGGCTCCCCTAGCCTAAGGCTAGAGTACCCCTAGGCTTAGGCTAGGGCACCCCTAGGCTTATGCTAGGGCACCCCTAGGCTTAGGCTTAGGCTAGGGCTCCCCTAGCCTAAGGCTAGAGTACCCCTAGGCTTAGGCTAGGGCACCCCTAGGCTTAGGCTAGGGCACCGCTAGGCTTAGGCTAGGGCATCCCTAGGCTTAGGCTAGGGCACCCCTATGCTTAGGCTAGGGCACCCCTAGGCTTAGGCTAAGGCTACGGCTCCCCTAGCCTCAGGCTAGGGCACCCCTAGACTCAGGCAATGGCACCCCTAGGCTTAGGCTAGGGCACCCCTAGGCTTAGGCTAGGACAGACCTAGGCTTAGGCTAGGGCACCCCTAGGCTTAGGTTTGGCACCCCAAGGCTTAGGCTAGGACAGACCTAGGCTTAGGCTTGGGCACCCCTAGGTATAGGCTAGGGTAGCCCTAGGCTTAGGGTAAGGCTAGGGCTCGCCTAGCCTAAGGATAGGGCACCGCTAGGCTTAGACTATGGCACCCCTAGGCTTAGGCTAGGACAGCCCTAGGCTTACGCTAGGGCACCCCTAGGCTTAGGCTAGGGCCCCCCTAGGCTTAGGCTTGGCACCCCTAGGCTTAGGCTTGGGCACCCCTAGGCTTAGGCTAGGGCAGCCCTAGGCTTAGGCTAAGGCTAGGGCTCCCTTAGCCAAAGGCTATGGCACCGCTAGGCTTAGGCTAGGTACCCCTAGACTTAGGCTAGGGCACCCCTAGGCTTAGGCTAGGGCACCCCTAGGCTTAGGCTAGGGCACCCCTAGGCTTAGGCTAGGACAGACCTAGGCTTAGGCTAGGGCACCCCTAGGCTTAGCCTTGGCACCCCTAGGCTTAGGCTTGGGCAGCCATAGGCTATGGCTAAGGCTAGGGATCCCCTAGACTAAGGCTATGGCAGTCCTAGGCTTAGGCTAGGGCACCCCTAGGCTTAGGCTAGGGCACCCCTAGGCTTAGGCTAAGGCTAGGGCTCACCTAGCCTAAGGCTAGGCCAACCCTAGGCTTAGACAAGGGCAAACCCAAGGCTTAGGCTAGGAAACCCCTAGCCTAAGGCTAGCGCACTCCTAGGTTTAGGCTAGGGCACCCCTAGGCTTAGGCTAGGGCACCCCTAGGCTTAGGCTTAGGCTAGGTCTTAGGCTAGGGCTCCCCTAGCCTAAGGCTAGGGCAACCCTAGGCTTAGGCTAGGGCACCCCACGGCTTAGGCTAGGGCACCCCTAGACTTAGGCTAGGGCACCCCTAGGCTTAGGGTAAGGTTAGGGCTCCCCTGGCCTAAGGCTAGGGCACCCCTAGGCTCAGTCTAGGGCACCCCTAGGCTTAGGCTAGGGCACCCCTAGGCTTAGGCTAGGGCACCCCTAGGCTTAGGCTAAGCTTAGGGCTCCCTTAGCCTAAGGCTAGGGCACCCCTAGGCTCAGTCTAGGGCACCCCTAGGCTTAGGCTAGGGCACCCCTAGGCTTAGGCTAAGTCTAGGGCTCTCCTAGCCTAAGGCTAGGGCACCCCTAGGCTTAGGCTAGGGCACCCCTAGGCTTAGTCAAGGGCTCCCCTAGGCTTAGGCTATGGCACCCCTAGGCTTAGGCTAGGGCACCCCTAGGCTTAGGCTAAGGTTAGGGCTCCCCTGGCCTAAGGCTAGGGCACCCCTAGGCTTAGGCTAGGGCACCCCTAGGCTTAGGCTAGGGCACCCCTAGGCTTAGGCTTGGCACCCCTAGGCTTAGGCTTGGGCACCCCGAGGCTTAGGCTAGGGCAGCCCTAGGCTTAGGCTAAGGCTAGGGCTCGCCTAACCAAAGGCTATGGCACCCCTAGTCTTAGGCAAGGTACCCCTAGGCTTAGGCTAGGGCACCCCTAGGCTTAGGCTAGGGCACCCCTAGGCTTACGCTAGGGCACCCCTGGGCTTACGCTAGGGCACCCCTAGGCTTAGGCTAAGACAGACCTAGGCTTAGGCTAGGGCACCCCTAGGCTTAGCCTTGGCACCCCTAGGCTTAGGCTTGGGCAGCCATAGGCTATGGCTAAGGCTAGGGATCCCCTAGACTAAGGCTAGGGCACCCCTAGGCTTAGGCTAGGGCACCCCTAGGCTTAGGCTTGGGCACCCCTAGGCTTAGCCTAGGGCACCCCTAGGCTTAGGCTAAGGCTAGGGCTCACCTAGCCTAAGGCTAGGGCAACCCTAGGCTTAGACAAGGGCAAACCCAAGGCTTAGGCTAGGAAACCCCTAGCCTAAGGCTAGGGCACCCCTAGGTTTAGGCTAGGGCACACCTAGGATTAGGCTAGTGCACCCCTAGGCTTAGGCTTAGGCTAGGGCTTAGGCTAGGGCTCCCCTAGCCTAAGGCTAGGGCAACCTTAGGCTTAGGCTAGGGCACCCCACGGCTTAGGCTAGGGCACCCCTAGACTTAGGCTAGGGCACCCCTAGGCTTAGGCTAAGGTTAGGGCTCCCCTGGCCTAAGGCTAGGGCACCCCTAGGCTCAGTCTAGGGCACCCCTAGGCTTAGGCTAGGGCACCCCTAGGCTTAGGCTAGGGCACCCCTAGGCTTAGGCTAAGCTTAGGGCTCCCTTAGCCTAAGGCTAGGGCACCCCTAGGCTCAGTCTAGGGCACCCCTAGGCTTAGGTTAGCGCACCCCTAGGCTGAGGCTAGCGCACACCTAGGCTTAGGCAAAGTCTAGGGCTCTCCTAGCCTAAGGCTAGGGCACCCCTAGGCTTAGGCTAGGGCACCCCTAGGCTTAGTCTAGGGCACCCCTGGGCTTAGGCTATGGCACCCCTAGGCTTAGGCTAGGGCACCCCTAGGCTTAGGCTAGGGCTATGGTTCGCCTAGCCTAAGGCTATGGCACCCCTAGGCTTAGGCTAGGGCACCCCTAGGCTTAGTCTAGGGCACCCCTAGGCTTAGGCTATGGCACCCCTAGGCTTAGGCTAGGGCACCCCTAGGCTTAGGCTAAGGCTTTGGCTCGCCTAGCCTAAGGCTAGGGCACCCCTAGTCTTAGGTTAGGGCAGACCTAGGCTTAGGCTAGGGCACCCCTAGGCTTTGGCTAGGGCACCCCAGGCTTAGGGTAGGGCACCCCTAGGCTTAGGCTAGGGAACCCCTAGGCTTAGGCTAAGGCTAGGGCTCCCCTAGCCTAAGGCTAGGGCACCCCTAGGCTTAGGCTAGGGCACCCCTAGGCTTAGGCTAGGGAACCCCTAGCCTAAGTCTAGGGCACCCCTAGGCTTAGGCTAGGGCACCCCTAGGCTTAGGCTAGGGCAGCCCTAGGCTTAGGCTAAGGCTAGGGCTTCCCTAGCCTAAGGCTAGGTCACCACTAGGCTTAGGCTAGGGCACCCCTAGGCTTAGGCTAAGGCTAGGGCACCCCTAGGCTTAGGCTAAGGCTAGGGCTCCCCTAGCCTAAGGCTAGGGCACCCCTAGGCTTAGGCTAGGGCACCCCTAGGTTAGGCTAGGGCACCGGTAAGCTTAGGCTAGGGCACCCTTAGGCTTAGGCTAGGGCACCCCTAGGCTTAGGCTAGGGCACCCCTAGGCTTAGGCTAAGACTACGGCTCCCGTAGCCTCAGGCTACGGCACCCCTAGACTCAGGCTATGGCACCCCTAGGCTTAGGCTAGGGCACACCTAGGCTTAGGCTAGGGCACCCCTAGGCTTAGGCTAAGGCTACGGCTCCCCTAGCCTCAGGCTAGGGCACCCCTAGACTCAGGCAATGGCACCCCTAGGCTTAGGCTAGGGCACCCCTAGGCTTAGGCTAGGACAGACCTAGGCTTAGGCTAGGGCACCCCTAGGCTTAGGTTTGGCACCCCAAGGCTTAGGCTAGGACAGACCTAGGCTTAGGCTTGGGCACCCCTAGGTATAGGCTAGGGTAGCCCTAGGCTTAGGGTAAGGCTAGGGCTCGCCTAGCCTAAGGATAGGGCACCGCTAGGCTTAGACTATGGCACCCCTAGGCTTAGGCTAGGGCAGCCCTAGGCTTACGCTAGGGCACCCCTAGGCTTAGGCTAGGGCCCCCCTAGGCTTAGGCTTGGCACCCCTAGGCTTAGGCTTGGGCACCCCTAGGCTTAGGCTAGGGCAGCCCTAAGCTTAGGCTAAGGCTAGGGCTCCCTTAGCCAAAGGCTATGGCACCGCTAGGCTTAGGCTAGGTACCCCTAGACTTAGGCTAGGGCACCCCTAGGCTTAGGCTAGGGCACCCCTAGGCTTAGGCTAGGGCACCCCTAGGCTTAGGCTAGGACAGACCTAGGCTTAGGCTAGGGCACCCCTAGACTTAGCCTTGGCACCCCTAGGCTTAGGCTTGGGCAGCCATAGGCTATGGCTAAGGCTAGGGATCCCCTAGACTAAGGCTATGGCAGTCCTAGGCTTAGGCTAGGGCACCCCTAGGCTTAGGCTAGGGCACCCCTAGGCTTAGGCTAAGGCTAGGGCTCACCTAGCCTAAGGCTAGGCCAACCCTAGGCTTAGACAAGGGCAAACCCAAGGCTTAGGCTAGGAAACCCCTAGCCTAAGGCTAGCGCACTCCTAGGTTTAGGCTAGGGCACCCCTAGGCTTAGGCTAGGGCACCCCTAGGCTTAGGCTTAGGCTAGGTCTTAGGCTAGGGCTCCCCTGGCCTAAGGCTAGGGCACCCCTAGGCTTAGGCTTGGCACCCCTAGGCTTAGGCTTGGGCACCCCGAGGCTTAGGCTAGGGCAGCCCTAGGCTTAGGCTAAGGCTAGGGCTCGCCTAACCAAAGGCTATGGCACCCCTAGTCTTAGGCTAGGTACCCCTAGGCTTAGGCTAGGGCACCCCTAGGCTTAGGCTAGGGCACCCCTAGGCTTACGCTAGGGCACCCCTGGGCTTACGCTAGGGCACCCCTAGGCTTAGGCTAAGACAGACCTAGGCTTAGGCTAGGGCACCCCTAGGCTTAGCCTTGGCACCCCTAGGCTTAGGCTTGGGCAGCCATAGGCTATGGCTAAGGCTAGGGATCCCCTAGACTAAGGCTAGGGCACCCCTAGGCTTAGGCTAGGGCACCCCTAGGCTTAGGCTTGGGCACCCCTAGGCTTAGCCTAGGGCACCCCTAGGCTTAGGCTAAGGCTAGGGCTCACCTAGCCTAAGGCTAGGGCAACCCTAGGCTTAGACAAGGGCAAACCCAAGGCTTAGGCTAGGAAACCCCTAGCCTAAGGCTAGGGCACCCCTAGGTTTAGGCTAGGGCACACCTAGGATTAGGCTAGTGCACCCCTAGGCTTAGGCTTAGGCTAGGGCTTAGGCTAGGGCTCCCCTAGCCTAAGGCTAGGGCAACCTTAGGCTTAGGCTAGGGCACCCCACGGCTTAGGCTATGGCACCCCTAGACTTAGGCTAGGGCACCCCTAGGCTTAGGCTAAGGTTAGGGCTCCCCTGGCCTAAGGCTAGGGCACCCCTAGGCTCAGTCTAGGGCACCCCTAGGCTTAGGCTAGGGCACCCCTAGGCTTAGGCTAGGGCACCCCTAGGCTTAGGCTAAGCTTAGGGCTCCCTTAGCCTAAGGCTAGGGCACCCCTAGGCTCAGTCTAGGGCACCCCTAGGCTTAGGTTAGCGCACCCCTAGGCTGAGGCTAGCGCACACCTAGGCTTAGGCAAAGTCTAGGGCTCTCCTAGCCTAAGGCTAGGGCACCCCTAGGCTTAGGCTAGGGCACCCCTAGGCTTAGTCTAGGGCACCCCTGGGCTTAGGCTATGGCACCCCTAGGCTTAGGCTAGGGCACCCCTAGGCTTAGGCTAGGGCTATGGTTCGCCTAGCCTAAGGCTATGGCACCCCTAGGCTTAGGCTAGGGCACCCCTAGGCTTAGTCTAGGGCACCCCTAGGCTTAGGCTATGGCACCCCTAGGCTTAGGCTAGGGCACCCCTAGGCTTAGGCTAAGGCTTTGGCTCGCCTAGCCTAAGGCTAGGGCACCCCTAGTCTTAGGTTAGGGCAGACCTAGGCTTAGGCTAGGGCACCCCTAGGCTTTGGCTAGGGCACCCCAGGCTTAGGGTAGGGCACCCCTAGGCTTAGGCTAGGGAACCCCTAGGCTTAGGCTAAGGCTAGGGCTCCCCTAGCCTAAGGCTAGGGCACCCCTAGGCTTAGGCTAGGGCACCCCTAGGCTTAGGCTAGGGAACCCCTAGCCTAAGTCTAGGGCACCCCTAGGCTTAGGCTAGGGCACCCCTAGGCTTAGGCTAGGGCAGCCCTAGGCTTAGGCTAAGGCTAGGGCTTCCCTAGCCTAAGGCTAGGTCACCACTAGGCTTAGGCTAGGGCACCCCTAGGCTTAGGCTAAGGCTAGGGCACCCCTAGGCTTAGGCTAAGGCTAGGGCTCCCCTAGCCTAAGGCTAGGGCACCCCTAGGCTTAGGCTAGGGCACCCCTAGGTTAGGCTAGGGCACCGGTAAGCTTAGGCTAGGGCACCCTTAGGCTTAGGCTAGGGCACCCCTAGGCTTAGGCTAGGGCACCCCTAGGCTTAGGCTAAGGCTACGGCTCCCGTAGCCTCAGGCTACGGCACCCCTAGACTCAGGCTATGGCACCCCTAGGCTTAGGCTAGGGCACACCTAGGCTTAGGCTAGGGCACCCCTTTATTTAGGGTAAGGCACCCAAGGCTTATGCTAGGGCACCCCTAACTTAGGCTAGGGCACCCCATGGCTTAGGGTAATGTTAGGGCTCCCCTAGCCTAAGGCTAGAGTACCCCTAGGCTTAGGCTAGGGCACCCCTAGGCTTATGCTAGGGCACCCCTAGGCTTAGGCTTAGGCTAGGGCTCCCCTAGCCTAAGGCTAGAGTACCCCTAGGCTTAGGCTAGGGCACCCCTAGGCTTAGGCTAGGGCACCGCTAGGCTTAGGCTAGGGCATCCCTAGGCTTAGGCTAGGGCACCCCTATGCTTAGGCTAGGGCACCCCTAGGCTTAGGCTAAGGCTACGGCTCCCCTAGCCTCAGGCTAGGGCACCCCTAGACTCAGGCAATGGCACCCCTAGGCTTAGGCTAGGGCACCCCTAGGCTTAGGCTAGGACAGACCTAGGCTTAGGCTAGGGCACCCCTAGGCTTAGGTTTGGCACCCCAAGGCTTAGGCTAGGACAGACCTAGGCTTAGGCTTGGGCACCCCTAGGTATAGGCTAGGGTAGCCCTAGGCTTAGGGTAAGGCTAGGGCTCGCCTAGCCTAAGGATAGGGCACCGCTAGGCTTAGACTATGGCACCCCTAGGCTTAGGCTAGGGCAGCCCTAGGCTTACGCTAGGGCACCCCTAGGCTTAGGCTAGGGCCCCCCTAGGCTTAGGCTTGGCACCCCTAGGCTTAGGCTTGGGCACCCCTAGGCTTAGGCTAGGGCAGCCCTAAGCTTAGGCTAAGGCTAGGGCTCCCTTAGCCAAAGGCTATGGCACCGCTAGGCTTAGGCTAGGTACCCCTAGACTTAGGCTAGGGCACCCCTAGGCTTAGGCTAGGGCACCCCTAGGCTTAGGCTAGGGCACCCCTAGGCTTAGGCTAGGACAGACCTAGGCTTAGGCTAGGGCACCCCTAGGCTTAGCCTTGGCACCCCTAGGCTTAGGCTTGGGCAGCCATAGGCTATGGCTAAGGCTAGGGATCCCCTAGACTAAGGCTATGGCAGTCCTAGGCTTAGGCTAGGGCACCCCTAGGCTTAGGCTAGGGCACCCCTAGGCTTAGGCTAAGGCTAGGGCTCACCTAGCCTAAGGCTAGGCCAACCCTAGGCTTAGACAAGGGCAAACCCAAGGCTTAGGCTAGGAAACCCCTAGCCTAAGGCTAGCGCACTCCTAGGTTTAGGCTAGGGCACCCCTAGGCTTAGGCTAGGGCACCCCTAGGCTTAGGCTTAGGCTAGGTCTTAGGCTAGGGCTCCCCTAGCCTAAGGCTAGGGCAACCCTAGGCTTAGGCTAGGGCACCCCACGGCTTAGGCTAGGGCACCCCTAGACTTAGGCTAGGGCACCCCTAGGCTTAGGGTAAGTTTAGGGCTCCCCTGGCCTAAGGCTAGGGCACCCCTAGGCTCAGTCTAGGGCACCCCTAGGCTTAGGCTAGGGCACCCCTATGCTTAGGCTAGGGCACCCCTAGGCTTAGGCTAGGGCATCCCTAGGCTTAGGCTAGGGCACCCCTATGCTTAGGCTAGGGCACCCCTAGGCTTAGGCTAAGGCTACGGCTCCCCTAGCCTCAGGCTAGGGCACCCCTAGACTCAGGCAATGGCACCCCTAGGCTTAGGCTAGGGCACCCCTAGGCTTAGGCTAGGACAGACCTAGGCTTAGGCTAGGGCACCCCTAGGCTTAGGTTTGGCACCCCAAGGCTTAGGCTAGGACAGACCTAGGCTTAGGCTTGGGCACCCCTAGGTATAGGCTAGGGTAGCCCTAGGCTTAGGGTAAGGCTAGGGCTCGCCTAGCCTAAGGATAGGGCACCGCTAGGCTTAGACTATGGCACCCCTAGGCTTAGGCTAGGGCAGCCCTAGGCTTACGCTAGGGCACCCCTAGGCTTAGGCTAGGGCCCCCCTAGGCTTAGGCTTGGCACCCCTAGGCTTAGGCTTGGGCACCCCTAGGCTTAGGCTAGGGCAGCCCTAGGCTTAGGCTAAGGCTAGGGCTCCCTTAGCCAAAGGCTATGGCACCCCTAGGCTTAGGCTAGGTACCCCTAGACTTAGGCTAGGGCACCCCTAGGCTTAGGCTAGGGCACCCCTAGGCTTAGGCTAGGGCACCCCTAGGCTTAGGCTAGGACAGACCTAGGCTTAGGCTAGGGCACCCCTAGGCTTAGCCTTGGCACCCCTAGGCTTAGGCTTGGGCAGCCATAGGCTATGGCTAAGGCTAGGGATCCCCTAGACTAAGGCTATGGCAGTCCTAGGCTTAGGCTAGGGCACCCCTAGGCTTAGGCTAGGGCACCCCTAGGCTTAGGCTAAGGCTAGGGCTCACCTAGCCTAAGGCTAGGCCAACCCTAGGCTTAGACAAGGGCAAACCCAAGGCTTAGGCTAGGAAACCCCTAGCCTAAGGCTAGCGCACTCCTAGGTTTAGGCTAGGGCACCCCTAGGCTTAGGCTAGGGCACCCCTAGGCTTAGGCTTAGGCTAGGTCTTAGGCTAGGGCTCCCCTAGCCTAAGGCTAGGGCAACCCTAGGCTTAGGCTAGGGCACCCCACGGCTTAGGCTAGGGCACCCCTAGACTTAGGCTAGGGCACCCCTAGGCTTAGGGTAAGGTTAGGGCTCCCCTGGCCTAAGGCTAGGGCACCCCTAGGCTCAGTCTAGGGCACCCCTAGGCTTAGGCTAGGGCACCCCTAGGCTTAGGCTAGGGCACCCCTAGGCTTAGGCTAAGTTAGGGCTCCCTTAGCCTAAGGCTAGGGCACCCCTAGGCTCAGTCTAGGGCACCCCTAGGCTTAGGCTAGGGCACCCCTAGGCTTAGGCTAAGTCTAGGGCTCTCCTAGCCTAAGGCTAGGGCACCCCTAGGCTTAGGCTAGGGCACCCCTAGGCTTAGTCAAGGGCACCCCTAGGCTTAGGCTATGGCACCCCTAGGCTTAGGCTAGGGCACACCTAGGCTTAGGCTAGGGCTATGGCTCGCCTAGCCTAAGGCTAGGGCACCCCTAGGCTTAGGCTAGGGCACCCCTAGGCTTAGTCTAGGGCACCCCTAGGCTTAGTCTAGGGCACCCCTAGGCTTAGGCTAGGGCACCCCTAGGCTTAGGCTAGGGCACCCCTGGCTTAGGCTAAGGCTATGGCTCCCCTAGCCTAAGGCTAGGGCACCCCTAGGCTTAGGTTAGGGCAGACCTAGGCTTAGGCTAGGGCACCCCTAGGCTTTGTCTAGGGCACCCCTAGGCTTAGGCTAGGGCACCCCTAGGCTTAGGCTAGGGCACCCCTAGGCTTAGGCTAAGGCTAGGGCTCCCCTAGCCTAAGGCTAGGGCACCCCTAGGCTTAGGCTAGGGCACCCCTAGGCTTAGGCTATGAAACCCCTAGCCTAAGGCTAGGGCACCCCTAGGCTTAGGCTAGGGCACCCCTAGGCTTAGGATAGGGCAGCCCTAGCTTAGACTAACGCTAGGGCTCCCCTATCCTCAGGCTAGGGCACCCGTAGGCTCAGGCTAGGGTACCCCTAGGCTTAGGCTAGGGCTAGGGCTCGCCTAGCCTAAGGGTATGGCACCCCTAGGCTTAGGCTAGGTACCCCTAGGCTTAGGCTAGGGCAGCCCTAGGCTTAGGCTAGGGCACCCCTAGGCTTAGGCTCGGGCACCCCTAGGCTTAGGTTAGGGCACCCCTAGGCTTAGACTAAGGCTAGGGGTCACCTAGCCTAAGGCTAAGGCACCCCTAGGCTTAGGCTAGAGAACCCCTAGCGTAAGATTAGGGCACCCCTATTCTTAGGCTAGGGCACCCCTTGGCTTAGGCTAGGGCACCCCTAGGCTTAGGCTAAGACTAGGGTTCGCATAGCCTAAGGCTAGGGCACCCCTAGGCTTAGGCTAGGACAGACCTAGGCTTAGCCTTGGCACCCGTAGGCTTAGGCTTGGGCAGCCATACGCTATGGCTAGGGCAGCCCTAGGCTTAGGCTAAGGCTAGGGCTCGCCTAGCCTAAGGCTAGGGCACCCCTAGGCTTAGGCTAGGGCACCCCTAGGCTTAGGCTAGGGCACCCCTAGGCTTAGGCTTAGGCTAGGGCTTAGGCTAGGGCTCCCCTAGCCTAAGGCTAGGGCAACCCGAGGCTTAGGCTAGGGCACCCCTAGGCTTAGGCTAGGGCACCCCTAGACTTAGGCTGGGGCACCCCTAGGCTTAGGCCAGGGCACCCGTAGACTTAGGCTAGGGCACCCCTAGGCTTAGGCTAAGGTTAGGGCTCCCCTGGCCTAAGGCTAGGGCACCCCTAGGCTCAGTCTAGGGCACCCCTAGGCTTATGCTAGGGCACCCCTAGGCTTAGGCTAGGGCACCCCTAGGCTTAGGCTAAGCTTAGGGCACCCTTAGCCTAAGGCTGGGCACCCCTAGGCTCAGTCTAGGGCACCCCTAGGCTTAGGCTAGGGCACCCCTAGGCTTAGGCTAAGGCTAGGGCTCCCCTAGGCTTAGGCTAGGGCACCCCTAGGCTTAAGCTAGGGAACCCTTAGCCTAAGGCTAGGGCACCCCTAGGTTTAGGCTAGGTCACCCCTAGGCTTAGGCTAGGGCACCCCTAGGCTTAGGCTAAGGCTTGGGCTTCCCTAGCCTAAGGCTAGGTCACCACTAGGCTTAGGCTAGGGCACCCCTAGGCTTAGGCTAAGGCTAGCGCACCCCTAAGCTTAGGCTAATGCTAGGGCTCCCCTAGCCTTAGGCTAGGGCACAACAAGGCTTAGGCTAGGGCACCCCTAAGCTTAGGATACGGCACCCTTAGGCTTAGGCTAGGGCACACCTAGGCTTAGGGTAGGGCACCCCTTGACTTAGGCTCAGGCTACGGCTCCCGTAGCCTCAGGCTACGGCACACCTAGACTCAGGCTATGGCACCCCTAGGCTTAGGCTAGGGTACCCCTAGGCTTAGGCTAGGGCACCCCTATATTTGGGCTAAGGCACCCAAGGCTTATGCTAGGGCACCCCTAGACTTAGGCTAGGGCACCCCAAGGCTTAGGGTAATGTTAGGGCTCCCCTAGCCTAAGGCTAGAGTACCCCTAGGCTTAGGCTAGGGCACCCCTAGGCTTAGGCTAGGGCACCCCTAGGCTTATGCTAGGGCACCCCTAGATTTAGGCTTAGGCTAGGGCTCCCCTAGCCTAAGGGTAGAGTACCCCTAGGCTTAGGCTAGGGCACCCCTAGGCTTAGGCTAGGGCACCCCTAGGCTTAGGCTAGGGCATCCCTAGGCTTCGGCTTGGGCACCCCTATGCTTAGGCTAGGGCACACCTAGGCTTAGGCTAGGACTGACCTAGGCTTAGGCTAGGGCACCCTAGGCTTAGGTTTGGCACCCCAAGGCTTAGGCTAGGACAGACCTAGGCTTAGGCTTGGGCACCCCTAGGTATAGGCTAGGGTAGCCCTAGGCTTAGGCTAAGGCTAGGGCTCGCCTAGCCTAAGGATGGGGCACCCCTAGGCTTAGGCTATGGCACCCCTAGGCTTAGGCTAGGGCAGCCCTAGGCTTACGCTAGGGCACCCCTAGGCTTAGGCTAAGGCTAGGGATCCCCTAGACTAAAGCTAGGGCAGCCCTAGGCTTAGGCTAGGGCACCCCTAGGCTTAGGCTTGGCACCCCTAGGCTTACGCTTGGGCACCCCGAGGCTTAGGCTAGGGCAGCCCTAGGCTTAGGCTAAGGCTAGGGCTCGCCTAACCAAAGGCTATGGCACCCCTAGTCTTAGGCTAGGTACCCCTAGGCTTAGGCTAGGGCACCCCTAGGCTTAGGCTTAGGCTAGGGCTTAGGCTAGGGCTCCCCTAGCCTAAGGCTAGGGCAACCCTAGGCTTAGGCTAGGGCACCCCTAGGCTTAGGCTAGGGCACCCCTAGACTTAGGCTAGGGCACCCCTAGGCTTAGGCCAGGGCACCCGTAGACTTAGGCTAGGGCACCCCTAGGCTTAGGCTAAGGTTAGGGCTCCCCTGGCCTAAGGCTAGGGCACCCCTAGGCTTAGGCTAGGGCACCCCTAGGCTTAGGCTAGGGCACCCCTAGGCTTAGGCTTGGCACCCCTAGGCTTAGGCTTGGGCACCCCGAGGCTTAGGCTAGGGCAGCCCTAGGCTTAGGCTAAGGCTAGGGCTCGCCTAACCAAAGGCTATGGCACCCCTAGTCTTAGGCTAGGTACCCCTAGGCTTAGGCTAGGGCACCCCTAGGCTTAGGCTAGGGCACCCCTAGGCTTACGCTAGGGCACCCCTGGGCTTACGCTAGGGCACCCCTAGGCTTAGGCTAGGACAGACCTAGGCTTAGGCTAGGGCACCCCTAGGCTTAGCCTTGGCACCCCTAGGCTTAGGCTTGGGCAGCCATAGGCTATGGCTAAGGCTAGGGATCCCCTAGACTAAGGCTAGGGCACCCCTAGGCTTAGGCTAGGGCACCCCTAGGCTTAGGCTTGGGCACCCCTAGGCTTAGCCTAGGGCACCCCTAGGCTTAGGCTAAGGCTAGGGCTCACCTAGCCTAAGGCTAGGGCAACCCTAGGCTTAGACAAGGGCAAACCCAAGGCTTAGGCTAGGAAACCCCTAGCCTAAGGCTAGGGCACCCCTAGGTTTAGGCTAGGGCACACCTAGGATTAGGCTAGTGCACCCCTAGGCTTAGGCTTAGGCTAGGGCTTAGGCTAGGGCTCCCCTAGCCTAAGGCTAGGGCAACCTTAGGCTTAGGCTAGGGCACCCCACGGCTTAGGCTAGGGCACCCCTAGACTTAGGCTAGGGCACCCCTAGGCTTAGGCTAAGGTTAGGGCTCCCCTGGCCTAAGGCTAGGGCACCCCTAGGCTCAGTCTAGGGCACCCCTAGGCTTAGGCTAGGGCACCCCTAGGCTTAGGCTAGGGCACCCCTAGGCTTAGGCTAAGCTTAGGGCTCCCTTAGCCTAAGGCTAGGGCACCCCTAGGCTCAGTCTAGGGCACCCCTAGGCTTAGGTTAGCGCACCCCTAGGCTGAGGCTAGCGCACCCCTAGGCTTAGGCTAAGTCTAGGGCTCTCCTAGCCTAAGGCTAGGGCACCCCTAGGCTTAGGCTAGGGCACCCCTAGGCTTAGTCTAGGGCACCCCTGGGCTTAGGCTATGGCACCCCTAGGCTTAGGCTAGGGCACCCCTAGGCTTAGGCTAGGGCTATGGTTCGCCTAGCCTAAGGCTATGGCACCCCTAGGCTTAGGCTAGGGCACCCCTAGGCTTAGTCTAGGGCACCCCTAGGCTTAGGCTATGGCACCCCTAGGCTTAGGCTAGGGCACCCCTAGGCTTAGGCTAAGGCTTTGGCTCGCCTAGCCTAAGGCTAGGGCACCCCTAGTCTTAGGTTAGGGCAGACCTAGGCTTAGGCTAGGGCACCCCTAGGCTTTGGCTAGGGCACCCCAGGCTTAGGGTAGGGCACCCCTAGGCTTAGGCTAGGGAACCCCTAGGCTTAGGCTAAGGCTAGGGCTCCCCTAGCCTAAGGCTAGGGCACCCCTAGGCTTAGGCTAGGGCACCCCTAGGCTTAGGCTAGGGAACCCCTAGCCTAAGTCTAGGGCACCCCTAGGCTTAGGCTAGGGCACCCCTAGGCTTAGGCTAGGGCAGCCCTAGGCTTAGGCTAAGGCTAGGGCTTCCCTAGCCTAAGGCTAGGTCACCACTAGGCTTAGGCTAGGGCACCCCTAGGCTTAGGCTAAGGCTAGGGCACCCCTAGGCTTAGGCTAAGGCTAGGGCTCCCCTAGCCTAAGGCTAGGGCACCCCTAGGCTTAGGCTAGGGCACCCCTAGGTTAGGCTAGGGCACCGGTAAGCTTAGGCTAGGGCACCCTTAGGCTTAGGCTAGGGCACCCCTAGGCTTAGGCTAGGGCACCCCTAGGCTTAGGCTAAGGCTACGGTTCCCGTAGCCTCAGGCTACGGCACCCCTAGACTCAGGCTATGGCACCCCTAGGCTTAGGCTAGGGCACACCTAGGCTTAGGCTAGGGCACCCCTTTATTTAGGGTAAGGCACCCAAGGCTTATGCTAGGGCACCCCTAACTTAGGCTAGGGCACCCCATGGCTTAGGGTAATGTTAGGGCTCCCCTAGCCTAAGGCTAGAGTACCCCTAGGCTTAGGCTAGGGCACCCCTAGGCTTATGCTAGGGCACCCCTAGGCTTAGGCTTAGGCTAGGGCTCCCCTAGCCTAAGGCTAGAGTACCCCTAGGCTTAGGCTAGGGCACCCCTAGGCTTAGGCTAGGGCACCGCTAGGCTTAGGCTAGGGCATCCCTAGGCTTAGGCTAGGGCACCCCTATGCTTAGGCTAGGGCACCCCTAGGCTTAGGCTAAGGCTACGGCTCCCCTAGCCTCAGGCTAGGGCACCCCTAGACTCAGGCAATGGCACCCCTAGGCTTAGGCTAGGGCACCCCTAGGCTTAGGCTAGGACAGACCTAGGCTTAGGCTAGGGCACCCCTAGGCTTAGGTTTGGCACCCCAAGGCTTAGGCTAGGACAGACCTAGGCTTAGGCTTGGGCACCCCTAGGTATAGGCTAGGGTAGCCCTAGGCTTAGGGTAAGGCTAGGGCTCGCCTAGCCTAAGGATAGGGCACCGCTAGGCTTAGACTATGGCACCCCTAGGCTTAGGCTAGGACAGCCCTAGGCTTACGCTAGGGCACCCCTAGGCTTAGGCTAGGGCCCCCCTAGGCTTAGGCTTGGCACCCCTAGGCTTAGGCTTGGGCACCCCTAGGCTTAGGCTAGGGCAGCCCTAGGCTTAGGCTAAGGCTAGGGCTCCCTTAGCCAAAGGCTATGGCACCGCTAGGCTTAGGCTAGGTACCCCTAGACTTAGGCTAGGGCACCCCTAGGCTTAGGCTAGGGCACCCCTAGGCTTAGGCTAGGGCACCCCTAGGCTTAGGCTAGGACAGACCTAGGCTTAGGCTAGGGCACCCCTAGGCTTAGCCTTGGCACCCCTAGGCTTAGGCTTGGGCAGCCATAGGCTATGGCTAAGGCTAGGGATCCCCTAGACTAAGGCTATGGCAGTCCTAGGCTTAGGCTAGGGCACCCCTAGGCTTAGGCTAGGGCACCCCTAGGCTTAGGCTAAGGCTAGGGCTCACCTAGCCTAAGGCTAGGCCAACCCTAGGCTTAGACAAGGGCAAACCCAAGGCTTAGGCTAGGAAACCCCTAGCCTAAGGCTAGCGCACTCCTAGGTTTAGGCTAGGGCACCCCTAGGCTTAGGCTAGGGCACCCCTAGGCTTAGGCTTAGGCTAGGTCTTAGGCTAGGGCTCCCCTAGCCTAAGGCTAGGGCAACCCTAGGCTTAGGCTAGGGCACCCCACGGCTTAGGCTAGGGCACCCCTAGACTTAGGCTAGGGCACCCCTAGGCTTAGGGTAAGGTTAGGGCTCCCCTGGCCTAAGGCTAGGGCACCCCTAGGCTCAGTCTAGGGCACCCCTAGGCTTAGGCTAGGGCACCCCTATGCTTAGGCTAGGGCACCCCTAGGCTTAGGCTAGGGCATCCCTAGGCTTAGGCTAGGGCACCCCTATGCTTAGGCTAGGGCACCCCTAGGCTTAGGCTAAGGCTACGGCTCCCCTAGCCTCAGGCTAGGGCACCCCTAGACTCAGGCAATGGCACCCCTAGGCTTAGGCTAGGGCACCCCTAGGCTTAGGCTAGGACAGACCTAGGCTTAGGCTAGGGCACCCCTAGGCTTAGGTTTGGCACCCCAAGGCTTAGGCTAGGACAGACCTAGGCTTAGGCTTGGGCACCCCTAGGTATAGGCTAGGGTAGCCCTAGGCTTAGGGTAAGGCTAGGGCTCGCCTAGCCTAAGGATAGGGCACCGCTAGGCTTAGACTATGGCACCCCTAGGCTTAGGCTAGGGCAGCCCTAGGCTTACGCTAGGGCACCCCTAGGCTTAGGCTAGGGCCCCCCTAGGCTTAGGCTTGGCACCCCTAGGCTTAGGCTTGGGCACCCCTAGGCTTAGGCTAGGGCAGCCCTAGGCTTAGGCTAAGGCTAGGGCTCCCTTAGCCAAAGGCTATGGCACCCCTAGGCTTAGGCTAGGTACCCCTAGACTTAGGCTAGGGCACCCCTAGGCTTAGGCTAGGGCACCCCTAGGCTTAGGCTAGGGCACCCCTAGGCTTAGGCTAGGACAGACCTAGGCTTAGGCTAGGGCACCCCTAGGCTTAGCCTTGGCACCCCTAGGCTTAGGCTTGGGCAGCCATAGGCTATGGCTAAGGCTAGGGATCCCCTAGACTAAGGCTATGGCAGTCCTAGGCTTAGGCTAGGGCACCCCTAGGCTTAGGCTAGGGCACCCCTAGGCTTAGGCTAAGGCTAGGGCTCACCTAGCCTAAGGCTAGGCCAACCCTAGGCTTAGACAAGGGCAAACCCAAGGCTTAGGCTAGGAAACCCCTAGCCTAAGGCTAGCGCACTCCTAGGTTTAGGCTAGGGCACCCCTAGGCTTAGGCTAGGGCACCCCTAGGCTTAGGCTTAGGCTAGGTCTTAGGCTAGGGCTCCCCTAGCCTAAGGCTAGGGCAACCCTAGGCTTAGGCTAGGGCACCCCACGGCTTAGGCTAGGGCACCCCTAGACTTAGGCTAGGGCACCCCTAGGCTTAGGGTAAGGTTAGGGCTCCCCTGGCCTAAGGCTAGGGCACCCCTAGGCTCAGTCTAGGGCACCCCTAGGCTTAGGCTAGGGCACCCCTAGGCTTAGGCTAGGGCACCCCTAGGCTTAGGCTAAGCTTAGGGCTCCCTTAGCCTAAGGCTAGGGCACCCCTAGGCTCAGTCTAGGGCACCCCTAGGCTTAGGCTAGGGCACCCCTAGGCTTAGGCTAAGTCTAGGGCTCTCCTAGCCTAAGGCTAGGGCACCCCTAGGCTTAGGCTAGGGCACCCCTAGGCTTAGTCAAGGGCTCCCCTAGGCTTAGGCTATGGCACCCCTAGGCTTAGGCTAGGGCACCCCTAGGCTTAGGCTAAGGTTAGGGCTCCCCTGGCCTAAGGCTAGGGCACCCCTAGGCTTAGGCTAGGGCACCCCTAGGCTTAGGCTAGGGCACCCCTAGGCTTAGGCTTGGCACCCCTAGGCTTAGGCTTGGGCACCCCGAGGCTTAGGCTAGGGCAGCCCTAGGCTTAGGCTAAGGCTAGGGCTCGCCTAACCAAAGGCTATGGCACCCCTAGTCTTAGGCAAGGTACCCCTAGGCTTAGGCTAGGGCACCCCTAGGCTTAGGCTAGGGCACCCCTAGGCTTACGCTAGGGCACCCCTGGGCTTACGCTAGGGCACCCCTAGGCTTAGGCTAAGACAGACCTAGGCTTAGGCTAGGGCACCCCTAGGCTTAGCCTTGGCACCCCTAGGCTTAGGCTTGGGCAGCCATAGGCTATGGCTAAGGCTAGGGATCCCCTAGACTAAGGCTAGGGCACCCCTAGGCTTAGGCTAGGGCACCCCTAGGCTTAGGCTTGGGCACCCCTAGGCTTAGCCTAGGGCACCCCTAGGCTTAGGCTAAGGCTAGGGCTCACCTAGCCTAAGGCTAGGGCAACCCTAGGCTTAGACAAGGGCAAACCCAAGGCTTAGGCTAGGAAACCCCTAGCCTAAGGCTAGGGCACCCCTAGGTTTAGGCTAGGGCACACCTAGGATTAGGCTAGTGCACCCCTAGGCTTAGGCTTAGGCTAGGGCTTAGGCTAGGGCTCCCCTAGCCTAAGGCTAGGGCAACCTTAGGCTTAGGCTAGGGCACCCCACGGCTTAGGCTAGGGCACCCCTAGACTTAGGCTAGGGCACCCCTAGGCTTAGGCTAAGGTTAGGGCTCCCCTGGCCTAAGGCTAGGGCACCCCTAGGCTCAGTCTAGGGCACCCCTAGGCTTAGGCTAGGGCACCCCTAGGCTTAGGCTAGGGCACCCCTAGGCTTAGGCTAAGCTTAGGGCTCCCTTAGCCTAAGGCTAGGGCACCCCTAGGCTCAGTCTAGGGCACCCCTAGGCTTAGGTTAGCGCACCCCTAGGCTGAGGCTAGCGCACACCTAGGCTTAGGCAAAGTCTAGGGCTCTCCTAGCCTAAGGCTAGGGCACCCCTAGGCTTAGGCTAGGGCACCCCTAGGCTTAGTCTAGGGCACCCCTGGGCTTAGGCTATGGCACCCCTAGGCTTAGGCTAGGGCACCCCTAGGCTTAGGCTAGGGCTATGGTTCGCCTAGCCTAAGGCTATGGCACCCCTAGGCTTAGGCTAGGGCACCCCTAGGCTTAGTCTAGGGCACCCCTAGGCTTAGGCTATGGCACCCCTAGGCTTAGGCTAGGGCACCCCTAGGCTTAGGCTAAGGCTTTGGCTCGCCTAGCCTAAGGCTAGGGCACCCCTAGTCTTAGGTTAGGGCAGACCTAGGCTTAGGCTAGGGCACCCCTAGGCTTTGGCTAGGGCACCCCAGGCTTAGGGTAGGGCACCCCTAGGCTTAGGCTAGGGAACCCCTAGGCTTAGGCTAAGGCTAGGGCTCCCCTAGCCTAAGGCTAGGGCACCCCTAGGCTTAGGCTAGGGCACCCCTAGGCTTAGGCTAGGGAACCCCTAGCCTAAGTCTAGGGCACCCCTAGGCTTAGGCTAGGGCACCCCTAGGCTTAGGCTAGGGCAGCCCTAGGCTTAGGCTAAGGCTAGGGCTTCCCTAGCCTAAGGCTAGGTCACCACTAGGCTTAGGCTAGGGCACCCCTAGGCTTAGGCTAAGGCTAGGGCACCCCTAGGCTTAGGCTAAGGCTAGGGCTCCCCTAGCCTAAGGCTAGGGCACCCCTAGGCTTAGGCTAGGGCACCCCTAGGTTAGGCTAGGGCACCGGTAAGCTTAGGCTAGGGCACCCTTAGGCTTAGGCTAGGGCACCCCTAGGCTTAGGCTAGGGCACCCCTAGGCTTAGGCTAAGACTACGGCTCCCGTAGCCTCAGGCTACGGCACCCCTAGACTCAGGCTATGGCACCCCTAGGCTTAGGCTAGGGCACACCTAGGCTTAGGCTAGGGCACCCCTAGGCTTAGGCTAAGGCTACGGCTCCCCTAGCCTCAGGCTAGGGCACCCCTAGACTCAGGCAATGGCACCCCTAGGCTTAGGCTAGGGCACCCCTAGGCTTAGGCTAGGACAGACCTAGGCTTAGGCTAGGGCACCCCTAGGCTTAGGTTTGGCACCCCAAGGCTTAGGCTAGGACAGACCTAGGCTTAGGCTTGGGCACCCCTAGGTATAGGCTAGGGTAGCCCTAGGCTTAGGGTAAGGCTAGGGCTCGCCTAGCCTAAGGATAGGGCACCGCTAGGCTTAGACTATGGCACCCCTAGGCTTAGGCTAGGGCAGCCCTAGGCTTACGCTAGGGCACCCCTAGGCTTAGGCTAGGGCCCCCCTAGGCTTAGGCTTGGCACCCCTAGGCTTAGGCTTGGGCACCCCTAGGCTTAGGCTAGGGCAGCCCTAAGCTTAGGCTAAGGCTAGGGCTCCCTTAGCCAAAGGCTATGGCACCGCTAGGCTTAGGCTAGGTACCCCTAGACTTAGGCTAGGGCACCCCTAGGCTTAGGCTAGGGCACCCCTAGGCTTAGGCTAGGGCACCCCTAGGCTTAGGCTAGGACAGACCTAGGCTTAGGCTAGGGCACCCCTAGACTTAGCCTTGGCACCCCTAGGCTTAGGCTTGGGCAGCCATAGGCTATGGCTAAGGCTAGGGATCCCCTAGACTAAGGCTATGGCAGTCCTAGGCTTAGGCTAGGGCACCCCTAGGCTTAGGCTAGGGCACCCCTAGGCTTAGGCTAAGGCTAGGGCTCACCTAGCCTAAGGCTAGGCCAACCCTAGGCTTAGACAAGGGCAAACCCAAGGCTTAGGCTAGGAAACCCCTAGCCTAAGGCTAGCGCACTCCTAGGTTTAGGCTAGGGCACCCCTAGGCTTAGGCTAGGGCACCCCTAGGCTTAGGCTTAGGCTAGGTCTTAGGCTAGGGCTCCCCTGGCCTAAGGCTAGGGCACCCCTAGGCTTAGGCTTGGCACCCCTAGGCTTAGGCTTGGGCACCCCGAGGCTTAGGCTAGGGCAGCCCTAGGCTTAGGCTAAGGCTAGGGCTCGCCTAACCAAAGGCTATGGCACCCCTAGTCTTAGGCTAGGTACCCCTAGGCTTAGGCTAGGGCACCCCTAGGCTTAGGCTAGGGCACCCCTAGGCTTACGCTAGGGCACCCCTGGGCTTACGCTAGGGCACCCCTAGGCTTAGGCTAAGACAGACCTAGGCTTAGGCTAGGGCACCCCTAGGCTTAGCCTTGGCACCCCTAGGCTTAGGCTTGGGCAGCCATAGGCTATGGCTAAGGCTAGGGATCCCCTAGACTAAGGCTAGGGCACCCCTAGGCTTAGGCTAGGGCACCCCTAGGCTTAGGCTTGGGCACCCCTAGGCTTAGCCTAGGGCACCCCTAGGCTTAGGCTAAGGCTAGGGCTCACCTAGCCTAAGGCTAGGGCAACCCTAGGCTTAGACAAGGGCAAACCCAAGGCTTAGGCTAGGAAACCCCTAGCCTAAGGCTAGGGCACCCCTAGGTTTAGGCTAGGGCACACCTAGGATTAGGCTAGTGCACCCCTAGGCTTAGGCTTAGGCTAGGGCTTAGGCTAGGGCTCCCCTAGCCTAAGGCTAGGGCAACCTTAGGCTTAGGCTAGGGCACCCCACGGCTTAGGCTATGGCACCCCTAGACTTAGGCTAGGGCACCCCTAGGCTTAGGCTAAGGTTAGGGCTCCCCTGGCCTAAGGCTAGGGCACCCCTAGGCTCAGTCTAGGGCACCCCTAGGCTTAGGCTAGGGCACCCCTAGGCTTAGGCTAGGGCACCCCTAGGCTTAGGCTAAGCTTAGGGCTCCCTTAGCCTAAGGCTAGGGCACCCCTAGGCTCAGTCTAGGGCACCCCTAGGCTTAGGTTAGCGCACCCCTAGGCTGAGGCTAGCGCACACCTAGGCTTAGGCAAAGTCTAGGGCTCTCCTAGCCTAAGGCTAGGGCACCCCTAGGCTTAGGCTAGGGCACCCCTAGGCTTAGTCTAGGGCACCCCTGGGCTTAGGCTATGGCACCCCTAGGCTTAGGCTAGGGCACCCCTAGGCTTAGGCTAGGGCTATGGTTCGCCTAGCCTAAGGCTATGGCACCCCTAGGCTTAGGCTAGGGCACCCCTAGGCTTAGTCTAGGGCACCCCTAGGCTTAGGCTATGGCACCCCTAGGCTTAGGCTAGGGCACCCCTAGGCTTAGGCTAAGGCTTTGGCTCGCCTAGCCTAAGGCTAGGGCACCCCTAGTCTTAGGTTAGGGCAGACCTAGGCTTAGGCTAGGGCACCCCTAGGCTTTGGCTAGGGCACCCCAGGCTTAGGGTAGGGCACCCCTAGGCTTAGGCTAGGGAACCCCTAGGCTTAGGCTAAGGCTAGGGCTCCCCTAGCCTAAGGCTAGGGCACCCCTAGGCTTAGGCTAGGGCACCCCTAGGCTTAGGCTAGGGAACCCCTAGCCTAAGTCTAGGGCACCCCTAGGCTTAGGCTAGGGCACCCCTAGGCTTAGGCTAGGGCAGCCCTAGGCTTAGGCTAAGGCTAGGGCTTCCCTAGCCTAAGGCTAGGTCACCACTAGGCTTAGGCTAGGGCACCCCTAGGCTTAGGCTAAGGCTAGGGCACCCCTAGGCTTAGGCTAAGGCTAGGGCTCCCCTAGCCTAAGGCTAGGGCACCCCTAGGCTTAGGCTAGGGCACCCCTAGGTTAGGCTAGGGCACCGGTAAGCTTAGGCTAGGGCACCCTTAGGCTTAGGCTAGGGCACCCCTAGGCTTAGGCTAGGGCACCCCTAGGCTTAGGCTAAGGCTACGGCTCCCGTAGCCTCAGGCTACGGCACCCCTAGACTCAGGCTATGGCACCCCTAGGCTTAGGCTAGGGCACACCTAGGCTTAGGCTAGGGCACCCCTTTATTTAGGGTAAGGCACCCAAGGCTTATGCTAGGGCACCCCTAACTTAGGCTAGGGCACCCCATGGCTTAGGGTAATGTTAGGGCTCCCCTAGCCTAAGGCTAGAGTACCCCTAGGCTTAGGCTAGGGCACCCCTAGGCTTATGCTAGGGCACCCCTAGGCTTAGGCTTAGGCTAGGGCTCCCCTAGCCTAAGGCTAGAGTACCCCTAGGCTTAGGCTAGGGCACCCCTAGGCTTAGGCTAGGGCACCGCTAGGCTTAGGCTAGGGCATCCCTAGGCTTAGGCTAGGGCACCCCTATGCTTAGGCTAGGGCACCCCTAGGCTTAGGCTAAGGCTACGGCTCCCCTAGCCTCAGGCTAGGGCACCCCTAGACTCAGGCAATGGCACCCCTAGGCTTAGGCTAGGGCACCCCTAGGCTTAGGCTAGGACAGACCTAGGCTTAGGCTAGGGCACCCCTAGGCTTAGGTTTGGCACCCCAAGGCTTAGGCTAGGACAGACCTAGGCTTAGGCTTGGGCACCCCTAGGTATAGGCTAGGGTAGCCCTAGGCTTAGGGTAAGGCTAGGGCTCGCCTAGCCTAAGGATAGGGCACCGCTAGGCTTAGACTATGGCACCCCTAGGCTTAGGCTAGGGCAGCCCTAGGCTTACGCTAGGGCACCCCTAGGCTTAGGCTAGGGCCCCCCTAGGCTTAGGCTTGGCACCCCTAGGCTTAGGCTTGGGCACCCCTAGGCTTAGGCTAGGGCAGCCCTAAGCTTAGGCTAAGGCTAGGGCTCCCTTAGCCAAAGGCTATGGCACCGCTAGGCTTAGGCTAGGTACCCCTAGACTTAGGCTAGGGCACCCCTAGGCTTAGGCTAGGGCACCCCTAGGCTTAGGCTAGGGCACCCCTAGGCTTAGGCTAGGACAGACCTAGGCTTAGGCTAGGGCACCCCTAGGCTTAGCCTTGGCACCCCTAGGCTTAGGCTTGGGCAGCCATAGGCTATGGCTAAGGCTAGGGATCCCCTAGACTAAGGCTATGGCAGTCCTAGGCTTAGGCTAGGGCACCCCTAGGCTTAGGCTAGGGCACCCCTAGGCTTAGGCTAAGGCTAGGGCTCACCTAGCCTAAGGCTAGGCCAACCCTAGGCTTAGACAAGGGCAAACCCAAGGCTTAGGCTAGGAAACCCCTAGCCTAAGGCTAGCGCACTCCTAGGTTTAGGCTAGGGCACCCCTAGGCTTAGGCTAGGGCACCCCTAGGCTTAGGCTTAGGCTAGGTCTTAGGCTAGGGCTCCCCTAGCCTAAGGCTAGGGCAACCCTAGGCTTAGGCTAGGGCACCCCACGGCTTAGGCTAGGGCACCCCTAGACTTAGGCTAGGGCACCCCTAGGCTTAGGGTAAGTTTAGGGCTCCCCTGGCCTAAGGCTAGGGCACCCCTAGGCTCAGTCTAGGGCACCCCTAGGCTTAGGCTAGGGCACCCCTATGCTTAGGCTAGGGCACCCCTAGGCTTAGGCTAGGGCATCCCTAGGCTTAGGCTAGGGCACCCCTATGCTTAGGCTAGGGCACCCCTAGGCTTAGGCTAAGGCTACGGCTCCCCTAGCCTCAGGCTAGGGCACCCCTAGACTCAGGCAATGGCACCCCTAGGCTTAGGCTAGGGCACCCCTAGGCTTAGGCTAGGACAGACCTAGGCTTAGGCTAGGGCACCCCTAGGCTTAGGTTTGGCACCCCAAGGCTTAGGCTAGGACAGACCTAGGCTTAGGCTTGGGCACCCCTAGGTATAGGCTAGGGTAGCCCTAGGCTTAGGGTAAGGCTAGGGCTCGCCTAGCCTAAGGATAGGGCACCGCTAGGCTTAGACTATGGCACCCCTAGGCTTAGGCTAGGGCAGCCCTAGGCTTACGCTAGGGCACCCCTAGGCTTAGGCTAGGGCCCCCCTAGGCTTAGGCTTGGCACCCCTAGGCTTAGGCTTGGGCACCCCTAGGCTTAGGCTAGGGCAGCCCTAGGCTTAGGCTAAGGCTAGGGCTCCCTTAGCCAAAGGCTATGGCACCCCTAGGCTTAGGCTAGGTACCCCTAGACTTAGGCTAGGGCACCCCTAGGCTTAGGCTAGGGCACCCCTAGGCTTAGGCTAGGGCACCCCTAGGCTTAGGCTAGGACAGACCTAGGCTTAGGCTAGGGCACCCCTAGGCTTAGCCTTGGCACCCCTAGGCTTAGGCTTGGGCAGCCATAGGCTATGGCTAAGGCTAGGGATCCCCTAGACTAAGGCTATGGCAGTCCTAGGCTTAGGCTAGGGCACCCCTAGGCTTAGGCTAGGGCACCCCTAGGCTTAGGCTAAGGCTAGGGCTCACCTAGCCTAAGGCTAGGCCAACCCTAGGCTTAGACAAGGGCAAACCCAAGGCTTAGGCTAGGAAACCCCTAGCCTAAGGCTAGCGCACTCCTAGGTTTAGGCTAGGGCACCCCTAGGCTTAGGCTAGGGCACCCCTAGGCTTAGGCTTAGGCTAGGTCTTAGGCTAGGGCTCCCCTAGCCTAAGGCTAGGGCAACCCTAGGCTTAGGCTAGGGCACCCCACGGCTTAGGCTAGGGCACCCCTAGACTTAGGCTAGGGCACCCCTAGGCTTAGGGTAAGGTTAGGGCTCCCCTGGCCTAAGGCTAGGGCACCCCTAGGCTCAGTCTAGGGCACCCCTAGGCTTAGGCTAGGGCACCCCTAGGCTTAGGCTAGGGCACCCCTAGGCTTAGGCTAAGCTTAGGGCTCCCTTAGCCTAAGGCTAGGGCACCCCTAGGCTCAGTCTAGGGCACCCCTAGGCTTAGGCTAGGGCACCCCTAGGCTTAGGCTAAGTCTAGGGCTCTCCTAGCCTAAGGCTAGGGCACCCCTAGGCTTAGGCTAGGGCACCCCTAGGCTTAGTCAAGGGCACCCCTAGGCTTAGGCTATGGCACCCCTAGGCTTAGGCTAGGGCACACCTAGGCTTAGGCTAGGGCTATGGCTCGCCTAGCCTAAGGCTAGGGCACCCCTAGGCTTAGTCTAGGGCACCCCTAGGCTTAGTCTAGGGCACCCCTAGGCTTAGTCTAGGGCACCCCTAGGCTTAGGCTAGGGCACCCCTAGGCTTAGGCTAGGGCACCCCTGGCTTAGGCTAAGGCTATGGCTCCCCTAGCCTAAGGCTAGGGCACCCCTAGGCTTAGGTTAGGGCAGACCTAGGCTTAGGCTAGGGCACCCCTAGGCTTTGTCTAGGGCACCCCTAGGCTTAGGCTAGGGCACCCCTAGGCTTAGGCTAGGGCACCCCTAGGCTTAGGCTAAGGCTAGGGCTCCCCTAGCCTAAGGCTAGGGCACCCCTAGGCTTAGGCTAGGGCACCCCTAGGCTTAGGCTATGAAACCCCTAGCCTAAGGCTAGGGCACCCCTAGGCTTAGGCTAGGGCACCCCTAGGCTTAGGATAGGGCAGCCCTAGCTTAGACTAACGCTAGGGCTCCCCTATCCTCAGGCTAGGGCACCCGTAGGCTCAGGCTAGGGTACCCCTAGGCTTAGGCTAGGGCACCCATAGGCTTAGGGTAAGACTAGGGCTCCACTAGCCTAAGGCTAGGGCACCCCTAGGCTTAGGCTAAGTCTAGGGATCCCCTAGCCTAAGGCTAGGGCACCCCTAGGCTTAGGCTAGGGCACCCCTAGGCTTAGGCTAGGGCACCCCTAGGCTTAGGCTAAGGCTAGGGCTCCCCTAGCCTAAGGCTAGGGCACCCCTAGGCTTAGGCTAGGAAACCTCTAGCCTAAGGCTAGGGAACCCCTAGGCTTAGACTAGGGCACCGCTAAGCTTAGGCTAGGGAACCCTTAGGCTTAGGCTAGGGCATCCCTAGCCTTAGGGTAGGGCACCCCTAGGCTTAGGCTAAGGCTACGGCTCCCGTAGCCTCAGGCTACGGCACCCCTAGACTCAGCCTATGGCACCCCTAGGTTTAGGCTAGGGCAATCCTAGGTTAGACTAACGCTAGGGCTCCCCTATCCTCAGGCTAGGGCACCCGTAGGCTCAGGCTAGGGTACCCATAGGCTTAGGCTAGGGCACCCCTAGGCTTAGGCTAGGGCACCCCTAGGCTTAGGCTAGGGCACCCCTATATTTAGGCTAAGGCACCCCTAAGCTTATGCTAGGGCACCCCTAGGCTTAGGCTTATGCTAGGGCTCCCCTAGCCTAAGGCTAGGGCACCCCTAGGCTTAGGTTAGGGCACCCATAGGCTTAGGCTAGGGCACCCCTAGGCTTAGGCTAGGGCACCCCTAGGCCTAGGCTAGGGCACCCCTAGGCTTAGGCTAAGGCTACGGCTCCCCTAGCCTCAGGCTAGGGCACCCCTAGACTCAGGCTATGGCACCCGTAGGCTTAGGCTAAGTCTACGGCTCCCCTAGCCTAAGGACTGGGCACCCCTAGTCTTAGGATAGGGCACCCCTAGGCTTAGGCTAGGGCACCCCTACGCTTAGGCTAGGGCACCCCTAGGCTTATGCTAAGGTTAGGGATCCCCTAGCCTAAGGCTAGGGCACCCCTAGGCTTAGGCTAGGGCACCCCTAGGCTTAGGCTAGGGCACCCCTAGACTTAGGCTTTGCACCCCTAGGCTTAGGCTTGGGCACCCCTAGGCTTAGGCTAGGGCAGCCCTAGGCTTAGGCTAAGGCAGCCCTAGGCTTAGGCTAGGGCACCCCTAGGCTTAGGCTAGGGCACCCCTAGGCTTTAGCTAAGGAACCCCTAGGCTTAGGCTAAGGCTAGGGCTCACCTAGCCTAAGGCTACGGCACCCCTAGGCTTAGACTAGGGCACCCGTAGGCTTAGGCTAGGGAACCCCTAAGCTTAGGCTAGGGCACCCCTATGGTTAGGCTAAGTTACCCCTAGGCTTATGCTAGGGCACCCCTAGGCTTAGGCTTAGGCTAGGGCTCCCCTAGCCTAAGGCTAGGGCACCCCTAGGCTTAGGCTAGGGCACCCCTAGGCTTAGGCTTGGGCACCCATAGGCTTAGGCTAGGGCACCCCTAGGCTTAGGCTAGGGCACCCCTAGGCTTAGGCTAGGGCACCCCTAGGCTTAGGCTAAGGTTAGGGCACCCCTAGCCTAAGGCTAGGGCACCCCTAGGCTCAGTCTAGGGCACCCCTAGGATTAGGCTAGGGCACCCATAGGCTTAGGGTAAGTCTAGGGCTCCACTAGCCTAAGGCTAGGGCACCCCTAGGCTTAGGCTAGGGCACCCCTAGGCTTAGGCTAGGGCACCCCTAGGCTTAGGCTAAGGCTAGGGATACCCTAGCCTAAGCTAGGGCACCCCTAGGCTTAGGATATGGCACCCCTAGACTTAGGCTAGGGCACCCCTAGGCTTAGGCTTGGCACCCCTAGGCTTAGGCTTGGGCACACCTAGGCTTAGGCTAGGGTAGCCATAGGCTTAGGCTAAGGCTAGGGCTCTCCTAGCTTAAGGCTATGGCACCCCTAGGCTTAGGCTAGGGCACCCCTAGGCTTATGCTAAGGCAGCCCTAGGCTTAGGCTAGGGTACCCCTAGGCTTAGGCTAGGGCACCCCTAGGCTTAGGCTAAGGCACCCCTAGGCTTAGGCTAAGGCTAGGGCTCACCTAGCCTAAGGCTAGGGCACCCCTAGGCTTAGACTAGGGCACCACTAGGCTTAGGCTAGGGCAGCCCTAGGCTTAGGCTAGGGCACCCCTAGGCTTAGGCTTGGGCACCCCTAGGCTTAGGCTAGGGCAGCCCTAGGGTTAGGCAAAGGCTAGGGCTCGCCTAGCCTAAGGCTAGGGCACCCCTAGGCTTAGGCTAGGACAGACCTAGGCTTAGGCTAGGGCACCCCTAGGCTTAGGCTTGGCACCACTAGACTTAGGCTTGGGCACCAATAGACTCAGGCTAGGGCACCCGTAGGCTCAGGCTAGGTTACCCCTAGGCTCAGGCTAGGACAGCCCTAGGCTTAGGTTAGGGAACCCCTATGCTTAGGCTAGGGCAGCCCTAGGCTTAGGATAGGGCACCCCTAGGCTTACGCTAAGGCTAGGGCTCACCTAGCCTAAGGCTTGGGCACCCCTAGGCTTAGACTAAGGCACCCCTATGCTTAGGCTAGGGAACCCCTAGGCTAGACTAACACTAGGACTCCCCTATCCTCAGGCTAGGCCACCCGTAGGCTCAGGCTAGGGCACCCCTAGGCTTAGGCCAGGGCACCCCTAAGCTTAGGCCAGGGCATCCCTAGGCTTAGGCTAGGGCACCCCTAGGCTTAGGCTAGGGCACCCCTAGGCTTAGGCTAGGGCACCCCTACGCTTAGGCTAGGGCATCCCTAGGCTTAGGCTAAGGTTAGGGATCCCCTAGCCTAAGGCTAGGGCACCCCTAGGCTTAGGCTAGGGCACCCTTAGGCTTAGGCTAGGGCACCCCTTGACTTAGGCTTTGCACCCCTAGGCTTAGGCTTGGGCACCCCTAGGCTTAGGCTAGGGCAGCCCTAGGCTTAGGCTAAGGCAGCCCTAGGCTTAGGCTAGGGCACCCCTAGGCTTAGGCTAGGGCACCCCTAGGCTTTATCTAAGGAACCCCGAGGCTTAGGCTAAGGCTAGGGCTCACCTAGCCTAAGGCTACGGCACCCCTAGGCTTAGACTAGGGCACCCGAGGCTTAGGCTAGGGAACCCCTAAGCTTAGGCTAGGGCACCCCTATGGTTAGGCTAAGGCACCCCTAGGCTTATGCTAGGGCACCCATAGGCTTAGGCTTAGGCTAGGGCTCCCCTAGCCTAAGGCTAGGGCACCCCTAGGCTTAGGCTAGGGCACCCCTAGGCTTAGGCTGGGGCACGCATAGGCTTAGGCTAGGGCACCCCTAGGCTTAGGCTAGGGCACCCCTAGGCTTAGGCTAGGGCACCCCTAGGCTTAGGCTAAGGTTAGGGCTCCCGTAGCCTAAGGCTAGGGCACCCCTAGGCTCAGTCTAGGGCACCCCTAGGCTTAGGCTAGGGCACCCATAGGCTTAGGGTAAGTCTAGGGCTCCAATAGCCTAAGGCTAGGGCACCCCTAGGCTTAGGCTAGGGCACCCCTAGGCTTAGGCTAAGGCTAGGCATACCCTAGCCTAAGCTAGGGCACCCCTAGGCTTAGGATATGGCACCCCTAGACTTAGGCTAGGGCACCCCTAGGCTTAGGCTTGGCACCCCTAGGCTTAGGCTTGGGCACCCCTAGGCTTAGGCTAGGGTAGCCATAGGCTTAGGCTAAGGCTAGGCCTCGCCTAGCTTAAGGCTATGGCACCCCTAGGCTTAGGCTAGGGCACCCCTAGGCTTATGCTAAGGCAGCCCTAGGCTTAGGCTAGGGTACCCCTAGGCTTTAGCTAAGGAACCCCTAGGCTTAGGCTAAGGCTAGGGCTCACCTAGCCTAAGGCTACGGCACCCCTAGGCTTAGACTAGGGCACCCGTAGGCTTAGGCTAGGGAACCCCTAAGCTTAGGCTAGGGCACCCCTATGGTTAGGCTAAGTTACCCCTAGGCTTATGCTAGGGCACCCCTAGGCTTAGGCTTAGGCTAGGGCTCCCCTAGCCTAAGGCTAGGGCACCCCTAGGCTTAGGCTAGGGCACCCCTAGGCTTAGGCTTGGGCACCCATAGGCTTAGGCTAGGGCACCCCTAGGCTTAGGCTAGGGCACCCCTAGGCTTAGGCTAGGGCACCCCTAGGCTTAGGCTAAGGTTAGGGCACCCCTAGCCTAAGGCTAGGGCACCCCTAGGCTCAGTCTAGGGCACCCCTAGGATTAGGCTAGGGCACCCATAGGCTTAGGGTAAGTCTAGGGCTCCACTAGCCTAAGGCTAGGGCACCCCTAGGCTTAGGCTAGGGCACCCCTAGGCTTAGGCTAGGGCACCCCTAGGCTTAGGCTAAGGCTAGGGATACCCTAGCCTAAGCTAGGGCACCCCTAGGCTTAGGATATGGCACCCCTAGACTTAGGCTAGGGCACCCCTAGGCTTAGGCTTGGCACCCCTAGGCTTAGGCTTGGGCACACCTAGGCTTAGGCTAGGGTAGCCATAGGCTTAGGCTAAGGCTAGGGCTCTCCTAGCTTAAGGCTATGGCACCCCTAGGCTTAGGCTAGGGCACCCCTAGGCTTATGCTAAGGCAGCCCTAGGCTTAGGCTAGGGTACCCCTAGGCTTAGGCTAGGGCACCCCTAGGCTTAGGCTAAGGCACCCCTAGGCTTAGGCTAAGGCTAAGGCTCACCTAGCCTAAGGCTAGGGCACCCCTAGGCTTAGACTAGGGCACCACTAGGCTTAGGCTAGGGCAGCCCTAGGCTTAGGCTAGGGCACCCCTAGGCTTAGGCTTGGGCACCCCTAGGCTTAGGCTAGGGCAGCCCTAGGGTTAGGCAAAGGCTAGGGCTCGCCTAGCCTAAGGCTAGGGCACCCCTAGGCTTAGGCTAGGACAGACCTAGGCTTAGGCTAGGGCACCCCTAGGCTTAGGCTTGGCACCACTAGACTTAGGCTTGGGCACCAATAGACTCAGGCTAGGGCACCCGTAGGCTCAGGCTAGGTTACCCCTAGGCTCAGGCTAGGACAGCCCTAGGCTTAGGTTAGGGAACCCCTATGCTTAGGCTAGGGCAGCCCTAGGCTTAGGATAGGGCACCCCTAGGCTTACGCTAAGGCTAGGGCTCACCTAGCCTAAGGCTTGGGCACCCCTAGGCTTAGACTAAGGCACCCCTATGCTTAGGCTAGGGAACCCCTAGGCTAGACTAACACTAGGACTCCCCTATCCTCAGGCTAGGCCACCCGTAGGCTCAGGCTAGGGCACCCCTAGGCTTAGGCCAGGGCACCCCTAAGCTTAGGCCAGGGCATCCCTAGGCTTAGGCTAGGGCACCCCTAGGCTTAGGCTAGGGCACCCCTAGGCTTAGGCTAGGGCACCCCTACGCTTAGGCTAGGGCATCCCTAGGCTTAGGCTAAGGTTAGGGATCCCCTAGCCTAAGGCTAGGGCACCCCTAGGCTTAGGCTAGGGCACCCTTAGGCTTAGGCTAGGGCACCCCTTGACTTAGGCTTTGCACCCCTAGGCTTAGGCTTGGGCACCCCTAGGCTTAGGCTAGGGCAGCCCTAGGCTTAGGCTAAGGCAGCCCTAGGCTTAGGCTAGGGCACCCCTAGGCTTAGGCTAGGGCACCCCTAGGCTTTATCTAAGGAACCCCGAGGCTTAGGCTAAGGCTAGGGCTCACCTAGCCTAAGGCTACGGCACCCCTAGGCTTAGACTAGGGCACCCGAGGCTTAGGCTAGGGAACCCCTAAGCTTAGGCTAGGGCACCCCTATGGTTAGGCTAAGGCACCCCTAGGCTTATGCTAGGGCACCCATAGGCTTAGGCTTAGGCTAGGGCTCCCCTAGCCTAAGGCTAGGGCACCCCTAGGCTTAGGCTAGGGCACCCCTAGGCTTAGGCTGGGGCACGCATAGGCTTAGGCTAGGGCACCCCTAGGCTTAGGCTAGGGCACCCCTAGGCTTAGGCTAGGGCACCCCTAGGCTTAGGCTAAGGTTAGGGCTCCCGTAGCCTAAGGCTAGGGCACCCCTAGGCTCAGTCTAGGGCACCCCTAGGCTTAGGCTAGGGCACCCATAGGCTTAGGGTAAGTCTAGGGCTCCAATAGCCTAAGGCTAGGGCACCCCTAGGCTTAGGCTAGGGCACCCCTAGGCTTAGGCTAAGGCTAGGCATACCCTAGCCTAAGCTAGGGCACCCCTAGGCTTAGGATATGGCACCCCTAGACTTAGGCTAGGGCACCCCTAGGCTTAGGCTTGGCACCCCTAGGCTTAGGCTTGGGCACCCCTAGGCTTAGGCTAGGGTAGCCATAGGCTTAGGCTAAGGCTAGGCCTCGCCTAGCTTAAGGCTATGGCACCCCTAGGCTTAGGCTAGGGCACCCCTAGGCTTATGCTAAGGCAGCCCTAGGCTTAGGCTAGGGTACCCCTAGGCTTTAGCTAAGGAACCCCTAGGCTTAGGCTAAGGCTAGGGCTCACCTAGCCTAAGGCTACGGCACCCCTAGGCTTAGACTAGGGCACCCGTAGGCTTAGGCTAGGGAACCCCTAAGCTTAGGCTAGGGCACCCCTATGGTTAGGCTAAGTTACCCCTAGGCTTATGCTAGGGCACCCCTAGGCTTAGGCTTAGGCTAGGGCTCCCCTAGCCTAAGGCTAGGGCACCCCTAGGCTTAGGCTAGGGCACCCCTAGGCTTAGGCTTGGGCACCCATAGGCTTAGGCTAGGGCACCCCTAGGCTTAGGCTAGGGCACCCCTAGGCTTAGGCTAGGGCACCCCTAGGCTTAGGCTAAGGTTAGGGCACCCCTAGCCTAAGGCTAGGGCACCCCTAGGCTCAGTCTAGGGCACCCCTAGGATTAGGCTAGGGCACCCATAGGCTTAGGGTAAGTCTAGGGCTCCACTAGCCTAAGGCTAGGGCACCCCTAGGCTTAGGCTAGGGCACCCCTAGGCTTAGGCTAGGGCACCCCTAGGCTTAGGCTAAGGCTAGGGATACCCTAGCCTAAGCTAGGGCACCCCTAGGCTTAGGATATGGCACCCCTAGACTTAGGCTAGGGCACCCCTAGGCTTAGGCTTGGCACCCCTAGGCTTAGGCTTGGGCACACCTAGGCTTAGGCTAGGGTAGCCATAGGCTTAGGCTAAGGCTAGGGCTCTCCTAGCTTAAGGCTATGGCACCCCTAGGCTTAGGCTAGGGCACCCCTAGGCTTATGCTAAGGCAGCCCTAGGCTTAGGCTAGGGTACCCCTAGGCTTAGGCTAGGGCACCCCTAGGCTTAGGCTAAGGCACCCCTAGGCTTAGGCTAAGGCTAGGGCTCACCTAGCCTAAGGCTAGGGCACCCCTAGGCTTAGACTAGGGCACCACTAGGCTTAGGCTAGGGCAGCCCTAGGCTTAGGCTAGGGCACCCCTAGGCTTAGGCTTGGGCACCCCTAGGCTTAGGCTAGGGCAGCCCTAGGGTTAGGCAAAGGCTAGGGCTCGCCTAGCCTAAGGCTAGGGCACCCCTAGGCTTAGGCTAGGACAGACCTAGGCTTAGGCTAGGGCACCCCTAGGCTTAGGCTTGGCACCACTAGACTTAGGCTTGGGCACCAATAGACTCAGGCTAGGGCACCCGTAGGCTCAGGCTAGGTTACCCCTAGGCTCAGGCTAGGACAGCCCTAGGCTTAGGTTAGGGAACCCCTATGCTTAGGCTAGGGCAGCCCTAGGCTTAGGATAGGGCACCCCTAGGCTTACGCTAAGGCTAGGGCTCACCTAGCCTAAGGCTTGGGCACCCCTAGGCTTAGACTAAGGCACCCCTATGCTTAGGCTAGGGAACCCCTAGGCTAGACTAACACTAGGACTCCCCTATCCTCAGGCTAGGCCACCCGTAGGCTCAGGCTAGGGCACCCCTAGGCTTAGGCCAGGGCACCCCTAAGCTTAGGCCAGGGCATCCCTAGGCTTAGGCTAGGGCACCCCTAGGCTTAGGCTAGGGCACCCCTAGGCTTAGGCTAGGGCACCCCTACGCTTAGGCTAGGGCATCCCTAGGCTTAGGCTAAGGTTAGGGATCCCCTAGCCTAAGGCTAGGGCACCCCTAGGCTTAGGCTAGGGCACCCTTAGGCTTAGGCTAGGGCACCCCTTGACTTAGGCTTTGCACCCCTAGGCTTAGGCTTGGGCACCCCTAGGCTTAGGCTAGGGCAGCCCTAGGCTTAGGCTAAGGCAGCCCTAGGCTTAGGCTAGGGCACCCCTAGGCTTAGGCTAGGGCACCCCTAGGCTTTATCTAAGGAACCCCGAGGCTTAGGCTAAGGCTAGGGCTCACCTAGCCTAAGGCTACGGCACCCCTAGGCTTAGACTAGGGCACCCGAGGCTTAGGCTAGGGAACCCCTAAGCTTAGGCTAGGGCACCCCTATGGTTAGGCTAAGGCACCCCTAGGCTTATGCTAGGGCACCCATAGGCTTAGGCTTAGGCTAGGGCTCCCCTAGCCTAAGGCTAGGGCACCCCTAGGCTTAGGCTAGGGCACCCCTAGGCTTAGGCTGGGGCACGCATAGGCTTAGGCTAGGGCACCCCTAGGCTTAGGCTAGGGCACCCCTAGGCTTAGGCTAGGGCACCCCTAGGCTTAGGCTAAGGTTAGGGCTCCCGTAGCCTAAGGCTAGGGCACCCCTAGGCTCAGTCTAGGGCACCCCTAGGCTTAGGCTAGGGCACCCATAGGCTTAGGGTAAGTCTAGGGCTCCAATAGCCTAAGGCTAGGGCACCCCTAGGCTTAGGCTAGGGCACCCCTAGGCTTAGGCTAAGGCTAGGCATACCCTAGCCTAAGCTAGGGCACCCCTAGGCTTAGGATATGGCACCCCTAGACTTAGGCTAGGGCACCCCTAGGCTTAGGCTTGGCACCCCTAGGCTTAGGCTTGGGCACCCCTAGGCTTAGGCTAGGGTAGCCATAGGCTTAGGCTAAGGCTAGGCCTCGCCTAGCTTAAGGCTATGGCACCCCTAGGCTTAGGCTAGGGCACCCCTAGGCTTATGCTAAGGCAGCCCTAGGCTTAGGCTAGGGTACCCCTAGGCTTAGGCTAGGGCACCCCTAGGCTTAGGCTAAGGCACCCCTAGGTTTAGACTAAGGCTAGGGCTCACCTAGCCTAAGGCTAGGGCACCACTAGGCTTAGACTAGGGCACCACTAGGCTTAGGCTAGGGCAGCCCTAGGCTTAGGCTAGGGCACCCCTAGGCTTAGGCTTGGGCACCCCTAGGCTTAGGCTAGGGCAGCCCTAGGGTTAGGCAAAGGCTAGGGCTCGCCTAGCCTAAGGCTAGGGCACCCCTAGGCTTAGGGTAGGACAGACCTAGGCTTAGGCTAGGGCACCCCTAGGCTTAGGCTTGGCACCCCTAGGCTTAGGCTTGGGCACCAATAGACTCAGGCTAGGGCACCCGTAGGCTCAGGCTAGGTTACCCCTAGGCTCAGGCTAGGACAGCCCTAGGCTTAGGTTAGGGAACCCCTATGCTTAGGCTAGGGCAACCCTAGGCTTAGGATAGGGCACCCCTAGGCTTAGGCTAAGTCTAGGGCTCTCCTAGCCTAAGGCTAGGGCACCCCTAGGCTTAGGCTAGGGCACCCCTAGGCTTAGTCTAGGGCACCCCTAGGCTTAGGCTAGGGCACCCCTAGGCTTAGGCTAGGGCACCCCTCCTTAGGCTCGGGCAGCCCTAGGCTTAGGCTAAGGCTAGGGCTCGCCTAGCCTAAGGCTAGGGCACCCCTAGGCTTAGGCTAGGGCATCCCTAGGCTTAGGCTAAGGTTAGGGCTCCCCTAGGCTAAGGCTAGGGCACCCCTAGGCTTAGGGTAAGGTTAGGGCTCCCCTGGCCTAAGGCTAGGGCACCCCTAGGCTCAGTCTAGGGCACCCCTAGGCTTAGGCTAGGGCACCCCTATGCTTAGGCTAGGGCACCCCTAGGCTTAGGCTAGGGCATCCCTAGGCTTAGGCTAGGGCACCCCTATGCTTAGGCTAGGGCACCCCTAGGCTTAGGCTAAGGCTACGGCTCCCCTAGCCTCAGGCTAGGGCACCCCTAGACTCAGGCAATGGCACCCCTAGGCTTAGGCTAGGGCACCCCTAGGCTTAGGCTAGGACAGACCTAGGCTTAGGCTAGGGCACCCCTAGGCTTAGGTTTGGCACCCCAAGGCTTAGGCTAGGACAGACCTAGGCTTAGGCTTGGGCACCCCTAGGTATAGGCTAGGGTAGCCCTAGGCTTAGGGTAAGGCTAGGGCTCGCCTAGCCTAAGGATAGGGCACCGCTAGGCTTAGACTATGGCACCCCTAGGCTTAGGCTAGGGCAGCCCTAGGCTTACGCTAGGGCACCCCTAGGCTTAGGCTAGGGCCCCCCTAGGCTTAGGCTTGGCACCCCTAGGCTTAGGCTTGGGCACCCCTAGGCTTAGGCTAGGGCAGCCCTAGGCTTAGGCTAAGGCTAGGGCTCCCTTAGCCAAAGGCTATGGCACCCCTAGGCTTAGGCTAGGTACCCCTAGACTTAGGCTAGGGCACCCCTAGGCTTAGGCTAGGGCACCCCTAGGCTTAGGCTAGGGCACCCCTAGGCTTAGGCTAGGACAGACCTAGGCTTAGGCTAGGGCACCCCTAGGCTTAGCCTTGGCACCCCTAGGCTTAGGCTTGGGCAGCCATAGGCTATGGCTAAGGCTAGGGATCCCCTAGACTAAGGCTATGGCAGTCCTAGGCTTAGGCTAGGGCACCCCTAGGCTTAGGCTAGGGCACCCCTAGGCTTAGGCTAAGGCTAGGGCTCACCTAGCCTAAGGCTAGGCCAACCCTAGGCTTAGACAAGGGCAAACCCAAGGCTTAGGCTAGGAAACCCCTAGCCTAAGGCTAGCGCACTCCTAGGTTTAGGCTAGGGCACCCCTAGGCTTAGGCTAGGGCACCCCTAGGCTTAGGCTTAGGCTAGGTCTTAGGCTAGGGCTCCCCTAGCCTAAGGCTAGGGCAACCCTAGGCTTAGGCTAGGGCACCCCACGGCTTAGGCTAGGGCACCCCTAGACTTAGGCTAGGGCACCCCTAGGCTTAGGGTAAGGTTAGGGCTCCCCTGGCCTAAGGCTAGGGCACCCCTAGGCTCAGTCTAGGGCACCCCTAGGCTTAGGCTAGGGCACCCCTAGGCTTAGGCTAGGGCACCCCTAGGCTTAGGCTAAGCTTAGGGCTCCCTTAGCCTAAGGCTAGGGCACCCCTAGGCTCAGTCTAGGGCACCCCTAGGCTTAGGCTAGGGCACCCCTAGGCTTAGGCTAAGTCTAGGGCTCTCCTAGCCTAAGGCTAGGGCACCCCTAGGCTTAGGCTAGGGCACCCCTAGGCTTAGTCAAGGGCACCCCTAGGCTTAGGCTATGGCACCCCTAGGCTTAGGCTAGGGCACACCTAGGCTTAGGCTAGGGCTATGGCTCGCCTAGCCTAAGGCTAGGGCACCCCTAGGCTTAGGCTAGGGCACCCCTAGGCTTAGTCTAGGGCACCCCTAGGCTTAGTCTAGGGCACCCCTAGGCTTAGGCTAGGGCACCCCTAGGCTTAGGCTAGGGCACCCCTAGGCTTAGGCTAAGGCTATGGCTCCCCTAGCCTAAGGCTAGGGCACCCCTAGGCTTAGGTTAGGGCAGACCTAGGCTTAGGCTAGGGCACCCCTAGGCTTTGTCTAGGGCACCCCTAGGCTTAGGCTAGGGCACCCCTAGGCTTAGGCTAGGGCACCCCTAGGCTTAGGCTAAGGCTAGGGCTCCCCTAGCCTAAGGCTAGGGCACCCCTAGGCTTAGGCTAGGGCACCCCTAGGCTTAGGCTATGAAACCCCTAGCCTAAGGCTAGGGCACCCCTAGGCTTAGGCTAGGGCACCCCTAGGCTTAGGATAGGGCAGCCCTAGGTTAGACTAACGCTAGGGCTCCCCTATCCTCAGGCTATGGCACCCGTAGGCTCAGGCTAGGGTACCCCTAGGCTTAGGCTAGGGCACCCATAGGCTTAGGGTAAGACTAGGGCTCCACTAGCCTAAGGCTAGGGCACCCCTAGGCTTAGGCTAAGTCTAGGGATCCCCTAGCCTAAGGCTAGGGCACCCCTAGGCTTAGGCTAGGGCACCCCTAGGCTTAGGCTAGGGCACCCCTAGGCTTAGGCTAAGGCTAGGGCTCCCCTAGCCTAAGGCTAGGGCACCCCTAGGCTTAGGCTAGGAAACCTCTAGCCTAAGGCTAGGGAACCCCTAGGCTTAGACTAGGGCACCGCTAAGCTTAGGCTAGGGAACCCTTAGGCTTAGGCTAGGGCATCCCTAGCCTTAGGGTAGGGCACCCCTAGGCTTAGGCTAAGGCTACGGCTCCCGTAGCCTCAGGCTACGGCACCCCTAGACTCAGCCTATGGCACCCCTAGGCTTAGGCTAGGGCAATCCTAGGTTAGACTAACGCTAGGGCTCCCCTATCCTCAGGCTAGGGCACCCGTAGGCTCAGGCTAGGGTACCCATAGGCTTAGGCTAGGGCACCCCTAGGCTTAGGCTAGGGCACCCCTAGGCTTAGGCTAGGGCACCCCTATATTTAGGCTAAGGCACCCCTAAGCTTATGCTAGGGCACCCCTAGGCTTAGGCTTATGCTAGGGCTCCCCTAGCCTAAGGCTAGGGCACCCCTAGGCTTAGGTTAGGGCACCCATAGGCTTAGGCTAGGGCACCCCTAGGCTTAGGCTAGGGCACCCCTAGGCCTAGGCTAGGGCACCCCTAGGCTTAGGCTAAGGCTACGGCTCCCCTAGCCTCAGGCTAGGGCACCCCTAGACTCAGGCTATGGCACCCGTAGGCTTAGGCTAAGTCTACGGCTCCCCTAGCCTAAGGACTGGGCACCCCTAGTCTTAGGATAGGGCACCCCTAGGCTTAGGCTAGGGCACCCCTACGCTTAGGCTAGGGCACCCCTAGGCTTATGCTAAGGTTAGGGATCCCCTAGCCTAAGGCTAGGGCACCCCTAGGCTTAGGCTAGGGCACCCCTAGGCTTAGGCTAGGGCACCCCTAGACTTAGGCTTTGCACCCCTAGGCTTAGGCTTGGGCACCCCTAGGCTTAGGCTAGGGCAGCCCTAGGCTTAGGCTAAGGCAGCCCTAGGCTTAGGCTAGGGCACCCCTAGGCTTAGGCTAGGGCACCCCTAGGCTTTAGCTAAGGAACCCCTAGGCTTAGGCTAAGGCTAGGGCTCACCTAGCCTAAGGCTACGGCACCCCTAGGCTTAGACTAGGGCACCCGTAGGCTTAGGCTAGGGAACCCCTAAGCTTAGGCTAGGGCACCCCTATGGTTAGGCTAAGTTACCCCTAGGCTTATGCTAGGGCACCCCTAGGCTTAGGCTTAGGCTAGGGCTCCCCTAGCCTAAGGCTAGGGCACCCCTAGGCTTAGGCTAGGGCACCCCTAGGCTTAGGCTTGGGCACCCATAGGCTTAGGCTAGGGCACCCCTAGGCTTAGGCTAGGGCACCCCTAGGCTTAGGCTAGGGCACCCCTAGGCTTAGGCTAAGGTTAGGGCACCCCTAGCCTAAGGCTAGGGCACCCCTAGGCTCAGTCTAGGGCACCCCTAGGATTAGGCTAGGGCACCCATAGGCTTAGGGTAAGTCTAGGGCTCCACTAGCCTAAGGCTAGGGCACCCCTAGGCTTAGGCTAGGGCACCCCTAGGCTTAGGCTAGGGCACCCCTAGGCTTAGGCTAAGGCTAGGGATACCCTAGCCTAAGCTAGGGCACCCCTAGGCTTAGGATATGGCACCCCTAGACTTAGGCTAGGGCACCCCTAGGCTTAGGCTTGGCACCCCTAGGCTTAGGCTTGGGCACACCTAGGCTTAGGCTAGGGTAGCCATAGGCTTAGGCTAAGGCTAGGGCTCTCCTAGCTTAAGGCTATGGCACCCCTAGGCTTAGGCTAGGGCACCCCTAGGCTTATGCTAAGGCAGCCCTAGGCTTAGGCTAGGGTACCCCTAGGCTTAGGCTAGGGCACCCCTAGGCTTAGGCTAAGGCACCCCTAGGCTTAGGCTAAGGCTAGGGCTCACCTAGCCTAAGGCTAGGGCACCCCTAGGCTTAGACTAGGGCACCACTAGGCTTAGGCTAGGGCAGCCCTAGGCTTAGGCTAGGGCACCCCTAGGCTTAGGCTTGGGCACCCCTAGGCTTAGGCTAGGGCAGCCCTAGGGTTAGGCAAAGGCTAGGGCTCGCCTAGCCTAAGGCTAGGGCACCCCTAGGCTTAGGCTAGGACAGACCTAGGCTTAGGCTAGGGCACCCCTAGGCTTAGGCTTGGCACCACTAGACTTAGGCTTGGGCACCAATAGACTCAGGCTAGGGCACCCGTAGGCTCAGGCTAGGTTACCCCTAGGCTCAGGCTAGGACAGCCCTAGGCTTAGGTTAGGGAACCCCTATGCTTAGGCTAGGGCAGCCCTAGGCTTAGGATAGGGCACCCCTAGGCTTACGCTAAGGCTAGGGCTCACCTAGCCTAAGGCTTGGGCACCCCTAGGCTTAGACTAAGGCACCCCTATGCTTAGGCTAGGGAACCCCTAGGCTAGACTAACACTAGGACTCCCCTATCCTCAGGCTAGGCCACCCGTAGGCTCAGGCTAGGGCACCCCTAGGCTTAGGCCAGGGCACCCCTAAGCTTAGGCCAGGGCATCCCTAGGCTTAGGCTAGGGCACCCCTAGGCTTAGGCTAGGGCACCCCTAGGCTTAGGCTAGGGCACCCCTACGCTTAGGCTAGGGCATCCCTAGGCTTAGGCTAAGGTTAGGGATCCCCTAGCCTAAGGCTAGGGCACCCCTAGGCTTAGGCTAGGGCACCCTTAGGCTTAGGCTAGGGCACCCCTTGACTTAGGCTTTGCACCCCTAGGCTTAGGCTTGGGCACCCCTAGGCTTAGGCTAGGGCAGCCCTAGGCTTAGGCTAAGGCAGCCCTAGGCTTAGGCTAGGGCACCCCTAGGCTTAGGCTAGGGCACCCCTAGGCTTTATCTAAGGAACCCCGAGGCTTAGGCTAAGGCTAGGGCTCACCTAGCCTAAGGCTACGGCACCCCTAGGCTTAGACTAGGGCACCCGAGGCTTAGGCTAGGGAACCCCTAAGCTTAGGCTAGGGCACCCCTATGGTTAGGCTAAGGCACCCCTAGGCTTATGCTAGGGCACCCATAGGCTTAGGCTTAGGCTAGGGCTCCCCTAGCCTAAGGCTAGGGCACCCCTAGGCTTAGGCTAGGGCACCCCTAGGCTTAGGCTGGGGCACGCATAGGCTTAGGCTAGGGCACCCCTAGGCTTAGGCTAGGGCACCCCTAGGCTTAGGCTAGGGCACCCCTAGGCTTAGGCTAAGGTTAGGGCTCCCGTAGCCTAAGGCTAGGGCACCCCTAGGCTCAGTCTAGGGCACCCCTAGGCTTAGGCTAGGGCACCCATAGGCTTAGGGTAAGTCTAGGGCTCCAATAGCCTAAGGCTAGGGCACCCCTAGGCTTAGGCTAGGGCACCCCTAGGCTTAGGCTAAGGCTAGGCATACCCTAGCCTAAGCTAGGGCACCCCTAGGCTTAGGATATGGCACCCCTAGACTTAGGCTAGGGCACCCCTAGGCTTAGGCTTGGCACCCCTAGGCTTAGGCTTGGGCACCCCTAGGCTTAGGCTAGGGTAGCCATAGGCTTAGGCTAAGGCTAGGCCTCGCCTAGCTTAAGGCTATGGCACCCCTAGGCTTAGGCTAGGGCACCCCTAGGCTTATGCTAAGGCAGCCCTAGGCTTAGGCTAGGGTACCCCTAGGCTTAGGCTAGGGCACCCCTAGGCTTAGGCTAAGGCACCCCTAGGTTTAGACTAAGGCTAGGGCTCACCTAGCCTAAGGCTAGGGCACCACTAGGCTTAGACTAGGGCACCACTAGGCTTAGGCTAGGGCAGCCCTAGGCTTAGGCTAGGGCACCCCTAGGCTTAGGCTTGGGCACCCCGAGGCTTAGGCTAGGGCAGCCCTAGGGTTAGGCAAAGGCTAGGGCTCGCCTAGCCTAAGGCTAGGGCACCCCTAGGCTTAGGGTAGGACAGACCTAGGCTTAGGCTAGGGCACCCCTAGGCTTAGGCTTGGCACCCCTAGGCTTAGGCTTGGGCACCAATAGACTCAGGCTAGGGCACCCGTAGGCTCAGGCTAGGTTACCCCTAGGCTCAGGCTAGGACAGCCCTAGGCTTAGGTTAGGGAACCCCTATGCTTAGGCTAGGGCAACCCTAGGCTTAGGATAGGGCACCCCTAGGCTTAGGCTAAGTCTAGGGCTCTCCTAGCCTAAGGCTAGGGCACCCCTAGGCTTAGGCTAGGGCACCCCTAGGCTTAGTCTAGGGCACCCCTAGGCTTAGGCTAGGGCACCCCTAGGCTTAGGCTAGGGCACCCCTCCTTAGGCTCGGGCAGCCCTAGGCTTAGGCTAAGGCTAGGGCTCGCCTAGCCTAAGGCTAGGGCACCCCTAGGCTTAGGCTAGGGCATCCCTAGGCTTAGGCTAAGGTTAGGGCTCCCCTAGGCTAAGGCTAGGGCACCCCTAGGCTTAGTCTAGGGCACCCCTAGGCTTAGGCTAGGGCATCCCTAGGCTTAGGCTAAGGTTAGGGCTCCCCTAGGCTAAGGCTAGGGCACCCCTAGGCTTAGTCTAGGGCACCCCTAGGCTTAGGCTAGGGCACCCCTAGGCTTAGGCTAAGTCTAGGGCTCTCCTAGCCTAAGGCTAGGGCACCCCTAGGCTTAGGCTAGGGCACCCCTAGGCGTAGGCTAGGGCACCCCTAGGCTTAGGCTAAGGCTAGGGCTTCCCTAGCCTAAGGCTAGGTCACCACTAGGCTTAGGCTAGGGCACCCCTAGGCTTAGGCTAAGGCTAGGGCACCCCTAGGCTTAGGCTAGGGCACCCTTAGGCTTAGGCTTGGGCACCCCTAGGCTTAGGCTAGGACACCCCTAGGCTTAAGCTAAGGCTACGGCTCCCGTAGCCTCAGGCTACGGCACCACTAGACTCAGGCTATGGCACCCCTAGGCTCAGGCTAGGGCAATCCTAGGTTTGACTAACGCAAGGGCTCCCCTATCCTCAGGCTAGGGCACCCATACGCTCAGGCTAGGGTACCCCTAGGCTTAGGCTAGGGCACCCGTATATTTAGGCTAAGGCACCCTAGGCTTATGCTAGGGCACCTCTAGGCTCAGTCAAGGGCACCCCAAGGCTTAGGCTAGGGCACCCCTAGGCTTAGGCTAAGTCTAGGGCTCCCCTAGGCTAAGGCTAGGGCACCCCTAGGCTTAGGCTACGTCTAGGGCTCTCCTAGCCTAAGCCTAGGGCACCCCTAGGCTTAGGCTAGGGCACCCCTAGGCTTATGCTAGGGCACCACTAGGCTTAAGCTAAGGCTACGGCTCCCCTAGCCTCAGGCTAGGGCACTCCTATACTCAGGCTATGGCACCCCTAGGCTTAGGCTAGGGCAGCCCTAGGCTTAGGCTAGGACAGACCTAGGCTTAGGCTAGGGCACCCCTAGGCTTAGGTTTGGCACCCCAAGGCTTAGGCTAGGACAGACCTAGGCTTAGGCTTGGGCACCCCTAGGTATAGGCTAGGGTAGCCCTAGGCTTAGGCTAAGGCTAGGGTTCGCCTAGCCTAAGGATAGGGCACCCCTAGGCTTAGGCTATGGCACCCCTAGGCTGAGGCTAAGGCAGCCCTAGGCTTACGCTAGGGCACCCCTAGGCTTAGGCTAGGGCACCCCTAGGCTTAGGCTTGGCACCCCTAGGCTTAGGCTTGGGCACCCCTAGGCTTAGGCTAGGGCAGCCCTAGGCTTAGGCTAAGGCTAGGGCTCGCCTAGCCTAAGGGTATGGCACCCCTAGGCTTAGGCTAGGTACCCCTAGGCTTAGGCTAGGGCAGCCCTAGGCTTAGGCTAGGGCACCCCTAGGCTTAGGCTCGGGCACCCCTAGGCTTAGGTTAGGGCACCCCTAGGCTTAGACTAAGGCTAGGGGTCACCTAGCCTAAGGCTAAGGCACCCCTAGGCTTAGGCTAGAGAACCCCTAGCGTAAGATTAGGGCACCCCTATTCTTAGGCTAGGGCACCCCTTGGCTTAGGCTAGGGCACCCCTAGGCTTAGGCTAAGGCTAGGGTTCGCATAGCCTAAGGCTAGGGCACCCCTAGGCTTAGGCTAGGACAGACCTAGGCTTAGCCTTGGCACCCGTAGGCTTAGGCTTGGGCAGCCATACGCTATGGCTAGGGCAGCCCTAGGCTTAGGCTAAGGCTAGGGCTCGCCTAGCCTAAGGCTAGGGCACCCCTAGGCTTAGGCTAGGGCACCCCTAGGCTTAGGCTAGGGCACCCCTAGGCTTTGGCTAGGGCACCCCTAGGCTTAGGCCAGGGCACCCGTAGACTTAGGCTAGGGCACCCCTAGGCTTAGGCTAAGGTTAGGGCTCCCGTGGCCTAAGGCTAGGGCACCCCTAGGCTCAGTCTAGGGCACCCCTAGGCTTATGCTAGGGCACCCCTAGGCTTAGGCTAGGGCACCCCTAGGCTTAGGCTAAGCTTAGGGCACCCTTAGCCTAAGGCTGGGCACCCCTAGGCTCAGTCTAGGGCACCCCTAGGCTTAGGCTAGGGCACCCCTAGGCTTAGGCTAAGGCTAGGGCTCCCCTAGGCTTAGGCTAGGGCACCCCTAGGCTTAGGCTAGGGAACCCTTAGCCTAAGGCTAGGGCACCCCTAGGTTTAGGCTAGGTCACCCCTAGGCTTAGGCTAGGGCACCCCTAGGCTTAGGCTAAGGCTTGGGCTTCCCTAGCCTAAGGCTAGGTCACCACTAGGCTTAGGCTAGGGCACCCCTAGGCTTAGGCTAAGGCTAGCGCACCCCTAAGCTTAGGCTAATGCTAGGGCTCCCCTAGCCTAAGGCTAGGGCACCCCTAGGCTTAGGCTAGGGCACAACAAGGCTTAGGCTAGGGCACCCCTAAGCTTAGGATAGGGCACCCTTAGGCTTAGGCTAGGGCACACCTAGGCTTAGGGTAGGGCACCCCTTGACTTAGGCTCAGGCTACGGCTCCTGTAGCCTCAGGCTACGGCACCCCTAGACTCAGGCTATGGCACCCCTAGGCTTAGGCTAGGGTACCCCTAGGCTTAGGCTAGGGCACCCCTATATTTAGGCTAAGGCACCCAAGGCTTATGCTAGGGCACCCCTAGACTTAGGCTAGGGCACCCCAAGGCTTAGGGTAATGTTAGGGCTCCCCTAGCCTAAGGCTAGAGTACCCCTAGGCTTAGGCTAGGGCACCCCTAGGCTTAGGCTAGGGCACCCCTAGGCTTATGCTAGGGCACCCCTAGATTTAGGCTTAGGCTAGGGCTCCCCTAGCCTAAGGGTAGAGTACCCCTAGGCTTAGGCTAGGGCACCCCTAGGCTTAGGCTAGGGCACCCCTAGGCTTAGGCTAGGGCATCCCTAGGCTTCGGCTTGGGCACCCCTATGCTTAGGCTAGGGCACACCTAGGCTTAGGCTAGGACTGACCTAGGCTTAGGCTAGGGCACCCTAGGCTTAGGTTTGGCACCCCAAGGCTTAGGCTAGGACAGACCTAGGCTTAGGCTTGGGCACCCCTAGGTATAGGCTAGGGTAGCCCTAGGCTTAGGCTAAGGCTAGTGCTCGCCTAGCCTAAGGATAGGGCACCCCTAGGCTTAGGCTATGGCACCCCTAGGCTTAGGCTAGGGCAGCCCTAGGCTTACGCTAGGGCACCCCTAGGCTTAGGCTAAGGCTAGGGATCCCCTAGACTAAAGCTAGGGCAGCCCTAGGCTTAGGCTAGGGCACCCCTAGGCTTAGGCTTGGCACCCCTAGGCTTACGCTTGGGCACCCCGAGGCTTAGGCTAGGGCAGCCCTAGGCTTAGGCTTAGGCTAGGGCTTAGGCTAGGGCTCCCCTAGCCTAAGGCTAGGGCAACCTTAGGCTTAGGCTAGGGCACCCCACGGCTTAGGCTAGGGCACCCCTAGACTTAGGCTAGGGCACCCCTAGGCTTAGGCTAAGGTTAGGGCTCCCCTGGCCTAAGGCTAGGGCACCCCTAGGCTCAGTCTAGGGCACCCCTAGGCTTAGGCTAGGGCACCCCTAGGCTTAGGCTAGGGCACCCCTAGGCTTAGGCTAAGCTTAGGGCTCCCTTAGCCTAAGGCTAGGGCACCCCTAGGCTCAGTCTAGGGCACCCCTAGGCTTAGGTTAGCGCACCCCTAGGCTGAGGCTAGCGCACCCCTAGGCTTAGGCTAAGTCTAGGGCTCTCCTAGCCTAAGGCTAGGGCACCCCTAGGCTTAGGATAGGGCACCCCTAGGCTTAGTCTAGGGCACCCCTGGGCTTAGGCTATGGCACCCCTAGGCTTAGGCTAGGGCACCCCTAGGCTTAGGCTAGGGCTATGGTTCGCCTAGCCTAAGGCTATGGCACCCCTAGGCTTAGGCTAGGGCACCCCTAGGCTTAGTCTAGGGCACCCCTAGGCTTAGGCTATGGCACCCCTAGGCTTAGGCTAGGGCACCCCTAGGCTTAGGCTAAGGCTTTGGCTCGCCTAGCCTAAGGCTAGGGCACCCCTAGTCTTAGGTTAGGGCAGACCTAGGCTTAGGCTAGGGCACCCCTAGGCTTTGGCTAGGGCACCCCAGGCTTAGGGTAGGGCACCCCTAGGCTTAGGCTATGGCACCCCTAGGCTTAGGCTAGGGCACCCCTAGGCTTAGGCTAAGGCTTTGGCTCGCCTAGCCTAAGGCTAGGGCACCCCTAGTCTTAGGTTAGGGCAGACCTAGGCTTAGGCTAGGGCACCCCTAGGCTTTGGCTAGGGCACCCCAGGCTTAGGGTAGGGCACCCCTAGGCTTAGGCTAGGGAACCCCTAGGCTTAGGCTAAGGCTAGGGCTCCCCTAGCCTAAGGCTAGGGCACCCCTAGGCTTAGGCTAGGGCACCCCTAGGCTTAGGCTAGGGAACCCCTAGCCTAAGTCTAGGGCACCCCTAGGCTTAGGCTAGGGCACCCCTAGGCTTAGGCTAGGGCAGCCCTAGGCTTAGGCTAACGCTAGGGCTTCCCTAGCCTAAGGCTAGGTCACCACTAGGCTTAGGCTAGGGCACCCCTAGGCTTAGGCTAAGGCTAGGGCACCCCTAGGCTTAGGCTAAGGCTAGGGCTCCCCTAGCCTAAGGCTAGGGCACCCCTAGGCTTAGGCTAGGGCACCCCTAGGTTAGGCTAGGGCACCGGTAAGCTTAGGCTAGGGCACCCTTAGGCTTAGGCTAGGGCACCCCTAGGCTTAGGCTAGGGCACCCCTAGGCTTAGGCTAAGGCTACGGCTCCCGTAGCCTCAGGCTACGGCACCCCTAGACTCAGGCTATGGCACCCCTAGGCTTAGGCTAGGGCACACCTAGGCTTAGGCTAGGGCACCCCTTTATTTAGGGTAAGGCACCCAAGGCTTATGCTAGGGCACCCCTAACTTAGGCTAGGGCACCCCATGGCTTAGGGTAATGTTAGGGCTCCCCTAGCCTAAGGCTAGAGTACCCCTAGGCTTAGGCTAGGGCACCCCTAGGCTTATGCTAGGGCACCCCTAGGCTTAGGCTTAGGCTAGGGCTCCCCTAGCCTAAGGCTAGAGTACCCCTAGGCTTAGGCTAGGGCACCCCTAGGCTTAGGCTAGGGCACCCTTAGGCTTAGGCTAGGGCACCCCTAGACTTAGGCTTTGCACCCCTAGACTTAGGCTTGGGCACCCCTAGGCTTAGGCTAGGGCAGCCCTAGGCTTAGGCTAAGGCAGCCCTAGGCTTAGGCTAGGGCACCCCTAGGCTTAGGCTAGGGCACCCCTAGGCTTAGGCTAGGGCACCCCGAGGCTTAGGCTAAGGCTAGGGCTCACCTAGCCTAAGGCTACGGCACCCCTAGGCTTAGACTAGGGCACCCGAGGCTTAGGCTAGGGAACCCCTAAGCTTAGGCTAGGGCACCCCTATGGTTAGGCTAAGGCACCCCTAGGCTTATGCTAGGGCACCCATAGGCTTAGGCTTAGGCTAGGGCTCCCCTAGCCTAAGGCTAGGGCACCCCTAGGCTTAGGCTAGGGCACCCCTAGGCTTAGGCTGGGGCACCCATAGGCTTAGGCTAGGGCACCCCGAGGCTTAGGCTAGGGCACCCCTAGGCTTAGGCTAGGGCACCCCTAGGCTTAGGCTAAGGTTAGGGCTCCCGTAGCCTAAGGCTAGGGCACCCCTAGGCTCAGTCTAGGGCACCCCTAGGCTTAGGTTAGCGCACCCCTAGGCTGAGGCTAGCGCACCCCTAGGCTTAGGCTAAGTCTAGGGCTCTCCTAGCCTAAGGCTAGGGCACCCCTAGGCTTAGGCTAGGGCACCCCTAGGCTTAGTCTAGGGCACCCCTGGGCTTAGGCTATGGCACCCCTAGGCTTAGGCTAGGGCACCCCTAGGCTTAGGCTAGGGCTATGGTTCGCCTAGCCTAAGGCTATGGCACCCCTAGGCTTAGGCTAGGGCACCCCTAGGCTTAGTCTAGGGCACCCCTAGGCTTAGGCTATGGCACCCCTAGGCTTAGGCTAGGGCACCCCTAGGCTTAGGCTAAGGCTTTGGCTCGCCTAGCCTAAGGCTAGGGCACCCCTAGTCTTAGGTTAGGGCAGACCTAGGCTTAGGCTAGGGCACCCCTAGGCTTTGGCTAGGGCACCCCAGGCTTAGGGTAGGGCACCCCTAGGCTTAGGCTAGGGAACCCCTAGGCTTAGGCTAAGGCTAGGGCTCCCCTAGCCTAAGGCTAGGGCACCCCTAGGCTTAGGCTAGGGCACCCCTAGGCTTAGGCTAGGGAACCCCTAGCCTAAGTCTAGGGCACCCCTAGGCTTAGGCTAGGGCACCCCTAGGCTTAGGCTAGGGCAGCCCTAGGCTTAGGCTAACGCTAGGGCTTCCCTAGCCTAAGGCTAGGTCACCACTAGGCTTAGGCTAGGGCACCCCTAGGCTTAGGCTAAGGCTAGGGCACCCCTAGGCTTAGGCTAAGGCTAGGGCTCCCCTAGCCTAAGGCTAGGGCACCCCTAGGCTTAGGCTAGGGCACCCCTAGGTTAGGCTAGGGCACCGGTAAGCTTAGGCTAGGGCACCCTTAGGCTTAGGCTAGGGCACCCCTAGGCTTAGGCTAGGGCACCCCTAGGCTTAGGCTAAGGCTACGGCTCCCGTAGCCTCAGGCTACGGCACCCCTAGACTCAGGCTATGGCACCCCTAGGCTTAGGCTAGGGCACACCTAGGCTTAGGCTAGGGCACCCCTTTATTTAGGGTAAGGCACCCAAGGCTTATGCTAGGGCACCCCTAACTTAGGCTAGGGCACCCCATGGCTTAGGGTAATGTTAGGGCTCCCCTAGCCTAAGGCTAGAGTACCCCTAGGCTTAGGCTAGGGCACCCCTAGGCTTATGCTAGGGCACCCCTAGGCTTAGGCTTAGGCTAGGGCTCCCCTAGCCTAAGGCTAGAGTACCCCTAGGCTTAGGCTAGGGCACCCCTAGGCTTAGGCTAGGGCACCCTTAGGCTTAGGCTAGGGCACCCCTAGACTTAGGCTTTGCACCCCTAGACTTAGGCTTGGGCACCCCTAGGCTTAGGCTAGGGCAGCCCTAGGCTTAGGCTAAGGCAGCCCTAGGCTTAGGCTAGGGCACCCCTAGGCTTAGGCTAGGGCACCCCTAGGCTTAGGCTAGGGCACCCCGAGGCTTAGGCTAAGGCTAGGGCTCACCTAGCCTAAGGCTACGGCACCCCTAGGCTTAGACTAGGGCACCCGAGGCTTAGGCTAGGGAACCCCTAAGCTTAGGCTAGGGCACCCCTATGGTTAGGCTAAGGCACCCCTAGGCTTATGCTAGGGTACCCATAGGCTTAGGCTTAGGCTAGGGCTCCCCTAGCCTAAGGCTAGGGCACCCCTAGGCTTAGGCTAGGGCACCCCTAGGCTTAGGCTGGGGCACCCATAGGCTTAGGCTAGGGCACCCCGAGGCTTAGGCTAGGGCAGCCCTAGGCTTAGGCTAGGGCACCCCTAGGCTTAGGCTAAGGTTAGGGCTCCCGTAGCCTAAGGCTAGGGCACCCCTAGGCTCAGTCTAGGGCACCCCTAGGCTTAGGCTAGGGCACCCATAGGCTTAGGGTAAGTCTAGGGCTCCAATAGCCTAAGGCTAGGGCACCCCTAGGCTTAGGCTAGGGCACCCCTAGGCTTAGGCTAAGGCTAGGGATACCCTAGCCTAAGCTAGGGCACCCCTAGGCTTAGGATATGGCACCCCTAGACTTAGGCTAGGGCACTCCTAGGCTTAGGCTTGGCACCCCTAGGCTTTGGCTTGGGCACACCTAGGCTTAGGCTAGGGTAGCCATAGGCTTAGGTTAAGGCTAGGCCTCGGCTAGCTTAAGGCTATGGCACCCCTAGGCTTAGGCTAGGGCACCCCTAGGCTTATGCTAAGGCAGCCCTAGGCTTAGGCTAGGGTACCCCTAGGCTTAGGCTAGGGCACCCCTAGGCTTAGGCTAAGGCACCCCTAGGTTTAGACTAAGGCTAGGGCTCACCTAGCCTAAGACTAGGGCACCACTAGGCTTAGACTAGGGCACCACTAGGCTTAGGCTAGGGCAGCCCTAGGCTTAGGCTAGGGCACCCCTAGGCTTAGGCTTGGGCACCCCTAGGCTTAGGCTAGGGCAGCCCTAGGGTTAGGCAAAGGCTAGGGCTCGCCTAGCCTAAGGCTAGGGCACCCCTAGGCTTAGGGTAGGACAGACCTAGGCTTAGGCTAGGGCACCCCTAGGCTTAGGCTTGGCACCCCTAGGCTTAGGCTTGGGCACCAATAGACTCAGGCTAGGGCACCCGTAGGCTCAGGCTAGGTTACCCCTAGGCTCAGGCTAGGACAGCCCTAGGCTTAGGTTAGGGAACCCCTATGCTTAGGCTAGGGCAACCCTAGGCTTAGGATAGGGCACCCCTAGGCTTAGGCTAAGGCTAGGGCTCACCTAGCCTAAGGCTTGGGCACCCCTAGGCTTAGACTAAGGCACCCCTAGGCTTAGGCTAGGGAACCCCTAGGCTAGACTAATGCTAGGACTCCCCTACCCTCAGGCTAGGCCACCCGTAGGCTCAGGCTAGGGCACCCCTAGGCTTAGGCCAGGGCACCCCTAGGCTTAGGCCAGGGCATCCCTAGGCTTAGGCTAGGGCACCCCTAGGCTTAGGCTAGGGCACCCCTAGGCTTAGGCTAGGGCACCCCTAGGCTCAGGCTATGGCACCCCTAGGCTTAGGCTAGGGCAATCCTAGGCTAGACTAAGGCTAGGGCTCCCCTAGCCTAAGGCTACGGCACCCCTAGGCTCAGGGTAGGGCACCCCTAGGCTTAGGCTAGGGCACCCCCAGGCTTAGGCTCGGGCACCCCTAGGATTAGGCTAAGGCTAGTGCTTCCCTAGCCTAAGGCTAGGGCACCCCTAGACTTAGGCTAGGGCACCCATATGCTTAGGCTAGGGCAGCCCTAGGCTTAGGCTAAGGCTAGGGGACTCCTAGGCTTAGGCTAAGGCACCCCTAGGCTTAGGCTAGGGCACCCCTCGGCTTACGCTAGGGCACTCCTAGGCTTAGGCTAGGGCACCCCTAGACTTAGGCTAGGGCACCCCTAGGCTTATGCTAAGGCTACGGCTCCCGTAGCCTCAGGCTACGGCACCCCTAGACTCAGGCTATGGCACCCCTAGGCTTAGGCTAGGGCAATCCTAGATTAGACTAACGCTAGGGCTCCCCTATCCTCAGGCTAGGGCACCCGTAGGCTCAGGCTAGGGTACCCCTACCCTTAGGCTAGGGCACCCCTAAGCTTAGGCTAGGGCACCCCTATTGTTAGGCTAAGGCACCCCTAGGCTTATGCTAGGGCACCCCTAGGCATAGGCTTAGGCTAGGGCTCCCCAAGCCTAAGGCTAGGGCACCCCTAGGCTTAGGCTAGGGCACCCCTAGGCTTAGGCTAGGGCACCCCTAGGCTTAGGCTAGGGCACCCCTAGGCTTAGGCTAAGGTTAGGGCTCCCCTAACCTAAGGCTAGGGCACCCCTAGGCTCAGTCTAGGGCACCCCTAGGCTTAGGCTAGGGCACCCCTAGGCTTAGGCTAAGTCTAGGGATCCCCTAGCCTAAGGCTAGGGCACCCCTAGGCTTAGGCTAGGGCACGCCTAGGCTTAGGCTAGGGCACCCCTAGGCTTAGGTTAAGGCTACGGCACCCCTAGGCTCAGGGTAGGGCACCCCTAGGCTTAGGCTAGGGCACTCCCAGGCTTAGGCTCGGGCACCCCTAGGATTAGGCTAAGGCTAGTGCTTCCCTAGCCTAAGGTTAGGGCACCCCTAGACTTAGGCTAGGGCACCCATATGCTTAGGCTAGGGCAGCCCTAGGCTTAGGCTAAGGCTAGGGGACTCCTAGGCTTAGGCTAAGGCACCCCTAGGCTTAGGCTAGGGCACCCCTCGGCTTACGCTAGGGCACCCCTAGGCTTAGGCTGGGGCACGCCTAGGCTTAGGCTAAGGCTAGGTCACCCCTAGGCTTAGGCTAGGGCACCCCAAGGCTTAGGCTAAGGCACCACTAGGCTTAGGCTAGGGCACACCTAGGCTTAGGCTAGGACACCCCTAGGTTTAGGCTAAAGCTACGGCTCCCCTAGCCTCATTCTAGGGCACCCCTAGACTCAGGCTAGGGCACCCGTAGGCTCAGGCTAGGTTACCCCTAGGCTCAGGCTAGGGCAGCCCTAGGCTTAGGCTAGGGCACCCCTAGGTTTAGGCTAGGGCACCCCTAGGCTTAGGCTAAGGCTAGGGCTCCCCTAGTCTAAGGCTAGGGCACCCCTAGGATTAGGCCAGGGCACCCCTAGGCTTAGGCTAGGGAACCCCTAGCCTAAGGCTAGTGCACCCCTAGGCTTAGGTTAGGGCACCCCTAGGCTTAGGCTGGGGTACCCTTAGGCTTAAGCTAGGGCACCCGTAGGCTTAAGCTAAGGCTAGGGCTCCTCTAGCCTAAGGCTAGGGCACACCTAGGCTTAGGCTTGGGCAACCCTAGGCTCAGGCTAGGGCACCCCTAGGCGTAGACTAGGGTACCCCTAGCCTTTGGAAAAGGTTAGGGGTCACCTAGCCTAAGGCTAGGGCACCCCTTGGCTTAGGCTTGGCCACCCCTTGGCTTAGGCTAGGGCACCCCTAGGTTTTAGCTAGGGCTCCCCTAGGCTTAGGCAAAGGCTACGGCTCCCCTAGCCTCAGGCTAGTGCACCCCTAGACTCAGGCTATGACACCCCTAGGCTCAGGCTAGGGCACCCTAGGCTTAGGCTATGGCACCCCTAGGCTTAGGCTAAGGCTAAGGCTCCCCTAGCCTAAGGCTAGAGCACCCCTAGGCTTAGGCTAGGGCACCCCTAGGCTTAGGCTAAGGCTAGGGCTCCCCTATCCTAAGGCTAGAGCACCCCTAGGCTTACGCTAGGGCAATCCTAGGCTAGACTAACGCTAGGACTCCCCTATCCTCAGGCTAGGGCTCCCCTAGCCTCAGGCTAGCTCACCCCTAGGCTTAGGCTTGGGCACCCCTAGGCTTAGAATAAGGCTAGGTCTCCCCTAGCCTAAGGCTAGAGCACCCCTAGGCTTAGGCTAGGGCACCCCTAGGCTTAGGTTAAGGCTAGGGATCCCCTAGCCTAAGGCTAGGGCACCCCTAGGCTTAGGCCAGGGGACCCCTAGGCTTAGGCCAGGGCACCCCTAGGCTTAGGCTCCGGCACCCCGAGGGTTAGGCTAAGGCTAGGGCTCCCCTAGCCTAAGGCTAGGGCACCGTAGGCTTAGGGTTGGGCACCCATAGGCTTAGGATAGGGCACCCCTAGGCTTAGGCCAGGGGACCCGTAGGCTTAGGCCAGGGCACCCCTAGGCTTAGGCTCCGGGACCCCGAGGGTTAGGCTAAGGCTAGGGCTCCCCTAGCCTAAGGCTAGGGCACCCTAGGCTTTGGGTTGGGCACCCGTAGGCTTAAGATAGGGCAACCCTAGGCTTAGGCTAAGGCTAGGGGACTCCTAGGCTTAGGCTAAGGCACCCCTAGGCTTAGGCTAGGGCACCCCTAGGCTTAGGCTAAGGCTAGGTCACCCCTAGGCTTAGGATGAGGTACCACTAGGCTTAGGATAGGGCAACAATAGGCTTAGGCTAGGGCACCCCTTGGCTTAGGCTGTGCACCCCTAGGCTTATTCTAAGACTAGGACTACCATAGCCTAAGGCCAGGGCACCCCTAGGCTTAGGCTAGGGCATCTCTAGGCTTAGGCTAAGGCTTGGGTTCCCCTAGCCTAAGGCTAGGACACCCCTAGCCTTAGGCTAGGGCACCCCTAGGCTTAGGCTAGGGCACCCCTAGGCTTAGGCTAGGGCTCACCTAGCCTAAGGTTAGGGCACCCCTAGGCTTAGGCTGAGGCACTCCTAGGCTTAGGCTAGGGCAGCCCTACGCTTAGGCTAGGGCAGCCCTAGACTTAGGCTAAGTCTATGGCTCCCTTAGACTAAGGCTAGGGCACCCATAGGCTTGGGCTAGGGCACCCCTAGGCTTAGGCTATGGCACCCCTAGGATTAGGCTAAGGCTAGGGCTCCCCGAGCCTAAGGCTAGGGCACCCCTAGGCTTAGGCTAGGGCACTCCTAGGCTTAGGCTAGGGCACCCGTAGGCTTAGGCTAGGGCACCCGTAGGCTTAGGCTAGGGCACCCCTAGGCTTAGGCTAAGGCTTGGGCTCCCCTAGTCTAAGGCTAGGGCACCCTTAGGCTTAGACTAGGGCACCCCTAGGCTTAGGCTAGGGCACCCCTAGGCTTAAGCTAGGGCACCCCTAGGCTTAGGCTAGGACACCACTAGGCTTAGGCTAGGGCACCCCTAGGCTTAGGCTAAGGCTAGGGCTCCTGTAGCTTAAGGCTAGGGCTCCCCTAGGCTTAGTTTCGGGCACCCTTAGGCTTAGGCAAGGGCACCCTTAGGCTTAGGCTAGTGCACCCCTAGGCTTAGGCTAAGGCTAGGGCTTCCCTAGCCTAAGGCTAGGGCACCCCTAGGCTTAGGCTAGGGCAACCCTAGGCTTAGGTATGGAACCCCTAGGCTTAGGTTAGGGCACCCCTAGACTTCGGCAAAGGCGAGGACTCCCCTAGCCTAAGGATAGGGCACGCCTAGGCTTAGGCTAAGGCTAGGGCTCCCCAGCCTAAGGCTAGGGCACTCCTAGACTTAGGCTAGGGCACCCATATGCTTAGGCAACGGCACCCCTAGATTTAGGCTAGGGCACCCCTAGGCTTAGGCTAAGGCTAGGGCTCCCCTAGCCTAAGGCTAGTGCACCCCTAGGTTTAGGCTAGGGCACCCCAAGGCTTAGGCTAAGGCAACCCTAGGCTTACGCTAAGGTTAGGGCTCCCCAAGCCTAAGACTAGGGCACCTCTAGGCTTAGGCTAGGGCACCCCTAGGCTTTGGCTAGGGCACCCCTAGGCTTTGGCTAGGGCACCCTTAGGCTTAGGCTAAGGGTAGTGCTCTCCTAGCCTAAGGCTAGGGCACCCCTAGGCTTAGGCTAGGGCACCCCTAGGCTTACGCTAGGGCACCCTTAGGCTTAGGCTAAGGCTAGGGCACCCCTAAGCTTAGGCTAAGGCAACACTAGGCTTAGGCTAGGGCACCCCTAGGCTTAGGCTAGGGCACCCCAAGGCTGAGGCTAGGGCACCCCTAGGCTTAGGCTAAGGCTAGGGCTCCCCTAGCCTAAGGCTTCGGCACCTCTAGGCTTAGGCTAGGGCACCCCTAGGCTTACGCTAAGGTTAGGGCTCCACTAGCCTAAGGCTAGGGCACCTCTAGGCTTAGGCTAGGGCACCCCTAGGCTTTGGCTAGGGCACCCCTAGGCTTAGACTTAGGCTAGGGCTCTCCTAGCCTAAGGCTAGGGCACTCCTAGGCTTCGGCTAGGGCAGCCCCAGGCTTAGGCTAGGGCACCCCTAGGCTTAGGCTAGGGCAGCCCTACGCTTAGGCTAGGGCACCCCTAAGCTTAGGCTAGGGCACCCCTAGGCTTAGGCTAAGGCTACGGCTCCCTTAGCCTAAGGCTAGGGCACCCCTATGCTTAGGATAATGCACCCCTAGGCTTTGGCTAGGGCACCCCTAGGTTTAGGCTAAGTTTAGGGCTCCCCTAGCCTAAGGCTAGGGCACCCCTAGGCTTAGGCTAGGGCACTCCTAGGCTTAGGCTAGGGCAGCCCTAGGCTTAGGCTAGGGCACCCCTAGGCTTAGGCTAGGGCACCCCTAGGCTTAGGCTAGGTTAGCCCTAGGCTTAGGCTAAGGCTTGGGCTCCCCTAATCTAAGGCTAGGGCACCCCTAGGCCTAGGCTAGGGCACCCCTAGGCTTAGGCTAAGGCTTGGGCTCCCCTAGCCTAAGGCTAGGGCACCTTTAGGCTTAGGCTAAGGCACCCCTAGCCTTTGGCCTGGGCACTCCTAGGCTTAGGCTATTCCACCCCTAGGCTTAGGCTAAGGCACCCCTAGGCTTACGCTAATGTTAGGGCTCCCCTAGCCTAAGGCTAGGGCACCTCTAGGCTTAGGCTAAGGCACCCCTAGGCTTTGGCTAGGGCACTCCTAGGTTTAGGCTAAGCCTAGGGCTCTCCTAGCCTAACGCTAGGGCACCCCTAGGCTTAGGTTAGGGCACCGGTAGGCTTAGGCTAGGGCACCCCTAGGCTTAGGCTAAGGCTAGGTCACCCCTAGGCTTAGGCTAAGGCACCACTATGCGGAGGTTAGGGCACCCCTAGGCTTAGGCTAGGGCACCCCTAGGCTTAGGCTAGGGCACCCCTAGGCTTAGGCTAAGGCTAGGTCACCCCTAGGCTTAGGCTAAGGCACCACTATGCGGAGGCTAGGGCACCCCTAGGCTTAGGCTAGGGCACCCTTAGGCTTCGGCTAGGGCACCCCAAAGCTGAGGTTTGGGCACCCCTAAGCTGAGGCTAGGGCACCTCTAAGCTTAGGCTAAGGCTAGGGATCCCTTAGCCTAAGGCTAGGGCACATCTAGGCTTAGGCTAGGGCACCCTAGGCTTAGCCTAGGGCACCCCTAGGTTTAGGCTTAGCCTAGGGCACCCCTAGGTTTAGGCTAAAGCTAGGCTCCCCTAGCCTAAGGCTAGGGCACCCCTAGGCTTAGGCTAGGGCACACATTGGCTTAAGCTAGGGCACCCCTAGAATTAGCCTAAGGCTAGGGATCCCCCAGCCTAAGGCGAGGGCACTCCTAGGCTTAGGCTAGGGCACCCGTGGGCTTAGTCTACGGCACCCGTGGGCTAAGGCTAGGGCACCCCTAGGCTAAGGTTTAGGCTAGGGCACCCCTAGGCTTAGGCTAGGGCACCCCTAGGCTTAGGCTAGGACACCCCAAGGCTTAGGCTAAGGCAGCCCTAGGCTTATGCTGAGGTTTAGGCTCCCCTAGCCTAAGTCTAGGGCATCCCTAGGCTTAGGCTAGGGCACCCCTAGGCTTTGGCTAGGGCACCTCTAGGCTTAGGCTAAGGCTTGGGCTCCCCTGGTCTAAGGCTAGGGCACCCTTAGGCTTTGACTAGGGCACCCCTAGGCTTAGGCTAGGGCACCCCTAGGCTTAAGCTAGGGCACCCCTAGGCTTAGGCTTAGGCTAGGGCACCCCTAGGCTTAGGCTAAGGCTTGGGCTCCCCTGGTCTAAGGCTAGGGCACCCTTAGGCTTTGAATAGGGCACCCTTAGGCTTAGGCTTGGACACCACTAGGCTTAGGCTAGGGCACCCCTAGGCTTAGGCTAAGGCTAGGGCTCCCCTAGCCTAACGCTAGGGCACCCCTAAGCTTCAGTTAGGGCACCCTTGGGCTTAGGCTAGGGCACCCTTAGGCTTAGGCTAGGGCACTCCTAGGCTTAGGCTGGTGCACCCCTAGGCTTAGGCTAAGGCTAGGGCTTCCCTAGCGTAAGGCTAGGACATCCCTGGACTTGGACTAGGGCACCCGTAGGCTTAGGCTAGGGCACCCCTAGGCTTAAGATAGGGAACTTCTAAGCTTAGGCTAGGGCACCCCTAGGCTTAGGCTAAGGCTAGGGCTCCCCTAGCCTAAGGCTAGGGCACCCCTAGGCTTTGGCTAGGGCACCCCTAGTCTTAGGCTAGAGAACCCCTAGGCTTAAGCTAGGGCACCCCTAGACTTAGGCTAAGGATAGGGATCCCCTAGCCTAAGGCTAGGGCAATCCTAGGCTTAGGCTAGGGCAACCGTAGGCTTAGGCTAGGGCACCCATAGATTTAGGCTAGGGCACCCCTAGGCTTAGGCTCAGGCTAGGGCTCCCCTAGCCTAAAGCTAGGGCACCCCTAGGCTTAGGCTAGGGCACCCCAAGGCTTAGGCTAAGGCACCCCTATGCTTATGCTAAGGTTAAGGCTCCCCTAGCCTAAGGCTAGGGCACCTCTAGGCTTAGGCTAGGGCACCCCTAAGCTTTGGCTAGGGCACCCCTAGGCTTAGGTTACGGCACCCCTAGGCTTAGGCTAGGGCACCCCAAGGCTGAGGCTAGGGCACCCCTAGGCTTAGGCTAGGGCACACGTAGGTTTTGGCTAAGGTGAGGACTCCCCTAGCCTAAAGATAGGGCACCTCTAGGCTTAGGCTAAGGCTAGGGCTCCCCTAGCCTAAGGCTAGGGCACCCCTAAGCTTAGGCTAGGGCACCCCTAGGCTTAGGCTAGGGCACCCCTAAGCTTAGGCTAAGGCTAGGTCACCCCTAGCTTAGGCTAAGGCACCACTATGCTGAGGCTATGGCACCCCTAAGCTGAGGCTAGGGCACCTCTAGGCTTAGGCTAAAGCTAGGGATCCCCTAGCCTAAGGCTAGGGCACATCTAGGCTTAGGCTAGGGCACCCTAGGCTTAGCCTAGGGCACCCCAAGTTTTAGGCTAAAGCTAGGCCTCCCCTATCCTAAGGCTAGGGCACCCCTAGGCTTAGGCTCGGGCTCCCCTAGGCTTAGGCTAGGGCACCCCTAGGCTTAGGCTAGGACACCCCAAGGCTTAGGCAAAGGCACCCCAAGGCTTATGCTAAGGTTTAGGCTCCCCTAGCCTAAGTCTAGGGCATCTCTAGGCTTAGGCTAGGGCACCCCTAGGCTTTGTCTAGGGCACCCCTAGGCTTAGGCTAAGGCTAGGGTTCCCTTTGCCTAAGGCTAGGGTACCCTTAGGCTTTGACTAGGGCAACCCTAGGCTTAGGCTAGGGCACCTCTAGGCTTAAGCTAGGGCACCCCTAGGCTTAGGCTAAGGCTTGGGCTCCCCTGGTCTAAGGCTAGGGCACCCTTAGGCCTTGACTAGGGCACCCCTAGGCTTAGGCTAGGGCAACCCTAGGCTTAAGCTAGGGCACCCCTAGGCTTAGGCTTAGGCTAGGGCACCCCTAGGCTTAGGCTAAGGCGTGGGCTCCCCTGGTCTAAGGCTAGGGCACCCTTAGGCTTTGACTAGGGCACCCATAGGCTTAGGCTAGGGCTCCGCTAACCTAAGGCTAGGGCACCCCTAAGCTTAAGTTAGGGCACCCTTAGGCTTAGGCTAGGGCACCCCTAGGCTTAGGCTAGGGCACTCCTAGGCGTAGGCTAGTGCACCCCTAGGCTTAGGCTAAGGCTAGGGCTTCCCTAGCCTAAGGCTAGGACATCCTTAGGCTTAGGCTAGGGCACCCCTAGGCTTAGGCTAGGGCACCCCTAGGCTTAGGTATGGAACCCCTAGGCTTATGTTAGGGCACTCCTATGCTTAGGCTAGGGCACCCATAGACGTAGGCTAGGGCACCCCTAGGCTTAGGCTGGGGCACACCTAGGCTTAGGCTAAGGCTAGGGCTCCCCTAGCCTAAGGTTAGGGCAACCCTAGGCTTAGGCTAGGCACCCCTAGACTTAGGCTAGGGCACCCCTAGGCTTAGGCTAGGGCACCCCTAGGTTAAGGCTAAGGCTAGGGCTCCTCTAGCCTAACGCTAGGGCATCCCTAGGCTTGGGATAGGGCACCCCTAGGCTTTGGCTAGGGCAACCCTAGGTATAGGCTAGGGCACCCCTAGGCTTCGGCTAAGGCGAGGACTCTCCTAGCCTAAGGATAGGGCACCCCTAGGCTTAGGCTAAGGCTAGGGCTCCCCTAGCCAAAGGCTAGGGAACCCATAAGCTTAGGCTAGGGCACCCCTAGGTTTGGGCTAGGCTGCCCCAAGTCTTAGGCTAAGGCTAGGGCTCCCCTGGCCTAAGGCTAGGGCACCCCTAAGCTTTGGCTAGGGCACCCCTAGGCTTAGGCTAGGGCACCCCTAGGCTTAGGCTAGGGCACCCCTATGTTTAGGCTAGGGCGCCCCTAGGCTTAGGCTAAGGCTAGGGCTCCCCTAGCCTAAGTCTAGGGGACCCCTAGGATTACGCTGGGGAACCCCTAGGCTTAGGAAAAGGCTAGGGCTCCCGTAGCCTAAGGCTAGGGCACCCCTAGGTTTAGGCTAGGGCACCCCTAGGCTTAGGCTAGGGCACCCTTAGGCTTAGGCTAGGGCATCCCTAGGCTTAGGTTAGGGCACCCCTAGACTCAGGCTATGACACCCCCAGGCTTAGGCAAGGGCAATCCTAGGCTAGACTAACGCTAGGGCTCCCCTATCCTCAGGCTAGGGCACCCGTAGGCTCAGGCTAGGGCACCCCTAGCCTTAGGCCAGGGCACCCCTAGGCTTAGGCTAGGGCACCCCTAGGCTTTGGCTAGGGCACCCCTAGGCTTAGACTTAGGCTAGGGCTCTCCTAGCCTAAGGCTAGGGCACTCCTAGGCTTAGGCTAGGGCAGCCCCAGGCTTAGGCTAGGGCACCCCTAGGCTTAGGCTAGGGCAGCCCTACGCTTAGGCTAGGGCACCCCTAAGCTTAGGCTAGGGCACCCCTAGTCTTAGGCTAAGGCTACGGCTCCCTTAGCCTAAGGCTAGGGCACCCCTAGGCTTAGGATAATGCACCCCTAGGCTTTGGCTAGGGCACCCCTAGGTTTAAGCTAAGGCTAGGGCTCCCCTAACGTAAGGCTAGGGCACCCCTAGGCTTAGGCTAGGGCACTCCTAGGCTTAGGCTAGGGCAGCGCTAGGCTTAGGCTAAGGCTTGGGCTCCCCTAATCTAAGGCTAGGGCACCCCTAGGCTTAGGCTAGGGCACCCCTAAGCTTTGGCTAGGGCACCCCTAGGTTTAGGCTAAGGCTAGGGCTCCCCTAGCCTAAGGCTAGGGCACCCCTAGGCTTAGGCTAGGGCACCCCTAGGCTTAGGCTAGGGCACCCCTAGGCTTAGGCTAAGGCTTGGGCTCCCCTAGTCTAAGGCTAGGGCACCCCGAGGCTTAGGTTAGGGCACCCTTAGGCTTAGGCTAGGGCCCCCCTAGGCTTAGGCTAGGGCACCCCTAGGCTTAGGCTAGTCCACCCCTAGGCTTAGGCTAAGGCACCCCTAGGCTTACGCTAATGTTAGGGCTCCCCTAGCCTAAGGCTAGGGCACCTCTAGGCTTAGGCTAAGGCACCCCTAGACTTTGGCTAGGGCACTAATAGGTTTAGGCTAAGCCTAGGGCTCTCCTAGCCTAAGGCTAGGGCACCCCTAGGCTTAGGCTAAGGCACCCCTAGGCTTAGGCTAGGGCACCCCTAGGCTTAGGCTAAGGCTAGGTCACCCCTAGGCTTAGGCTAAGGCACCACTATGCGGAGGCTAGGGCACCCCTAGGCTTAGGCTAGGGCACCCCTAGGCTTAGGCAAGGGCACCCCAAGGCTGAGGCTAGGGCACCCCTAAGCTACGGCTAGGGCACCCCTATGTTTAGGCTAAAGCTAGGCTCCCCTAGCCTAAGGCTAGGGCACCCCTAGGCTTAGGCTAGGGCACACCTAGGCTTAAGCTAGGGCACCCCTAGAATTAGCCTAAAGCTAGGGATCCCCCAGCCTAAGGCGAGGGCACTCCTAGGCTTAGGCTAGGGCACCCGTGGGCTTAGTCTAGGGCACCCGTGGGCTAAGGCTAGGGCACCCCTAGGCTAAGGGTTAGGCTAGGGCACCCCTAGGCTTAGGCTAGGGCACCCCTAGGCTTAGGCTAGGACACCCCAAGGCTTAGGCTAAGGCACCCCTAGGCTTATGCTGAGGTTTAGGCTCCCCTAGCCTAAGTCTAGTGCATCCCTAGGCTTAGGCTAGGGCACCCCTAGGCTTTGGCTAGGGCACCACTAGGCTTAGGCTAAGGCTAGGGCTCCCTTAGCCTAAGGCTAGGGCACCCTTAGGCTTTGACTAGGGCACCCCTAGGCTTAGGCTAGGGCACCCGTAGGCTTAAGCTAGGGCACCCCTAGGCTTAGGCTAAGGCTTGGGCTCCCCTGGTCTAAGGCTAGGACACCCTTAGGCTTTGACTAGGGCACCCCTAGGCTTAAGCTAGGGCACCCCTAGGCTTAGGCTTAGTCTAGGGCACCCCTAGGCTTAGGCTAAGGCTACGGCTCCCTTAGCCTAAGGCTAGGGCACCCCTATGCTTAGGATAATGCACCCCTAGGCTTTGGCTAGGGCACCCCTAGGTTTAGGCTAAGTCTAGGGCTCCCCTAGCCTAAGGCTAGGGCACCCCTAGGCTTAGGCTAGGGCACTCCTAGGCTTAGGCTAGGGAAGCCCTAGGCTTAGGCTAAGGCTTGGGCTCCCCTAATCTAAGGCTAGGGCAGCCCTAGGCTTAGGCTAGGGCACCCCTAGGCTTAGGCTAGGGCACCCCTAGGCTTAGGCTAGGTTAGCCCTAGGCTTAGGCTAAGGCTTGGGCTCCCCTAATCTAAGGCTAGGGCACCCCTAGGCCTAGGCTAGGGCACCCCTAGGCTTAGGCTAAGGCTTGGGCTCCCCTAGCCTAAGGCTAGGGCACCTTTAGGCTTAGGCTAAGGCACCCCTAGCCTTTGGCCTGGGCACTCCTAGGCTTAGGCTATTCCACCCCTAGGCTTAGGCTAAGGCACCCCTAGGCTTACGCTAATGTTAGGGCTCCCCTAGCCTAAGGCTAGGGCACCTCTAGGCTTAGGCTAAGGCACCCCTAGGCTTTGGCTAGGGCACTCCTAGGTTTAGGCTAAGCCTAGGGCTCTCCTAGCCTAACGCTAGGGCACCCCTAGGCTTAGGTTAGGGCACCGGTAGGCTTAGGCTAGGGCACCCCTAGGCTTAGGCTAAGGCTAGGTCACCCCTAGGCTTAGGCTAAGGCACCACTATGCGGAGGTTAGGGCACCCCTAGGCTTAGGCTAGGGCACCCCTAGGCTTAGGCTAGGGCACCCCTAGGCTTAGGCTAAGGCTAGGTCACCCCTAGGCTTAGGCTAAGGCACCACTATGCGGAGGCTAGGGCACCCCTAGGCTTAGGCTAGGGCACCCTTAGGCTTCGGCTAGGGCACCCCAAAGCTGAGGCTTAGGCACCCCTAAGCTGAGGCTAGGGCACCTCTAAGCTTAGGCTAAGGCTAGGGATCCCTTAGCCTAAGGCTAGGGCACATCTAGGCTTAGGCTAGGGCACCCTAGGCTTAGCCTAGGGCACCCCTAGGTTTAGGCTTAGCCTAGGGCACCCCTAGGTTTAGGCTAAAGCTAGGCTCCCCTAGCCTAAGGCTAGGGCACCCCTAGGCTTAGGCTAGGGCACACCTTGGCTTAAGCTAGGGCACCCCTAGAATTAGCCTAAGGCTAGGGATCCCCCAGCCTAAGGCGAGGGCACTCCTAGGCTTAGGCTAGGGCACCCGTGGGCTTAGTCTACGGCACCCGTGGGCTAAGGCTAGGGCACCCCTAGGCTAAGGTTTAGGCTAGGGCACCCCTAGGCTTAGGCTAGGGCACCCCTAGGCTTAGGCTAGGACACCCCAAGGCTTAGGCTAAGGCAGCCCTAGGCTTATGCTGAGGTTTAGGCTCCCCTAGCCTAAGTCTAGGGCATCCCTAGGCTTAGGCTAGGGCACCCCTAGGCTTTGGCTAGGGCACCTCTAGGCTTAGGCTAAGGCTTGGGCTCCCCTGGTCTAAGGCTAGGGCACCCTTAGGCTTTGACTAGGGCACCCCTAGGCTTAGGCTAGGGCACCCCTAGGCTTAAGCTAGGGCACCCCTAGGCTTAGGCTTAGGCTAGGGCACCCCTAGGCTTAGGCTAAGGCTTGGGCTCCCCTGGTCTAAGGCTAGGGCACCCTTAGGCTTTGAATAGGGCACCCTTAGGCTTAGGCTTGGACACCACTAGGCTTAGGCTAGGGCACCCCTAGGCTTAGGCTAAGGCTAGGGCTCCCCTAGCCTAACGCTAGGGCACCCCTAAGCTTCAGTTAGGGCACCCTTGGGCTTAGGCTAGGGCACCCTTAGGCTTAGGCTAGGGCACTCCTAGGCTTAGGCTGGTGCACCCCTAGGCTTAGGCTAAGGCTAGGGCTTCCCTAGCGTAAGGCTAGGACATCCCTGGACTTGGACTAGGGCACCCGTAGGCTTAAGATAGGGAACTTCTAAGCTTAGGCTAGGGCACCCCTAGGCTTAGGCTAAGGCTAGGGCTCCCCTAGCCTAAGGCTAGGGCACCCCTAGGCTTTGGCTAGGGCACCCCTAGTCTTAGGCTAGAGAACCCCTAGGCTTAAGCTAGGGCACCCCTAGACTTAGGCTAAGGATAGGGATCCCCTAGCCTAAGGCTAGGGCAATCCTAGGCTTAGGCTAGGGCAACCGTAGGCTTAGGCTAGGGCACCCATAGATTTAGGCTAGGGCACCCCTAGGCTTAGGCTCAGGCTAGGGCTCCCCTAGCCTAAAGCTAGGGCACCCCTAGGCTTAGGCTAGGGCACCCCAAGGCTTAGGCTAAGGCACCCCTATGCTTATGCTAAGGTTAGGGCTCCCCTAGCCTAAGGCTAGGGCACCTCTAGGCTTAGGCTAGGGCACCCCTAAGCTTTGGCTAGGGCACCCCTAGGCTTAGGTTACGGCACCCCTAGGCTTAGGCTAGGGCACCCCAAGGCTGAGGCTAGGGCACCCCTAGGCTTAGGCTAGGGCACACGTAGGTTTTGGCTAAGGTGAGGACTCCCCTAGCCTAAAGATAGGGCACCTCTAGGCTTAGGCTAAGGCTAGGGCTCCCCTAGCCTAAGGCTAGGGCACCCCTAAGCTTAGGCTAGGGCACCCCTAGGCTTAGGCTAGGGCACCCCTAAGCTTAGGCTAAGGCTAGGTCACCCCTAGCTTAGGCTAAGGCACCACTATGCTGAGGCTATGGCACCCCTAAGCTGAGGCTAGGGCACCTCTAGGCTTAGGCTAAAGCTAGGGATCCCCTAGCCTAAGGCTAGGGCACATCTAGGCTTAGGCTAGGGCACCCTAGGCTTAGCCTAGGGCACCCCAAGTTTTAGGCTAAAGCTAGGCCTCCCCTATCCTAAGGCTAGGGCACCCCTAGGCTTAGGCTCGGGCTCCCCTAGGCTTAGGCTAGGGCACCCCTTGGCTTAGGCTAGGACACCCCAAGGCTTAGGCAAAGGCACCCCAAGGCTTATGCTAAGGTTTAGGCTCCCCTAGCCTAAGTCTAGGGCATCTCTAGGCTTAGGCTAGGGCACCCCTAGGCTTTGTCTAGGGCACCCCTAGGCTTAGGCTAAGGCTAGGGTTCCCTTTGCCTAAGGCTAGGGTACCCTTAGGCTTTGACTAGGGCAACCCTAGGCTTAGGCTAGGGCACCTCTAGGCTTAAGCTAGGGCACCCCTAGGCTTAGGCTAAGGCTTGGGCTCCCCTGGTCTAAGGCTAGGGCACCCTTAGGCCTTGACTAGGGCACCCCTAGGCTTAGGCTAGGGCAACCCTAGGCTTAAGCTAGGGCACCCCTAGGCTTAGGCTTAGGCTAGGGCACCCCTAGGCTTAGGCTAAGGCGTGGGCTCCCCTGGTCTAAGGCTAGGGCACCCTTAGGCTTTGACTAGGGCACCCATAGGCTTAGGCTAGGGCTCCGCTAACCTAAGGCTAGGGCACCCCTAAGCTTAAGTTAGGGCACCCTTAGGCTTAGGCTAGGGCACCCCTAGGCTTAGGCTAGGGCACTCCTAGGCGTAGGCTAGTGCACCCCTAGGCTTAGGCTAAGGCTAGGGCTTCCCTAGCCTAAGGCTAGGACATCCTTAGGCTTAGGCTAGGGCACCCCTAGGCTTAGGCTAGGGCACCCCTAGGCTTAGGTATGGAACCCCTAGGCTTATGTTAGGGCACTCCTATGCTTAGGCTAGGGCACCCATAGACGTAGGCTAGGGCACCCCTAGGCTTAGGCTGGGGCACACCTAGGCTTAGGCTAAGGCTAGGGCTCCCCTAGCCTAAGGTTAGGGCAACCCTAGGCTTAGGCTAGGCACCCCTAGACTTAGGCTAGGGCACCCCTAGGCTTAGGCTAGGGCACCCCTAGGTTAAGGCTAAGGCTAGGGCTCCTCTAGCCTAACGCTAGGGCATCCCTAGGCTTGGGATAGGGCACCCCTAGGCTTTGGCTAGGGCAACCCTAGGTATAGGCTAGGGCACCCCTAGGCTTCGGCTAAGGCGAGGACTCTCCTAGCCTAAGGATAGGGCACCCCTAGGCTTAGGCTAAGGCTAGGGCTCCCCTAGCCAAAGGCTAGGGAACCCATAAGCTTAGGCTAGGGCACCCCTAGGTTTGGGCTAGGCTGCCCCAAGTCTTAGGCTAAGGCTAGGGCTCCCCTGGCCTAAGGCTAGGGCACCCCTAAGCTTTGGCTAGGGCACCCCTAGGCTTAGGCTAGGGCACCCCTAGGCTTAGGCTAGGGCACCCCTATGTTTAGGCTAGGGCGCCCCTAGGCTTAGGCTAAGGCTAGGGCTCCCCTAGCCTAAGTCTAGGGGACCCCTAGGATTACGCTGGGGAACCCCTAGGCTTAGGAAAAGGCTAGGGCTCCCGTAGCCTAAGGCTAGGGCACCCCTAGGTTTAGGCTAGGGCACCCCTAGGCTTAGGCTAGGGCACCCTTAGGCTTAGGCTAGGGCATCCCTAGGCTTAGGTTAGGGCACCCCTAGACTCAGGCTATGACACCCCCAGGCTTAGGCAAGGGCAATCCTAGGCTAGACTAACGCTAGTGCTCCCCTATCCTCAGGCTAGGGCACCCGTAGGCTCAGGCTAGGGCACCCCTAGCCTTAGGCCAGGGCACCCCTAGGCTTAGGCTAGGGCACCCCTAGGCTTTGGCTAGGGCACCCCTAGGCTTAGACTTAGGCTAGGGCTCTCCTAGCCTAAGGCTAGGGCACTCCTAGGCTTAGGCTAGGGCAGCCCCAGGCTTAGGCTAGGGCACCCCTAGGCTTAGGCTAGGGCAGCCCTACGCTTAGGCTAGGGCACCCCTAAGCTTAGGCTAGGGCACCCCTAGTCTTAGGCTAAGGCTACGGCTCCCTTAGCCTAAGGCTAGGGCACCCCTAGGCTTAGGATAATGCACCCCTAGGCTTTGGCTAGGGCACCCCTAGGTTTAAGCTAAGGCTAGGGCTCCCCTAACGTAAGGCTAGGGCACCCCTAGGCTTAGGCTAGGGCACTCCTAGGCTTAGGCTAGGGCAGCGCTAGGCTTAGGCTAAGGCTTGGGCTCCCCTAATCTAAGGCTAGGGCACCCCTAGGCTTAGGCTAGGGCACCCCTAAGCTTTGGCTAGGGCACCCCTAGGTTTAGGCTAAGGCTAGGGCTCCCCTAGCCTAAGGCTAGGGCACCCCTAGGCTTAGGCTAGGGCACCCCTAGGCTTAGGCTAGGGCACCCCTAGGCTTAGGCTAAGGCTTGGGCTCCCCTAGTCTAAGGCTAGGGCACCCCGAGGCTTAGGTTAGGGCACCCTTAGGCTTAGGCTAGGGCCCCCCTAGGCTTAGGCTAGGGCACCCCTAGGCTTAGGCTAGTCCACCCCTAGGCTTAGGCTAAGGCACCCCTAGGCTTACGCTAATGTTAGGGCTCCCCTAGCCTAAGGCTAGGGCACCTCTAGGCTTAGGCTAAGGCACCCCTAGACTTTGGCTAGGGCACTAATAGGTTTAGGCTAAGCCTAGGGCTCTCCTAGCCTAAGGCTAGGGCACCCCTAGGCTTAGGCTAGGGCACCCCTAGGCTTAGGCTAGGGCACCCCTAGGCTTAGGCTAAGGCTAGGTCACCCCTAGGCTTAGGCTAAGGCACCACTATGCGGAGGCTAGGGCACCCCTAGGCTTAGGCTAGGGCACCCCTAGGCTTAGGCAAGGGCACCCCAAGGCTGAGGCTAGGGCACCCCTAAGCTACGGCTAGGGCACCCCTATGTTTAGGCTAAAGCTAGGCTCCCCTAGCCTAAGGCTAGGGCACCCCTAGGCTTAGGCTAGGGCACACCTAGGCTTAAGCTAGGGCACCCCTAGAATTAGCCTAAAGCTAGGGATCCCCCAGCCTAAGGCGAGGGCACTCCTAGGCTTAGGCTAGGGCACCCGTGGGCTTAGTCTAGGGCACCCGTGGGCTAAGGCTAGGGCACCCCTAGGCTAAGGGTTAGGCTAGGGCACCCCTAGGCTTAGGCTAGGGCACCCCTAGGCTTAGGCTAGGACACCCCAAGGCTTAGGCTAAGGCACCCCTAGGCTTATGCTGAGGTTTAGGCTCCCCTAGCCTAAGTCTAGTGCATCCCTAGGCTTAGGCTAGGGCACCCCTAGGCTTTGGCTAGGGCACCACTAGGCTTAGGCTAAGGCTAGGGCTCCCTTAGCCTAAGGCTAGGGCACCCTTAGGCTTTGACTAGGGCACCCCTAGGCTTAGGCTAGGGCACCCGTAGGCTTAAGCTAGGGCACCCCTAGGCTTAGGCTAAGGCTTGGGCTCCCCTGGTCTAAGGCTAGGACACCCTTAGGCTTTGACTAGGGCACCCCTAGGCTTAAGCTAGGGCACCCCTAGGCTTAGGCTTAGGCTAGGGCACCCCTAGGCTTAGGCTAAGGCTACGGCTCCCTTAGCCTAAGGCTAGGGCACCCCTATGCTTAGGATAATGCACCCCTAGGCTTTGGCTAGGGCACCCCTAGGTTTAGGCTAAGTCTAGGGCTCCCCTAGCCTAAGGCTAGGGCACCCCTAGGCTTAGGCTAGGGCACTCCTAGGCTTAGGCTAGGGAAGCCCTAGGCTTAGGCTAAGGCTTGGGCTCCCCTAATCTAAGGCTAGGGCAGCCCTAGGCTTAGGCTAGGGCACCCCTAGGCTTAGGCTAGGGCACCCCTAGGCTTAGGCTAGGTTAGCCCTAGGCTTAGGCTAAGGCTTGGGCTCCCCTAATCTAAGGCTAGGGCACCCCTAGGCCTAGGCTAGGGCACCCCTAGGCTTAGGCTAAGGCTTGGGCTCCCCTAGCCTAAGGCTAGGGCACCTTTAGGCTTAGGCTAAGGCACCCCTAGCCTTTGGCCTGGGCACTCCTAGGCTTAGGCTATTCCACCCCTAGGCTTAGGCTAAGGCACCCCTAGGCTTACGCTAATGTTAGGGCTCCCCTAGCCTAAGGCTAGGGCACCTCTAGGCTTAGGCTAAGGCACCCCTAGGCTTTGGCTAGGGCACTCCTAGGTTTAGGCTAAGCCTAGGGCTCTCCTAGCCTAACGCTAGGGCACCCCTAGGCTTAGGTTAGGGCACCGGTAGGCTTAGGCTAGGGCACCCCTAGGCTTAGGCTAAGGCTAGGTCACCCCTAGGCTTAGGCTAAGGCACCACTATGCGGAGGTTAGGGCACCCCTAGGCTTAGGCTAGGGCACCCCTAGGCTTAGGCTAGGGCACCCCTAGGCTTAGGCTAAGGCTAGGTCACCCCTAGGCTTAGGCTAAGGCACCACTATGCGGAGGCTAGGGCACCCCTAGGCTTAGGCTAGGGCACCCTTAGGCTTCGGCTAGGGCACCCCAAAGCTGAGGCTTGGGCACCCCTAAGCTGAGGCTAGGGCACCTCTAAGCTTAGGCTAAGGCTAGGGATCCCTTAGCCTAAGGCTAGGGCACATCTTGGCTTAGGCTAGGGCACCCTAGGCTTAGCCTAGGGCACCCCTAGGTTTAGGCTTAGCCTAGGGCACCCCTAGGTTTAGGCTAAAGCTAGGCTCCCCTAGCCTAAGGCTAGGGCACCCCTAGGCTTAGGCTAGGGCACACCTTGGCTTAAGCTAGGGCACCCCTAGAATTAGCCTAAGGCTAGGGATCCCCCAGCCTAAGGCGAGGGCACTCCTAGGCTTAGGCTAGGGCACCCGTGGGCTTAGTCTACGGCACCCGTGGGCTAAGGCTAGGGCACCCCTAGGCTAAGGTTTAGGCTAGGGCACCCCTAGGCTTAGGCTAGGGCACCCCTAGGCTTAGGCTAGGACACCCCAAGGCTTAGGCTAAGGCAGCCCTAGGCTTATGCTGAGGTTTAGGCTCCCCTAGCCTAAGTCTAGGGCATCCCTAGGCTTAGGCTAGGGCACCCCTAGGCTTTGGCTAGGGCACCTCTAGGCTTAGGCTAAGGCTTGGGCTCCCCTGGTCTAAGGCTAGGGCACCCTTAGGCTTTGACTAGGGCACCCCTAGGCTTAGGCTAGGGCACCCCTAGGCTTAAGCTAGGGCACCCCTAGGCTTAGGCTTAGGCTAGGGCACCCCTAGGCTTAGGCTAAGGCTTGGGCTCCCCTGGTCTAAGGCTAGGGCACCCTTAGGCTTTGAATAGGGCACCCTTAGGCTTAGGCTTGGACACCACTAGGCTTAGGCTAGGGCACCCCTAGGCTTAGGCTAAGGCTAGGGCTCCCCTAGCCTAACGCTAGGGCACCCCTAAGCTTCAGTTAGGGCACCCTTGGGCTTAGGCTAGGGCACCCTTAGGCTTAGGCTAGGGCACTCCTAGGCTTAGGCTGGTGCACCCCTAGGCTTAGGCTAAGGCTAGGGCTTCCCTAGCGTAAGGCTAGGACATCCCTGGACTTGGACTAGGGCACCCGTAGGCTTAGGCTAGGGCACCCCTAGGCTTAAGATAGGGAACTTCTAAGCTTAGGCTAGGGCACCCCTAGGCTTAGGCTAAGGCTAGGGCTCCCCTAGCCTAAGGCTAGGGCACCCCTAGGCTTTGGCTAGGGCACCCCTAGTCTTAGGCTAGAGAACCCCTAGGCTTAAGCTAGGGCACCCCTAGACTTAGGCTAAGGATAGGGATCCCCTAGCCTAAGGCTAGGGCAATCCTAGGCTTAGGCTAGGGCAACCGTAGGCTTAGGCTAGGGCACCCATAGATTTAGGCTAGGGCACCCCTAGGCTTAGGCTCAGGCTAGGGCTCCCCTAGCCTAAAGCTAGGGCACCCCTAGGCTTAGGCTAGGGCACCCCAAGGCTTAGGCTAAGGCACCCCTATGCTTATGCTAAGGTTAGGGCTCCCCTAGCCTAAGGCTAGGGCACCTCTAGGCTTAGGCTAGGGCACCCCTAAGCTTTGGCTAGGGCACCCCTAGGCTTAGGTTACGGCACCCCTAGGCTTAGGCTAGGGCACCCCAAGGCTGAGGCTAGGGCACCCCTAGGCTTAGGCTAGGGCACACGTAGGTTTTGGCTAAGGCGAGGACTCCCCTAGCCTAAAGATAGGGCACCCCTAGGCTTAGGCTAAGGCTAGGGCTCCCCTAGCCTAAGGCTAGGGCACCCCTAAGCTTAGGCTAGGGCACCCCTAGGCTTAGGCTAGGGCACCCCTAAGCTTAGGCTAAGGCTAGGTCACCCCTAGCTTAGGCTAAGGCACCACTATGCTGAGGCTATGGCACCCCTAAGCTGAGGCTAGGGCACCTCTAGGCTTAGGCTAAAGCTAGGGATCCCCTAGCCTAAGGCTAGGGCACATCTAGGCTTAGGCTAGGGCACCCTAGGCTTAGCCTAGGGCACCCCAAGTTTTAGGCTAAAGCTAGGCCTCCCCTATCCTAAGGCTAGGGCACCCCTAGGCTTAGGCTCGGGCTCCCCTAGGCTTAGGCTAGGGCACCCCTAGGCTTAGGCTAGGACACCCCAAGGCTTAGGCAAAGGCACCCCAAGGCTTATGCTAAGGTTTAGGCTCCCCTAGCCTAAGTCTAGGGCATCTCTAGGCTTAGGCTAGGGCACCCCTAGGCTTTGTCTAGGGCACCCCTAGGCTTAGGCTAAGGCTAGGGTTCCCTTTGCCTAAGGCTAGGGTACCCTTAGGCTTTGACTAGGGCAACCCTAGGCTTAGGCTAGGGCACCTCTAGGCTTAAGCTAGGGCACCCCTAGGCTTAGGCTAAGGCTTGGGCTCCCCTGGTCTAAGGCTAGGGCACCCTTAGGCCTTGACTAGGGCACCCCTAGGCTTAGGCTAGGGCAACCCTAGGCTTAAGCTAGGGCACCCCTAGGCTTAGGCTTAGGCTAGGGCACCCCTAGGCTTAGGCTAAGGCGTGGGCTCCCCTGGTCTAAGGCTAGGGCACCCTTAGGCTTTGACTAGGGCACCCATAGGCTTAGGCTAGGGCTCCGCTAACCTAAGGCTAGGGCACCCCTAAGCTTAAGTTAGGGCACCCTTAGGCTTAGGCTAGGGCACCCCTAGGCTTAGGCTAGGGCACTCCTAGGCGTAGGCTAGTGCACCCCTAGGCTTAGGCTAAGGCTAGGGCTTTCCTAGCCTAAGGCTAGGACATCCTTAGGCTTAGGCTAGGGCACCCCTAGGCTTAGGCTAGGGCACCCCTAGGCTTAGGTATGGAACCCCTAGGCTTATGTTAGGGCACTCCTATGCTTAGGCTAGGGCACCCATAGACGTAGGCTAGGGCACCCCTAGGCTTAGGCTGGGGCACACCTAGGCTTAGGCTAAGGCTAGGGCTCCCCTAGCCTAAGGTTAGGGCAACCCTAGGCTTAGGCTAGGCACCCCTAGACTTAGGCCAGGGCACCCCTAGGCTTAGGCTAGGGCACCCCTAGGTTAAGGCTAAGGCTAGGGCTCCTCTAGCCTAACGCTAGGGCATCCCTAGGCTTGGGATAGGGCACCCCTAGGCTTTGGCTAGGGCAACCCTAGGTATAGGCTAGGGCACCCCTAGGCTTCGGCTAAGGCGAGGACTCTCCTAGCCTAAGGATAGGGCACCCCTAGGCTTAGGCTAAGGCTAGGGCTCCCCTAGCCAAAGGCTAGGGCACCCATAAGCTTAGGCTAGGGAACCCCTAGGCTTAGGCTAGGGCACCCCTAGGCTTAGGCTTCGGCACCCCTAGGCTTAGGCTAGGACACCCCTAGGCTTAGGTATGGAACCCCTAGGCTTAGGTTAGGGCACCCCTATGCTTAGGCTAGGCACCCCTAGGATTAGGCTAGGGCACCCCTAGGCTTAGGCTAAGGCTAGGGCTCCCCTAGCCTAAGGCTAGGGCTCACCTAGGCTTAGGTTAGGGCACCCTTAGGCTTAGGCTAGGGCACCCCTAGGCTTAGGCTAGTGCACCCCTAGGCTTAGGCTAAGGCTAGGGCTTCCCTAGCCTAAGGCTAGGGCACCCCTAGGCTTAGGCTAGGGCACTCCTAGGCTTAGGCTAGGGCACCCCTAGGCTTAGGTATGGAACCCCTAGGCTTAGGTTAGGGCACCCCTATGCTTAGGCTAGTCTCCCCTAGGCTTAAGCTAGGGCACCCCTAGGCTTAGGCTAGGGCACCCGTAGGTTTTGGCTAAGGCGAGGACTCCCCTAGCCTAAAGATAGGGCACCCCTAGGCTTAGGCTAAGGCTAGGGCCCCCCTAGCCTAAGGCTAGGGCACCCCTAAGCTTAGGCTAGGGCACCACTAGGTTTAGAGTAGGGCGCACCTAGGCTTAAGCTAAGGCTAGGGTTCCCTGGCCTAAGTCTAGGGCACCCCTAGGCTTAGGCTAGGGCACCCCTAGGCTTAGGCTAGGGCACACCAAGCCTGAGGCTAGGGCACCCCTAAGCTGAGGCTAGGGCACCTCTAGGCTTAGGCTAAGGCTAGGGATCCCCTAGCCTAAGGCTAGGGCACATCTAGGCTTAGGCTAGGGCAACCTAGGCTTAACCTAGGGCACCCCAAGGTTTAGGCTAAAGCTAGGCCTCCCCTATCCTAAGGCTAGGACACCCCTAGGCTTAGGCTAGGGCACCCCCAGGCTTAAGCTAAGGCACCCCTACGCTTAGCCAAAGGCTAGAGATCCCCTAGCCTAAGGAGAGGGCACTCCTAGGCTTAGGCTAGGGCATCCGTGGGCTTAGGCTAGGGCACCCGTGGGCTAAGGCTAGGGCACCCCTAGGCTAAGGTTTAGGCTAGGGCACCCCTAGGCTTAGGCTAGGGCACCCCTAGGCTTAGGCTAGGACACCCCAAGGATTAGGCTAAGGCACCCCAAGGCTTATGCAAAGGTTTAGGCTCCCCTAGCCTAAGTCTAGGGCATCTCTAGGCTTAGGCTAGGGCACCCCTAGGCTTTGTCTAGGGCACCCCTAGGCTTAGGCTAAGGCTAGGGCTCCCTTTCCCTAAGGCTAGGGCACCCTTAGGCTTTGACTTGGGCACCCCTAGGCTTAGGCTAGGGCACCCATAGGCTTAGGCTAAGGCTTGGGCTCCCCTGGTCTAAGGCTAGGGCACCCTTAGGCTTTGACTAGGGCACCCCTAGGCTTAGGCTAGGGCACCCCTAGGCTTAAGCTAGGGCACCCCTAGGCTTAGGCTTAGGCTAGGGCACCCCTAGGCTTAGGCTAAGGCTTGGGCTCCCCTGGCCTAAGGCTAGGGCACCCTTAGGCTTTGACTAGGGCACCCCTAGGCTTAGGCTAGGGCACCCCTAGGCTTAGGCTAAGGCTAGGGCTCCGCTAGCCTAAGGCTAGGGCACCCCTAAGCTTAAGTTAGGGCACCCTTAGGCTTAGGCTAGGGCACCCCTAGGCTTAGGCTAGGGCACTCCTAGGCGTAGGCTAGTGCACACCTAGGCTTAGGCTAAGGCTAGGGCTTCCCTAGCCTAAGGCTAGGACATCCCTAGGCTTAGGCTAGGGCACCCCTAGGCTTAGGCTAGGGCAATCCTAGGCTAGACTAAGGCTAGGGAACCCATAGCCTAAGGCTACGGCACCCCGAAGCTCAGGCTAGGGGACCCCTAGGCTTAGGCTAGGGCACCCCTAGGCTTAGGCTCAGGCACCCCTAGGATTAGGCTAAGAATAGTGCTCCCCTAGCCTAAGGCTAGGGCACCTCTAGGCTTAGGCTAGGGCATCCATATGCTTAGGCTAGGGCAGCCCTAGGCTTAGGCTAAGGCTAGGGGACTCCTAGGCTTAGGCTAAGGCACCACTAGGCTTTGGCTAGGGCACCCCTAGGCTTACGCTAGGGCACCCCTAGGCTTAGGCTAGGGCATCCCTAGGCTTAGGTTAGGGCACCCCTAGACTCAGGCTATGACACCCCCAGGCTTAGGCAAGGGCAATCCTAGGCTAGACTAACGCTAGGGCTCCCCTATCCTCAGGCTAGGGCACCCGTAGGCTCAGGCTAGGGCACCCCTAGCCTTAGGCCAGGGCACCCCTAGGCTTAGGCTAGGGCACCCCTAGGCTTTGGCTAGGGCACCCCTAGGCTTAGACTTAGGCTAGGGCTCTCCTAGCCTAAGGCAAGGGCACTCCTAGGCTTAGGCTAGGGCAGCCCCAGGCTTAGGCTAGGGCACCCCTAGGCTTAGGCTAGGGCAGCCCTACGCTTAGGATGGGGCACCCCTAAGCTTAGGCTAGGGCACCCCTAGTCTTAGGCTAAGGCTACGGCTCCCTTAGCCTAAGGCTAGGGCACCCCTAGGCTTAGGATAATGCACCCCTAGGCTTTGGCTAGGGCACCCCTAGATTTAAGCTAAGGCTAGGGCTCCCCTAACGTAAGGCTAGGGCACCCCTAGGCTTAGGCTAGGGCACTCCTAGGCTTAGGCTAGGGCAGCGCTAGGCTTAGGCTAAGGCTTGGGCTCCCCTAATCTAAGGCTAGGGCACCCCTAGGCTTAGGCTAGGGCACCCCTAAGCTTTGGCTAGGGCACCCCTAGGTTTAGGCTAAGGCTAGCGCTCCCCTAGCCTAAGGCTAGGGCACCCCTAGGCTTAGGCTAGGGCACCCCTAGGCTTAGGCTAGGGCACCCCTAGGCTTAGGCTAAGGCTTAGGCTCCCCTAGTCTAAGGCTAGGGCACCCCGAGGCTTAGGTTAGGGCACCCTTAGGCTTAGGCTAGGGCCCCCCTAGGCTTAGGCTAAGGCACCCCTAGGCTTACGCTAATGTTAGGGCTCCCCTAGCCTAAGGCTAGGGCACCTCTAGGCTTAGGCTAAGGCACCCCTAGGCTTTGGCTAGGGCACTAATAGGTTTAGGCTAAGCCTAGGGCTCTCCTAGCCTAAGGCTAGGGCACCCCTAGGCTTAGGCTAGGGCACCCGTAGGCTTAGGCTAGGGCACCCCTAGGCTTAGGATAAGGCTAGGTCACCCCTAGGCTTAGGCTAAGGCACCACTATGCGGAGGCTAGGGCACCCCTAGGCTTAGGCTAGGGCACCCCTAGGCTTAGGCAAGGGCACCCCAAGGCTGAGGCTAGGGCACCCCTAAGCTACGGCTAGGGCACCCCTATGTTTAGGCTAAAGCTAGGCTCCCCTAGCCTAAGGCTAGGGCACCCCTAGGCTTAGGCTAGGGCACACCTAGGCTTAAGCTAGGGCACCCCTAGAATTAGCCTAAAGCTAGGGATCCCCCAGCCTAAGGCGAGGGCACTCCTAGGCTTAGGCTAGGGCACCCGTGGGCTTAGTCTAGGGCACCCGTGGGCTAAGGCTAGGGCACCCCTAGGCTAAGGGTTAGGCTAGGGCACCCCTAGGCTTAGGCTAGGGCACCCCTAGGCTTAGGCTAGGACACCCCAAGGCTTAGGCTAAGGCACCCCTAGGCTTATGCTGAGGTTTAGGCTCCCCTAGCCTAAGTCTAGGGCATCCCTAGGCTTAGGCTAGGGCACCCCTAGGCTTTGGCTAGGGCACCACTAGGCTTAGGCTAAGGCTAGGGCTCCCTTAGCCTAAGGCTAGGGCACCCTTAGGCTTTGACTAGGGCACCCCTAGGCTTAGGCTAGGGCACCCGTAGGCTTAAGCTAGGGCACCCCTAGGCTTAGGCTAAGGCTTGGGCTCCCCTGGTCTAAGGCTAGGGCACCCTTAGGCTTTGACTAGGGCACCCCTAGGCTTAAGCTAGGGCACCCCTAGGCTTAGGCTTAGGCTAGGGCACCCCTAGGCTTAGGCTAAGGCTTGGGCTCCCCTGGTCTAAGGCTAGGTCACCCTTAGGCTTTGACTAGGGCACCCTTAGGCTTAGGCTTGGACACCACTAGGATTAGGCTAGGGCACCCCTAGGCTTAGGCTAAGGCTAGGGCTCCCCTAGCCTAAGGCTAGGGCACCCCTAAGCTTAAGTCAGGGCACCCTTGGGCTTAGGCTAGGGCACCCCTAGGCTTAGGCTAGGGCACTCCTAGGCTTAGGCTGGTGCACCCCTAGGCTTAGGCTAAGGCTAGGGCTTCCCTAGCCTAAGGCTAGGACATCCCTAGGCTTAGACTAGGGCACCCGTAGGCTTAGGCTAGGGCACCCCTAGGCTTAGGTATGGAACCCCTAGGCTTATGTTAGGGCACCCCTAAGCTTAGGCTAGGGCACCCCTAGGCTTAGGATAGGGAATTTCTAAGCTTAGGCTAGGGCACCGCTAGGCTTAGGCTAAGGCTAGGGCTCCCCTAGCCTAAGGCTAGGGCACCCCTTGGCTTTGGTTAGGGCACCCCTAGGCTTAGGCTAGAACACCCCTAGGCTTAAGCTAGGGCACCCCTAGACATAGGCTAAGGCTAGGGATCCCCTAGCCTAAGGCTAGGGCAATCCTAGGCTTAAGCTAGGGCAACCGTAGGCTTAGGCTAGGGCACCCCAAGTCTTAGGCTAAGGCACCCCTATGCTTACTCTAAGGTTAGGGCTCCCCTAGCCTAAGGCTAGGGCACCTATAGGCTTAGGCTAGGGCACCCCTAGGCTTTGGCTAGGGCACCCCTAAGCTTAGGCTAGGGCACCCCTAGGCTTAGGCTAGGGCACCCCAAGGCTGAGGCTAGGGCACCCCTATACTGAGGCTAGGGCTCCCCTAGGCTTAGGCGAAGGCTAGGGCTACCCTAGCCTAAGGCTAGGGCACCTCTAAGCTTAGGCTAGGGCACCCCTAGGCTTAGGCTAGGGCACCACTAGGCTTAGGTTTAGGCTAGGGCACCCCTAGGCTTAGGCTAGGTCACCCCGAGGCGTAGGCTAGGGAACCCCAAGGCTTAGGCTAAGGCACCCCAGGGCTTACGCTAAGGTTAGGGCTCCCCATGCCTAAGGCTAGGGCACATCTAGGATTAGGCGAGGGCATAACTAGGCTTTGGCTAGGGCAGCCCTAAGCTTAGGCTAGGAGACTCCTAGGCTTAGGCTAGGGCAGCCCTAGGCTTGGGTTAGGGCACCCCTAGCCTTAAGCTAGGGCAGCCCTAGGCTTAGGCTAGGGAACCCCTAGGCTTAGGCTAGGGCACCCCTAGGCTTAGGCTTCGGCACCCCTAGGCTTAGGCTAGGACACCCCTAGGCTTAGGTATGGAACCCCTAGGCTTAGGTTAGGGCACCCCTATGCTTAGGCTAGGCACCCCTAGGATTAGGCTAGGGCACCCCTAGGCTTAGGCTAAGGCTAGGGCTCCCCTAGCCTAAGGCTAGGGCTCACCTAGGCTTAGGTTAGGGCACCCTTAGGCTTAGGCTAGGGCACCCCTAGGCTTAGGCTAGTGCACCCCTAGGCTTAGGCTAAGGCTAGGGCTTCCCTAGCCTAAGGCTAGGGCACCCCTAGGCTTAGGCTAGGGCACTCCTAGGCTTAGGCTAGGGCACCCCTAGGCTTAGGTATGGAACCCCTAGGCTTAGGTTAGGGCACCCCTATGCTTAGGCTAGTCACCCCTAGGCTTAGGCTAGGGCACCCCTAGGCTTAGGCTAGGGCACCCGTAGGTTTTGGCTAAGGCGAGGACTCCCCTAGTCTAAAGATAGGGCACCCCTAGGCTTAGGCTAAGGCTAGGGCCCCCCTAGCCTAAGGCTAGGGCACCCCTAAGCTTAGGCTAGGGCACCACTAGGTTTAGAGTAGGGCGCACCTAGGCTTAAGCTAAGGCTAGGGTTCCCTGGCCTAAGTCTAGGGCACCCCTAGGCTTAGGCTAGGGCACCCCTAGGCTTAGGCTAGGGCACACCAAGCCTGAGGCTAGGGCACCCCTAAGCTGAGGCTAGGGCACCTCTAGGCTTAGGCTAAGGCTAGGGATCCCCTAGCCTAAGGCTAGGGCACATCTAGGCTTAGGCTAGGGCAACCTAGGCTTAACCTAGGGCACCCCAAGGTTTAGGCTAAAGCTAGGCCTCCCCTATCCTAAGGCTAGGACACCCCTAGGCTTAGGCTAGGGCACCCATAGGCTTAAGCTAAGGCACCCCTACGCTTAGCCAAAGGCTAGAGATCCCCTAGCCTAAGGAGAGGGCACTCCTAGGCTTAGGCTAGGGCATCCGTGGGCTTAGCCTAGGGCACCCGTGGGCTAAGGCTAGGGCACCCCTAGGCTAAGGTTTAGGCTAGGGCACCCCTAGGCTTAGGCTAGGGCACCCCTAGGCTTAGGCTAGGACACCCCAAGGATTAGGCTAAGGCACCCCAAGGCTTATGCAAAGGTTTAGGCTCCCCTAGCCTAAGTCTAGGGCATCTCTAGGCTTAGGCTAGGGCACCCCTAGGCTTTGTCTAGGGCACCCCTAGGATTAGGCTAAGGCTAGGGCTCCCTTTCCCTAAGGCTAGGGCACCCTTAGGCTTTGACTAGGGCACCCCTAGGCTTAGGCTAGGGCACCCATAGGCTTAGGCTAAGGCTTGGGCTCCCCTGGTCTAAGGCTAGGGCACCCTTAGGCTTTGACTAGGGCACCCCTAGGCTTAGGCTAGGGCACCCCTAGGCTTAAGCTAGGGCACCCCTAGGCTTAGGCTTAGGCTAGGGCACCCCTAGGCTTAGGCTAAGGCTTGGGCTCCCCTGGCCTAAGGCTAGGGCACCCTTAGGCTTTGACTAGGGCACCCCTAGGCTTAGGCTAGGGCACCCCTAGGCTTAGGCTAAGGCTAGGGCTCCGCTAGCCTAAGGCTAGGGCACCCCTAAGCTTAAGTTAGGGCACCCTTAGGCTTAGGCTAGGGCACCCCTAGGCTTAGGCTAGGGCACTCCTAGGCGTAGGCTAGTGCACACCTAGGCTTAGGCTAAGGCTAGGGCTTCCCTAGCCTAAGGCTAGGACATCCCTAGGCTTAGGCTAGGGCACCCCTAGGCTTAGGCTAGGGCAATCCTAGGCTAGACTAAGGCTAGGGAACCCCTAGCCTAAGGCTACGGCACCCCGAAGCTCAGGCTAGGGGACCCCTAGGCTTAGGCTAGGGCACCCCTAGGCTTAGGCTCAGGCACCCCTAGGATTAGGCTAAGACTAGTGCTCCCCTAGCCTAAGGCTAGGGCACCTCTAGGCTTAGGTTAGGGCACCCATATGCTTAGGCTAGGGCAGCCCTAGGCTTAGGCTAAGGCTAGGGGACTCCTAGGCTTAGGCTAAGGCACCACTAGGCTTAGGCTAGGGCACCCCTAGGCTTACGCTAGGGCACCCCTAGGCTTAGGCTAGGGCACCCCTAAGCTTAGGCTAAGGCTAGGTCACCCCTAGGCTTACGCTAAGGCACCACTAGGCTTAGGCTAGGGCACCCCTAGGCTTAGGCTATGGGACCCCTAGGCTTATGCTAAGGCACCACTAGGTTAAGGCTAGGGCACTCCTAGGCATAGGCTAGGGCACCCATAGGCTTAGGCTAAGGCTACGGCTTCCCTAGCCTCATTCTAAGGCACCCCTAGACTCAGGTTAGGGCACCCGTAGGCTCAGGCTAGGTTACCCCTGGGCTCAGGCTAGGGCAGCCCTAGGCTTAGGCTAGGGCAACCCTAGGCTTAGGCTAGGGCACCCATAGTCTTAGGCTAAGGCTAGGGCTCCCCTAGTCTAAGGCTAGGGCACCCCTAGGCTTAGGCTAGGGCACCCCTAAGCTTAGGCTAGGGAACCCCTAGCCTAAGGCTAGGGCACCCCTAGGCTTAGGTTAGGGCACCCCTAGGCTTAGGCTGGGGTACCCTTAGGCTTAAGCTAGGGCACCCGTAGGCTTAGGCTAAGGCTAGGGCTCCCCTGGCCTAAGGCTAGGTCACACCTAGGCTTAGGCTAGGACAACCCGAGGCTTAGGCTAGGGAACCCCTAGCCTAAGGCTAGGGCACCCCTAGGCTTAGGTTAGGGCACCCCTAGGCTTAGGCTGGGGTACCCTTAGGCTTAAGCTAGGGCACCCGTAGGCTTAGGCTAAGGCTAGGGCTCCCCTGGCCTAAGGCTAGTTCACACCTAGGCTTAGGCTAGTGCACCCCTAGGCGTAGACTAGGGTACCCCTAGGCTTTGGAAAAGGTTAGGGGTCACCTAGCCTAACGCTAGGTCACCCCTTGGCTTAGGCTAGGGCACCCCTAGGCTTAGGCTAGGGCACCCCTAGGTTTTAGCTAGGGCTCCCCTAGGCTTAGGCAAAGGCTACGGCTCCCCTAGCCTCAGGCTAGTGCACCCCTAGACTCAGGCTATGACACCCCTAGGCTTAGGCTAGGGCAATACTAGGCTAGACTAACGCTATGGCTCCCCTATCATCAGGCTAGGGTACCCGTAGGCTCAGGCTAGGGCACCCCTAGGCTCAGGCTAGGGCACCCTAGGCTTAGGCTATGGCAACCCTAGGTTCAGGCTAAGGCTAGGGCTCCCCTAGCCTAAGGCTAGAGCACCCGTAGGCTTAGGCTAGGGCGATCCTAGGCTAGACTAACGCGAGGGCTCCCCTATCCTCATGCTAGGGCTCCCCTAGCCTCAGCCTAGCTCACCCCTAGGCTTAGGCTAGGGCACACCTAGGGTGAGGCTAGGGCACCCCTAGGCTTAGGTTAAGGCTAGGGATCCCCTAGCCTAAGGCTAGGGCACCCCTAGGCTTAGGCTAGGGCACCCCTTGGCTTAGGCCAGCGCACCCCTAGGCTTAGGCCAGGGCACCCCTAGGCTTAGGCTCGGGCACCCCGAGGGTTAGGCTAAGGCTAGGGCTCCCCTAGCCTAAGGCTAGGGCACCCTAGCCTTAGGGTTGGGCACCCATAGGCTTAGGCTAGGGCACCCCTAAGCTTAGGCTAAGGCTAGGGGACTCCTAGGCTTAGGCTACGGCACCCCTCGGCTTAGGCTTGGGCACCCCAAGGCTTAGGCTAAGGCACCCCTAGGCTTAGGCTAGGGCACCCCTAGGCTTAGGCTAAGGCTAGGTCACCCCTAGGCTTATGATGAGGTACCACTAGGCTTAGGCTAGGGCACCCCTTGGCTTAGACTGGGCACAACTAGGCTGAGGCTAGTGCACCCGTAAGCTGAGGCTAGGGCACCACTAGGCTTATTCTATGGCTAGGGCTACCATACCCTAGGGTAGGGCACCCCTAGGCTTAGGCTAGGGCACCCCTAGGCATAGGCTAAGGCTAGGGCTCCCCTAGCCTAAGGCTAGGGCACCCCTACGCTTAGGCTGGGGTACCCCTAGGCTTAAGCTAGGGTACCCGTAGGCTTAGGCTAAGGCTAGGGTTCCCCTAGCCTAAGGCTAGGGCACCCCTAGGCTTAAGCTAGGGCCCCCCTAGGCTTTGGCTAGGGCACCCCTAGGCTTAGGATAGGGAACTTCTAAGCTTAGGCTAGAGCACCCCTAGGCTTAGGCTAAGGCTAGGGCTCCCCTAGCCTAAGGCTAGGGCACCCCTAGGCTTTGGCTAGGGCACCCCTAGGCTTAGGCTACAGCACCCCTAGGCTTAAGCTAGGGCACCCCCAGACTTAGGCTAAGGCTAGGGATCCCCTAGCCTAAGGCTAGGGCAATCCTAGGCTTAGGCTAGGGCAACTGTAGGCTTAGGCTAGGGCACCCCTAGGCCTAGGCTTGGGCACCCCAAGGCTTAGGCTAAGGCACCCCTAGGCTTACGCTAAGGTTAGGGCTCCCCTAGCCTAAGGCTAGGGCACCTCTAGGCTTAGGCTAGGGCACATCTAGGCTTTGGCTAGGGCACCCCTAGGCTTAGGCTAGGGCACCCCTAGGCTGAGGCTAGGGCACCCCTAGCTTAGGCTAGGGCACCCCAATGCTGAGGCTAGGGCACCCCTATGCTGAGGCTAGGGCAACCCTAGGCTTAGGCTAAGGCTAGGGCTACCCTAGCCTAAGGCTAGGGCACCTCTAAGCTTAGGTTAGGGCACCCCTAGGCTTAGGCTAGGGTACCCCGAGTCTTAGGCTAGGGCACCCCAAGGCTTAGGCTAAGGCACCCCTAGGCTTACGCTAAGGTTAGGGCTCCCCTTGCCTAAGGCTAGGGCACCTCTAGGCTTAGGCTAGGGCATAACTAGGCTTTGGCTAGGGCACCCCTAGGCTTAGGCTAGGGCACTCCTAGGCTTAGGCTAGGGCAGCCCTAGGCTTGGGTTAGGGCACCCCTAGCCTTAGGCTAGGGCAGCCCTAGGCTTAGGCTAGGGCACCCCTAGGCTTAGGCTAGGGCACCCCTAGGCTTAGGCTAAGGCTAGGGCTCCCCTAGCCTAAGTCTAGGGCACCCCTAGGTTTAGGCTTTGGCACCCCTATGCTTTCGCTAGGGCACCCCTAGGTTTAGGCTAAGGCTAGGGCTCTCCTAGCCTAAGGCTAGGGCACCCCTAAGCTTAGGCTAGGGCACTCCTAGGCTTAGGCTAGGGCAGCCCTACGCTTAGGCTAGGGCAGCCCTAGGATTGGGCTAAGCCTATGGCTCCCTTAGTCTAAGGCTAGGGCACCCATAGGCTTGGGCTAGGGCACCCCTAGGCTTAGGCTAGGGCACCCCTAGGATTAGGCTAAGGCTAGGGCTCCCCGAGCCTAAGGCTAGGGCACCCCTTGGCTTAGGCTAGGGCACTCCTAGGCTTAGGCTAGGGCACCCGAAAGCATAGGCTAGGACACCCCTAGGCTTAGGCTAGGGCACCCCTAGCGTTAGGCTAAGGCTTGGGCTCCCCTAGTCTAAGGCTAGGGCACCCTTAGGCTTAGACTAGGGCACCCCTAGGCTTAGGCTAGGGCACCCCTAGGCTTAAGCTAGGGCACCCCAAGCTTAGGCTAGGACACCACTAGGCTTAGGCTAGGGCACCCCTAGGCTTAGGCTAAGGCTAGGGCTCCCCTAGCCTAAGGCCAAGGCACGCCAAGGCTGAGGCTAGGGCACCCTGAGGCTTAGGCTAGGGCACCCCTTGGCTTAGGAAAATGTTAGGGCTCCCCTAGCCTAAGGCTAGGGAACCTCTAGGCTTAGGCTAGAGCACCCCTAGGCTTAGGCTAGGGCACCCCTAGGCTTAAGCTAGGGCTCCTGTAGGCTTAGGCTAAGGCTACGGCTCCCCTAGCCTCAGGCTAGTGCACCCCTAGACTAAACTATGGTACCCCTAAGCTTAGGCTAGGGCACCCCTAGGCTAAGGTTAGGGCACCCGTAAGCTTAGGCTAAGGCTAGGGCTCCCCTAGCCTAAGGCTATAGCAGCCCTAGGCTTAGGCTAGGGCACCCCTAGGCTTAGGCTAGGCCACCCCTAGGCTTAGGCTAAGGCTAGGGCTAACCTAGGCTTAGGCTAGGGCACCCCTAGGCTTAGGCTAAGGAACCGCTAGAGTAAGGCTAGGGCACCCCTAGGCTTAGGCTTGGGCACCTCTAGGCTTAGGCTAGGGCACCCGTACACTTAGGCTAAGGCAACGGCTCCCCTAGCCTCAGGCAAGGGCACCCCTAGACTCAGGCTAGGGCACCCGTTAGCTTAGGCTAGGACAATCCTAGGCTTAGGCTAAGTCTAGGGCTCCCCTATGCTCAGGCTAGGGCACCCCTATGCTCAGGTTAGGGCTCCCCTAGCCTAAGGCTAGGGCACCCCTAGGCTTAGACTAGGGCACCCCTAGGCTTAGGCTAGGGCTCCCCTAGGCTTAGGCTAGGGCTCCCCTAGGCTTAGGCTATGGCTGCGGCTCCCCTTGCCTCAGGCTAGTGCACCACTAGACTCAGGCTATGGCACCCCTAGACTTAGGCTAGGGCAAACCTAGGCTAGACTAACGTTAGGGCTCCCCTAGCCTCACGCTAGGGCACCCATAGTCTCAGGCTAGGGCACCCCTAGGCTTAGGCTAGGGCACCCATAGGCTTAGGCTAAGGCTATGGCTCCCCTAGCCTCAGGCTAGGGCACCCCTAGACTTACGCTAGGGCACCCCTAGGCTTAGGTTAGGGCACCCCTAGGCTTAGGCTAGGGCACCCCTAGTCTTAGGCTAAGGCTAGGGCTCCCCTATCCTAAGGCTAGGGCACCTCTAGCCTAAAGCTAGGGCACCCCTAGGCTTAGGCTAGGGCACCCCTAGGCTTAGGCTAGGGCACCCCTAGGCTTAGGCTAAGGAAAGGGCTCCCCTAGCCTATGGCTAGGGCACCCTTAGGCTTAGGGTAGGGCACCCCTAGGCTTAGGCAAAGGCAACCCTAGGCTTAGGCAAAGGCACCCCTAGGCTTAGGCTAGGGCACCCCTAGGCTTGGGCTAGGGCACCCCTAGGCTTAGGCTAGGGCACCCCTAGGCTTAAGCTACGGCACCCGTAGGCTTAGGCTAAGGCTAGGGTTCCCATAGCCCAAGGCTAGGGCACCCCTAGGTTTAGGCTAGGGCACCCCTAGGCTTTGGCTAGGGCACCCCTAGGCTTAGGATAGGGAACTTCTAAGCTTAGGCTAGGTCACCCCTAGGCTTTGGCTAGGGCAGCCCTAGGCTTAGGCTAGAGCACCCCTAGGCTTAGGTATGGAACCCCTAGGCTTATGGTAGGGCACCCCTATGCCTAGGCTAGGGCACCCATAGACGTAGGCTAGGGCACCCCTAGGCTTAGCCTGGGGCACACCTAGGCTTAGGCTAAGGCTAGGGCTCCCCTAGCCTAAGGTTAGGGCAACCCTAGGCTTAGGCTAGGCACCCCTAGACTTAGGCTAGGGCAACCCTAGGCTTAGGCTAGGGCACCCCTAGGCTTAGGCTAAGGCTAGGGCTCCTCTAGCCTAACGCTAGGGCATCCCTAGGCTTGGGCTAGGGCACCCCTAGGCTTAGGCTAGGGCACCCCTAGGTATAGGCTAGGGCACCCCTAGGCTTCGGCTAAGGCGAGGACTCCCCTAGCCTAAGGATAGGGCACCCCTAGGCTTAGGCTAAGGCTAGGGCTCCCCTAGCCAAAGGCTAGGGCACCCATAAGCTTAGGCTAGGCCACCCCTAGGTTTTGGCTAGGGTGCCCCAAGGCTTAGGCTAAGGCTAGGGCTCCCCTGGCCTAAGGCTAGGGCACCCCTAGGCTTAGGCTAGGGCACCCCTAGGCTTAGGCTAGGGCACGCCTAGGTTTAGGCTAGGGCGCCCCTAGGCTTAGGCTAATGCTAGGGCTCCCCTAGCCTAAGTCTAGGGCACCCCTAGGATTACGCTTGGGAACCCCTAGGCTTAGGAAAAGGCTAGGGCTCCCGTAGCCTAAGGCAAGGGCACCCCTAGGTTTAGGCTAGGGCACCCCTAGGCTTAGGCTAGGGCACCCTTAGGCTTAGGCTAGGGCATCCCTAGGCTTAGGTTAGGGCACACCTAGACTCAGGCTATGACAACCCCAGGCTTAGGCAAGGGCAATCCTAGGCTAGACTAACGCTAGGGCTCCCCTATCCTCAGGTTAGGGCACCCGTAGGCTCAGGCTAGGGCACCCCTTGGCTTAGGCCAGGGCACCCCTAGGCTTAGGCCAGGGCATCCCTAGGCTTAGGCTAGGGCACCCCTAAGCTTAGGCTAGGGCACCCCTAGGCTTAGGCTAGGGCACCCCTAGGCTCAGGCTATGGCACACCTAGGCTTAGGCTAGGGCAATTCTAGGCTAGACTAAGGCTAGGGCTCCCCTAGCCTAAGGCTACGGCACCCCGAGGCTCAAGCTAGGGCACCCCTACGCTTAGGTTAGGGCACCCCTAGGATTAGGCTAAGACTAGTGCTCCCCTAGCCTAAGGCTAGGGCACCCCTAGGCTTAGGCTAGGGCACCCATATGCTTAGGCTAGGGCAGCCCTAGGCTTAGGCTAAGGCTAGGGGACTCCTAGGCTTAGGCTAAGGCACCCCTAGGCTTAGGCTAGGGCACGCCTAGGCTTACGCTAGGGCACCCCTAGGCTTAGGCTAGGGCACCCCTAAGCTTAGGCTAAGGCTAGGTCACCCCTAGGCTTAGGCTAAGGCACCACTAGGCTTAGGCTAGGGCACCCCTAGGCTTAGGCTAGGGGACCCCTAGGCTTAGGCTAAGGCACCACTAGGCTTAGGCTAGGGCACCCCTAGGCTTAGGCTAGGGCACCCCTAGGCTTAGGCTAAGGCTACGGCTTCCCTAGCCTCATTCTAGGGCACCCCTAGACTCAGGCTAGGGCACCCGTAGGCTCAGGCTAGGTTACCCCTAGGCTCAGGCTAGGGCAGCCCTAGGCTTAGGCTAGGGCAACCCTAGGGTTAGGCTAGGGCACCCCTAGTCTTAGGCTAAGGCTAGGGCTCCCCTAGTCTAAGGCTAGGCCACCCCTAGGCTTAGGCTAGGGCACCCCTAAGCTTAGGCTGGGGTACCCTTAGGCTTAAGCTAGGGCACCCGTAGGCTTAGGCTAAGGCTAGGGCTCCCCTGGCCTAAGGCTAGGACATCCCTAGGCTTAGGCTAGGGCACCCCTAGGCTTAGGCTAGGGCACCCCTAGGCTTAGGCTACGGCTTGTGCTCCCCTGGTCTAAGGCTAGGGCACCCTTAGTCTTTGACTAGGTCACCGCTAGGCTTAGGCTAGGGCACCCCTAGGCTTAGGCTAAGGCTAGGGCTCCGCTAGCCTAAGGCTAGGGCACCCCTAAGCTCAAGTTTGGGCACCCTTAGGCTTAGGCTAGGGCACCCCTAGGCTTAGGCTAGGGCACTCCTAGGTGTAGGCTAGTGCACCCCTAGGCTTAGGCTAAGGCTGGGGCTTCCCTAGCCTAAGGCTAGGACATCCCTAGGCTTAGGCTAGGGCACCCCTAGGCTTAGGCTAGGGCACCCCTAGGCTTAGGTATGGAACCCCTAGGCTTATGTTAGGTCACCCCTAATCTTAGGCTAGGGCACCCCTAGGCGTAGGCTAGGGCACCCCTAGGCTTAGGCTGAGGCACAACTAGGCTTAGGCTAAGGCTAGGGCTCCCCTAGCCTAAGGTTAGGGCAACCCTAGGCTTAGGCTAGGCACCCCTAGACTTAGGCTAGGGCACCCCTAGGCTTAGGCTAGGGCACACCTAGGCTTAGGCTAAGGCTAGGGCTCCTCTAGCCTAACGCTAGGGCATCCCTAGGCTTGGGCTAGGGCACCCCAAGGCTTAGGCTAGGGCACCCCTAGGTATAGGCTAATGCACCCCTATGCTTCGGCTAAGGCGAGGACTCCCCTAGCCTAAGGATAGGGCACCCCTAGGCTTAGGCTAAGGCCAGGGCTCCCCTAGCCAAAGGCTAGGGCACCCATAAGCTTAGGCTAGGGCACCCCTAAGGTTAGGCTAGGGTGCCCCAAGGCTTAGGCTAAGTCTAGGGCTCCCCTGGCCTAAGGCTAGGGCACCCCTAGGCTTAGGCTAGGGCACCCCTAGGCTTAGGCTAGGGCACCCCTAGGTTTAGGCTAGGGCGCCCCTAGGCTTAGGCTAAGGCTAGGGCTGCCCTAGCCTAAGTCTATGGCACCCCTAGGATTACGCTGGGGAACCCCTAGGCTTAGGAAAAGGCTAGGGCTCCCGTAGCCTAAGGCTAGGGCACCCCTAGGTTTAGGCTAGGGCACCCCTAGGCTTAGGCTAGGGCACCCTTAGGCTTAGGCTAGGGCACCCCTAGGCTTAGGTTAGGGCACCCCTAGACTCAGGCTATGACACCCCCAGGCTTAGGCAAGGGCAATCCTAGGCTAGACTAACGCTAGGGCTCCCGTATCCTCAGGCTAGGGCACCCGTAGGCTCAGGCTAGGGCACCCCTAGGCTTAGGCCAGGGCACCCCTAGGCTTAGGCCAGGGCATCCCTAGGCTTAGGCTAGGGCACCCCTAAGCTTAGGCTAGGGCACCCCTAGGCTTAGGCTAGGGCACCCCTAGGCTCAGGCTATGGCACCCCTAGGCTTAGGCTAGGGCAATCCTAGGCTAGACTAAGGCTAGGGCTCCCCTAGCCTAAGGCTACGGCACCCCGAGGCTCAGGCTAGGGCACCCCCAGGCTTAGGCTAGGGCACCCCTACGCTTAGGCTCAGGCACCCCTAGGATTAGGCTAAGACTAGTGCTCCCCTAGCCTAAGGCTCGGGCACCTCTAGGCTTAGGCTAGGGCACCCATATGCTTAGGCTAGGGCAGCCCTAGGCTTAGGCTAAGGCTAGGGGACTCCTAGGCTTAGGCTAAGGCACCACTAGGCTTAGGCTAGGGCACCCCTAGGCTTACGCTAGGGCACCCCTAGGCTTAGGCTAGGCACCCCTAAGCTTAGGCTAAGGCTAGGTCACCCCTAGGCTTACGCTAAGGCACCACTAGGCTTAAGCTAGGGAACCCCTAGGCTTATGCTAAGGCACCACTAGGTTAAGGCTAGGGCACTCCTAGGCATAGGCTAGGGCACCCCTAGGCTTAGGCTAAGGCTACGGCTTCCCTAGCCTCATTCTAAGGCACCCCTAGACTCAGGTTAGGGCACCCGTAGGCTCAGGCTAGGTTACCCCTAGGCTCATGCTAGGGCAGCCCTAGGCTTAGGCTAGGGCAACCCTAGGCTTAGGCTAGGGCACCCATAGTCTTAGGCTAAGGCTAGGGCTCCCCTAGTCTAAGGCTAGGGCACCCCTAGGCTTAGGCTAGGGCACCCCTAGGCTTAGGCTAGGGAACCCCTAGCCTAAGGCTAGGGCACCCCTAGGCTTAGGTTAGGGCACCCCAAAGGCTTAGGCTGGGGTACCCTTAGGCTTAAGCTAGGGCACCCGTAGGCTTAGGCTAAGGCTAGGGCTCCCCTGGCCTAAGGCTAGTTCACACCTAGGCTTAGGCTAGGGCACCCCTAGGCGTAGACTAGGGTACCCCTAGGCTTTGGAAAAGGTTAGGGGTCACCTAGCCTAACGCTAGGGCACCCCTTGGCTTAGGCTAGGGCACCCCTAGGCTTAGGCTGGGGCACCCCTAGGTTTTAGCTAGGGCTCCCCTAGGCTTAGGCAAAGGCTACGGCTCCCCTAGCCTCAGGCTAGTGCACCCCTAGACTCAGGCTATGACACCACTAGGCTTAGGCTAGGGCAATACTAGGCTAGACTAACGCTATGGCTCCCCTATCATCAGGCTAGGGTACCCGTAGGCTCAGGCTAGGGCACCCCTAGGCTCAGGCTAGGGCACCCTAGGCTTAGGCTATGGCAACCCTAGGTTCAGGCTAAGGCTAGGGCTCCCCTAGCCTAAGGCTAGAGCACCCGTAGGCTTAGGCTAGGGCAATCCTAGGCTAGACTAACGCTAGGGCTCCCCTATCCTCATGCTAGGGCTCCCCTAGCCTCAGCCTAGCTCACCCCTAGGCTTAGGCTAGGGCACACCTAGGGTGAGGCTAGGGCACCCCTAGGCTTAGGTTAAGGCTAGGGATCCCCTAGCCTAAGGCTAGGGCACCCCTAGGCTTAGGCTAGGGCACCCCTTGGCTTAGGCCAGCGCACCCCTAGGCTTAGGCCAGGGCACCCCTAGGCTTAGGCTCGGGCACCCCGAGGGTTAGCCTAAGGCTAGGGCTCCCCTAGCCTAAGGCTAGGGCACCCTAGGCTTAGGGTTGGGCACCCATAGGCTTAGGCTAGGGCACCCCTAGGCTTAGGCTAAGGCTAGGGGACTCCTAGGCTTAGTCTACGGCACCCCTAGGCTTAGGCTAGGGCACCCCAAGGCTTAGGCTAAGGCACCCCTAGGCTTAGGCTAGGGCACCCCTAGGCTTAGGCTAAGGCTAGGTCACCCCTAGGCTTATGATGAGGTACCACTAGGCTTAGGCTAGGGCACCCCTTGGCTTAGACTGGGCACAACGATGCTGAGGCTAGGGCACCCGTAAGCTGAGGCTAGGGCACCACTAGGCTTATTCTATGGCTAGGGCTACCATACCCTAGGGTAGGGCACCCCTAGGCTTAGGCTAGGGCACCCCTAGGCATAGGCTAAGGCTAGGGCTCCCCTAGCCTAAGGCTAGGGCACCCCTAGGCTTAAGCTAGGGCACCCCTAGGCTTTGGCTAGGGCACCCCTAGGCTTAGGATAGGGAACTTCTAAGCTTAGGCTAAGGCACCCATAGGCTTAGGCTAAGGCTAGGGCTCCCCTAGCCTAAGGCTAGGGCACCCCTAGGCTTTGGCTAGGGCACCCCTAGGCGTAGGCTTGGGCACCCCAAGGCTTAGGCTAAGGCACCCCTAGGCTTACGCTAAGGTTAGGGCTCCCCTAGCCTAAGGCTAGGGCACCTCTAGGCTTAGGCTAGGGCACATTTAGGCTTTGGCTAGGGCACCCCTAGGCTTAGGCTAGGGCACCCCTAGGCTGAGGCTAGGGCACCCCTAGGCTTAGGCTAGGGCACCCCAAGGCTGAGGCTAGGGCACCCCTATGCTGAGGCTAGGGCAACCCTAGGCTTAGGCTAAGGCTAGGGCTACCCTAGCCTAAGGCTAGGGCACCTCTAAGCTTAGGTTAGGGCACCCCTAGGCTTAGGCTAGTGTACCCCGAGTCTTAGGCTAGGGCACCCCAAGGCTTAGGCTAAGGCACCCCTAGGCTTACGCTAAGGTTAGGGCTCCCCTTGCCTAAGGCTAGGGCACCTCTAGGCTTAGGCGAGGGCATAACTAGGCTTTGGCTAGGGCACCCCTAGGCTTAGGCTAGGGCACTCCTAGGCTTAGGCTAGGGCACCCCTAGGCTTAGGCTAGGGCACCCCTAGGCTTAGGCTAAGGCTAGGACTCCCCTAGCCTAAGTCTAGGGCACCCCTAGGTTTAGTCTTTGGCACCCCTATGCTTTGGCTAGGGCACCCCTAGGTTTAGGCTAAGGCTAGGGCTCTCCTAGCCTAAGGCTAGGGCACCCCTAAGCTTAGGCTAGGGCACTCCTAGGCTTAGGCTAGGGCAGCCCTACGCTTAGGCTAGGGCAGCCCTAGGATTGGGCTAAATCTATGGCTCCCTTAGTCTAAGGCTAGGGCACCCATAGGCTTGGGCTAGGGCACCCCTAGGCTTAGGCTAGGGCACCCCTATGATTAGGCTAAGGCTAGGGCTCCCCGAACCTAAGGCTAGGGCACCCCTTGGCTTAGGCTAGGGCACTCCTAGGCTTAGGCTAGGGCACCCGAAAGCTTAGGGTAGGGCACCCCTAGGCTTAGGCTAGGGCACCCCTAGGGTTAGGCTAAGGCTTGGGCTCCCCTAGTCTAAGGCTAGGGCACCCTTAGGCTTAGACTAGGGCACCCCTAGGCTTAGGCTAGGGCACCCCTAGGCTTAAGCTAGGGCACCCCAAACTTAGGCTAGGACACCACTAGGCTTAGGCTAGGGCACCCCTAGGCTTAGGCTAAGGCTAGGGCTCCCCTAGCCTAAGGCCAAGGCACGCCAAGGCTGAGGCTAGGGCACCCTGAGGCTTAGGCTAGGGCATCCCTTGGCTTAGGAAAATGTTAGGGCTCCCCTAGCCTAAGGCTAGGGCACCTCTAGGCTTAGGCCAGAGCACCCCTAACCTTAGGCTAGGGCACCCCTAGGCTTAAGCTAGGGCTCCCGTAGGCTTAGGATAAGGCTACGGCTCCCCTAGCCTCAGGCTAGTGCACCCCTAGACTAAATTATGGTACCCCTAAGCTTAGGCTAGGGCACCCCTAGTCTAAGGCTAGGGCACCCGTAAGCTTAGGCTAAGGCTAGGGCTCCCCTAGCCTAAGGCTAGAGCAGCCCTAGGCTTAGGCTAGGGCACCCCTAGGCTTAGGCTATGCCACCCCTAGGCTTAGGCTAAGGCTAGGGCTAACCTAGGCTTAGGCTAGGGCACCCCTAGGCTTAGGCTAAGGAACCGCTAGAGTAAGGCTAGGGCACCCCTAGGCTTAGGCTAGGGCACCTCTAGGCTTAGGCTAGGGCACCCGTACACTTAGGCTAAGGCAACGGCTCCCCTAGCCTCAGGCAAGGGCACCCCTAGACTCAGGCTAGGGCACCCGTTAGCTTAGGCTAGGACAATCCTAGGCTTAGGCTAAGTCTAGGGCTCCCCTATGCTCAGGCTAGGGCACCCCTATGCTCAGGTTAGGGCTCCCCTAGCCTAAGGCTAGGGCACCCCTAGGCTTAGACTAGGGCACCCCTAGGCTTAGGGTAGGGCTCCCCTAGGCTTAGGCTAGGGCTCCCCTAGGCTTAGGCTATGGCTGCGGCTCCCCTTGCCTCAGGCTAGTGCACCACTAGACTCAGGCTATGGCACCCCTAGACTTAGGCTAGGGCAAACCTAGGCTAGACTAACGTTAGGGCTCCCCTAGCCTAAGGCTAGAGCACACCTAGCCTTAGGCTAGGGCACCCCTAGGCTTAGGCTAGGGCACCCCTAGTCTTAGGCTAAGGCTAGGGCTCCCCTATCCTAAGGCTAGGGCACCTCTAGCCTAAAGCTAGGGCACCCCTAGGCTTAGGCTAGGGCACCCCTAGGCTTAGGCTAGGCCACCCCTAGGCTTAGGCTAAGGAAAGGGCTCCCCTAGCCTATGGCTAGGGCACCCTTAGGCTTAGGGTAGGGCACCCCGAGGCTTAGGCAAAGGCAACCCTAGGCTTAGGCAAAGGCACCCCTAGGCTTAGGCTAGGGCACCCCTAGGCTTAGGCTAGGGCACCCCTAGGCTTAGGCTAGGGCACCCCAAGGCTTAAGCTACGGCACCCGTAGGCTTAGGCTAAGGCTAGGGTTCCCATAGCCCAAGGCTAGGGCACCCCTAGGTTTAGGCTAGGGCACCCCTAGGCTTTGGCTAGGGCACCCCTAGGCTTAGGATAGGGAACTTCTAAGCTTAGGCTAGGTCACCCCTAGGCTTTGGCTAGGGCAGCCCTAGGCTTAGGCTAGAGCACCCCTAGGCTTAAGCTAGGGCACCCCTAGCTTAGGCTAAGGGTAGTGATCCCCTAGCCTAAGGCTAGGGCGCTCCTAGGCTTAGGCTAGGGCACCCGATGCTTAGGCAACGGCACCCCTAGATTTAGGCTAGGGCACCACTAGGCTTAGGCTAAGGCTAGGGCTCCCCTAGCCTAAGGCTAGTGCACCCCTAGGCTTAGGCTAGGGCACCCCAAGGCTTAGGCTAAGGCACCCCTAGGCTTACGCTAAGGTTAGGGCTCCCCAAGCCTAAGGCTAGGGCACCTCTAGGCTTAGGCTAGGGCACCCCTAGGCTTTGGCTAGGGCACCCCTAGGCTTTGGCTAGGGCACCCCTAGGCTTAGGCTAAGGCTAGGGCTAACCTAGGCTTAGGCTAGGGCACCCCTAGGCTTAGGCTAGGGAACCGCTAGACTAAGGCTAGGGCACCCCTAGGCTTAGGCTAGGGCACCCGTACACTTAGGCTAAGGCAACGGCTCCCCTAGCCTCAGGCAAGGGCACCCCTAGACTCAGGCTAGTGCACCCGTTAGCTTAGGCTAGGACAACCCTAGGCTTAAGCTAAGTCTAGGGCTCCCCTATCCTCAGGCTAGGGCACCCCTAGGCTCAGGTTAGGGCTCCCCTAGCCTAAGGCTAGGGCACCCCTAGTCTTAGGCTAGGGTACCCCTAGGCTTAGGCTATGGCTCCCCTAGGCTTAGGCTATGGCTGCGGCTCCCCTTGCCTCAGGCTTGTGCACCCCTAGACTCAGGCTATGGCACCCCTAGGCTTAGGCTAGGGCAATCCTATGCTAGACTAACGTTAGGGCTCCCCTAGCCTCAGGCTAGGGCACCCATATGCTCAGGCTAGGGCACCCCTAGGCTCAGGCTAGGGCACCCCTAGGCTTAGGCTAGGGCACCCCTAGGCTAAGGCTAAGGCTATGGCTCCCCTAGCCTCAGGCTAGGGCACCCCTAGGCTTAGGCTAGGGCACCCCTAGGCTTAGGCTAAGGCTAGGCTCCCCTAGCCTAAGGCTAGAGCACCCTTAGGCTTAGGCTAGGGCAACCCTAGGCTTAGGCTAAGGCTAGGGCTCCCATAGCCTAAGGATAGGGCACCTCTAGCCTAAGGCTAGGGCACCCCTAGGCTTAGGCTATGGCACCCCTAGGCTTAGGCTAGGGCAACCCTAGGCTTAGGCTAAGGAAAGGGCTCCCCTAGCATATGGCTAGGGCACCCTTAGGCTTAGGGTATGGCACCCCTAGGCTTAGGCAAAGGCAACCCTAGGCTTAGGCAAAGGCACCCCTAGGCTTAGGCTAGGGCACCCCGAGGCTTAGGCTAGTGCACCCCTAGGCTTAGGCTAGGGCACCCCTAGGCTTAATCTAGGGCACCCGTAGGCTTAGGCTAAGGCTAGGGCTCCCATAGCCTAAGGCTAGGGCACCCCTAGGCTTAGGCTAGGGCACCCCTAGGCTTAGGCTAGGGCACCCCTAGGCTTAGGATAGGGAACTTCTAAGCTTAGGTTGGTCACCGCTGGGCTTTGGCTAGGGCAGCACTAGGCTTAGGCTAGAGCACCCCTAGGCTTAAGCTAGGGCACCCCTAGCTTAGGCTAAGGGTAGGGATCCCCTAGCCTAAGGCTAGGGCACTCCTAGGCTTAGGCTAGGGCACCCGTATGCTTAGGCAACGACACACCTAGATTTAGGCTAGGGCACCCCTAGGCTTAGGCTAAGGCTAGGGCTCCCCTAGCCTAAGGCTAGTGCACCCCTAGGCTTAGGCTAGGGCACCCAAAGGCTTAGGCTAAGGCACCCCTAGGCTTAGGCTAGGGCACCCCTAGGCTTTGGCTAGGGCACCTCTAGGCTTTCGCTAGGGCACCCCTTGGCTTAGGCTAGGGCACCCCTAGGCTTAGGCTAAGGCTAGGGCACCCCTAAGCTTAGGCTAAGGCACCACTAGGCTTAGGCCTGGGCACCCCTAGGCTTAGGATAGGGCACCCCAAGGCTGAGGCTAGGGCACCCCTAGGCTTAAGCTAAGGCTAGGGCTCCCCTAGCCTAAGGCGTCCGCACCTCTAGGCTTAGGCTAGGGCACCCCTAGGCTTACGCTAAGGTTAGGGCTCCCCTAGACTAAGGCTAGGGCACCTCTAGGCTTAGGCTACGGCAACCCAAGGCTTTGGCTAGGGCACCCCTAGGCTTAGACTTAGGCTAGGGACCTCCTAGCCTAAGGCTAGGGCATTCCTAGGCTTAGGCTAGGGCAGCCCTATTCTTAGGCTAGGGCACCCCTTGGCTTAGGCTAGGGTAGCCCTACGCTTAGGCTAGGGCACCCCTAAGCTTAGGCTAGGGCACCCCTAGGCTTAGGCTAAGGCTACGGCTCCCTTAGCCTAAGGCTAGGGCACCCCTAGGCTTAGGATAATGCACCCCTAGGCTTTGGCTAGGGCACCCCTAGGTTTAGGCTAAGGCTAGGGCTCTCCTAGCCTAAGGCTAGGGCACCCCTAGGCTTAGGCTAGGGCACTCCTAGGCTTAGGCAAGGCAGCCCGAGGTTTAGGCTAGGGCACCCCTAGGCTTAGGCTAGGTTAGCCCTAGGCTTAGGCTAAGGCTTGGCCTCCCCTAGTCTAAGGCTAGGGCACTCCTAGGCTTAGGCTAGGGCCCCCGTAGGCTTAGACTAGGGCACCCCTAGACTTAGGCTAGGGCACCCCTAGGCTTAGGCTAAATTATGGGCTCCCCTGGTCTAAGGCTAGGGCACCCTTAGGCTTTGACTAGGGCACTCCTAGGCTTAGGCTAGGGCACCCATAGGCTTAAGCTAGGGCCCCCCTAGGCTTAGGCTTAAGCTAGGGCACCCCTAGGCTTAGGCTAAAGCTTGGGCTCCCCTGGTCTTTGGCTAGGGCACCCTTAGGCTTTGACTAGGGCACCCCTAGGCTTAGGCTTGGACACCACTAGGCTTTGGCTAGGGCACCCCTAGGCTTAGGCTAAGGCTAGGGCTCCCCTAGCCTAAGGCTAGGCCACCCCTAAGCTTAAGTTAGGGCACCCTTAGGCTTAGGCTAGGGCACTCCTAGGCTTAGGCTGGTGCACCCTTAGGCTTAGGCTAAGGCTAGGGCCTCCCTAGCCTAAGGCTAGGACATCACTAGGCTTAGGCTAGGGCACCCCTAGGCTTAGGCTAGGGCAAACCTAGGCTTAGGTATGGAACCCCTAGGCTTATGTTAGGGCACCCCTATGCTTAGGCTAGGGCACCATAGACGTAGGCTAGGGCACCCCTAGGCTTAGGCTGGGTCACACCTAGGCTTAGGCTAAGGCTAGGGCTCCTCTAGCCTAAGGTTAGGGCAACCCTAGGCTTAGGCTAGGCACCCCTAGACTTAGGCTAGGGCACCCCTAGGCTTAGGCTAGGGCACCCCTAGGCTTAGGCTAAGGCTAGGGCTCCTCTAGCCTAACACTAGGGCATCCCTAGGCTTGGGCTAGGGCACCCCTAGGCTTAGGCTAGGGCACCCCTAGGTATAGGCTAGGGCACCCCTAGGCTTCGGCTAAGGCGAGGACTCCCCTAGCCTAAGGATAGGGCACACCTTGGCTCAGGCTAAGGCTAGGGCTCCCCTAGCCAAAGGCTAGGGCACCCCAAAACTTAGGCTAGGGCACCTCTAGGTTTAGGCTAGGGCGCCCCAAGGCTTAGGCTAAGGCTAGGGCTCCCCTGGCCTAAGGCTAGGGCACCCCTAGGCTTAGGCTAGGGCACCCCTAGGCTTAGGCTAGGGCACCCCTAGGCTTAGGCTAGGGCACCCCTAGGCTTAGGCTAGGCACCCCTAGGCTTAGGCTAGGGCACCCCTAGGCCTAGGCTAAGGCTTGGGCAACCCTAGCCTAAGGCTACGGCACCCGTAGGCTCAGGCTAGGGCACCCCTAGGCTCAGGATAGGGCACGCCTAGGCTTAGGTTAAGGCTAGGACTCCCCTAGACTAAGGCTAGGGCACCCCTAGGCTTAGGCTCGGGCACCCCTAGGCTTAGGCTAGGGAACTCCTAGCCTAAGGCTAGGTCACCCCTAGGCTTAGGCTAGGGTACCCCTAGTCTTAGGCTAGGGCACCCCTAGACTTAGGCTAAGGCAACGGCTCCCCTAGCCTCAGGCTAGGGCACCCCTAGACTCAGGCTAGGGCACCCCTAAGCTTAGGCTAGGGCAATCCCAGGCTTAGGCTAAGGCTAGGGCTCCCCTAGCCTAAGGCTAAGGCACCCCTAGGCTCAGGCTAGGGCACCCCGAGGCTTAGGCTAGGGCACCCCTAGGCTTAGGAAAAGGCTAGGTCTCCCCTAGCCTAAGGCTAGGGTACATCTAGGCTTAGGCTAGGGCACCCCTTGGCTTAGGCTAGCGCACCCCTAGTTTTAAGCTAGGCCTCCCGTAGGCTTAGGCTAAGGCTACGGCTCCCCTAGCCTCAGGCTATGGCACCCCTAGACTCAGGCTAGGGCACCCCTAAGCTTAGGCTAGGGCAATCCTAGGCTTAGGCTAAGGCTAGGGCTCCCCTAGCCTAAGGTTACGGCACCCCTAGGCTCAGGCTAGGGCACCCCGAGGCTTAGGCTAGGGCACCCCTAGGCTTAGGAAAAGGCTAGGGCTCCCCTAGCCTAAGGCTAGGGTACCTCTAGGCTTAGGTATGGAACCCCTAGGCTTATGTTAGGGCACCCCTATGCTTAGGCTAGGGCACCCCTAGACGTAGGCTAGGGCACCCCTAGGCTTAGGCTAGGGCACCCCTAGGCTTAGGCTAGGGTACTCCTAGGCTTAGGCTAGGGAAGCCCTAGGCTTAGGCTAGGGCACCCCTAGGCTTAGGCTAGGGCAGCCCTATGCTTAGTCTAGGGCACCCCTAAGCTTAGGCTAGGGCACCCCTAGGCTTAGGCTAAGTCTACGGCTCCCTTAGCCTAAGGCTAGGGCACCCCTAGTCTTAGGATAATGCACCCCTAGGCTTTGGCTAGGGCACCCCTAGTTTTAGGATAAGGCTAGGGCTCTCCTTCCCTAAGGCTAGGGCACCCCTAGGCTTAGGCTAGGTTAGCCCTAGGCTTAGGCTAAGGCTTGGGCTCCCCTAGTCTAAGGCTAGGGCACTCCTAGGCTTAGGCTAGGGCCCCCGTAGGCTTAGACTAGGGCACCCCTAGACTTAGGCTAAATTTTGGGCTCCCATGGTCTAAGGCTAGGGCACCCTTAGGCTTTGACTAGGGCACCCCTAGGCTTAGGCTAGGGCACCCATAGGCTTAAGCTAGGGCCCCCCTAGGCTTAGGCTTAAGCTAGGGCACCCCTAGGCTTAGGCTAAAGCTTGGGCTCCCCTGGTCTTTGGCTAGGGCACCCTTAGGCTTTGACTAGGGCACCCCTAGGCTTAGGCTTGGACACCACTAGGCTTTGGCTAGGGCACCCCTAGGCTTAGGCTAAGGCTAGGGCTCCCCTAGCCTAAGGCTAGGCCACCCCTAAGCTTAAGTTAGGGCACCCTTAGGCTTAGGCTAGGGCACTCCTAGGCTTAGGCTGGTGCACCCTTAGGCTTAGGCTAAGGCTAGGGCCTCCCTAGCCTAACGCTAGGACATCCCTAGGCTTAGGCTAGGGCACCCCTAGGCTTAGGCTAGGGCACCCCTAGGCTTAGGTATGGAACCCCTAGGCTTATGTTAGGGCACCCCTATGCTTAGGCTAGGGCACCCCTAGACGTAGGCTAGGGCACCCCTAGGCTTAGGCTAGGGCACCCCTAGGCTTAGGCTAGGGTACTCCTAGGCTTAGGCTAGGGAAGCCCTAGGCTTAGGCTAGGGCACCCTTAGGCTTAGGCTAGGGCAGCCCTATGCTTAGTCTAGGGCACCCCTAAGCTTAGGCTAGGGCACCCCTAGGCTTAGGCTAAGTCTACGGCTCCCTTAGCCTAAGGCTAGGGCACCCCTAGGCTTAGGATAATGCATCCCTAGGCTTTGGCTAGGGCACCCCTAGGTTTAGGCTAAGGCTAGGGCTCTCCTACCCTAAGGCTAGGGCACCCCTAGGCTTAGGCAAGGCAGCCCGAGGTTTAGGCTAGGGCACCCCTAGGCTTAGGCTAGGTTAGCCCTAGGCTTAGGCTAAGGCTTGGGCTCCCCTAGTCTAAGGCTAGGGCACTCCTAGGCTTAGGCTAGGGCCCCCGTAGGCTTAGACTAGGGCACCCCTAGACTTAGGCTAGGGCACCCCTAGGCTTAGGCTAGGGCACCCCTAGGCTTAGGCTAAATTTTGGGATCCCATGGTCTAAGGCTAGGGCACCCTTAGGCTTTGACTAGGGCACCCCTAGGCTTAGGCTAGGGCACCCATAGGCTTAAGCTAGGGCCCCCCTAGGCTTAGGCTTAAGCTAGGGCACCCCTAGGCTTAGGCTAAAGCTTGGGCTCCCCTGGTCTTTGGCTAGGGCACCCTTAGGCTTTGACTAGGGCATTCCTAGGCTTAGGCTTGGACACCACTAGGCTTTGGCTAGGGCACCCCTAGGCTTAGGCTAAGGTTAGGGCTCCCCTAGCCTAAGGCTAGGGCACCCCTAAGCTTAAGTTAGGGCACCCTTAGGCTTAGGCTAGGGCACTCCTAGGCTTAGGCTGGTGCACCCTTAGGCTTAGGCTAAGGCTAGGGCCTCCCTAGCCTAACGCTAGGACATCCCTAGGCTTAGGCTAGGGCACCCCTAGGCTTAGGCTAGGGCACCCCTAGGCTTAGGTATGGAACCCCTAGGCTTATGTTAGGGCACCCCTATGCTTAGGCTAGGGCACCATAGACGTAGGCTAGGGCACCCCTAGGCTTAGGCTGGGTCACACCTAGGCTTAGGCTAAGGCTAGGGCTCCTCTAGCCTAAGGTTAGGGCAAACCTAGGCTTAGGCTAGGCACCCCTAGACTTAGGCTAAGGCACCCCTAGGCTTAGGCTAGGGCACCCCTAGGATTAGGCTAAGGCTAGGGCTCCTCTAGCCTAACGCTAGGGCATCCCTAGGTTGGGATAGGGCACCCCTAGGCTTAGGCTAGGGCACCCCTAGGTATAGGCTAGGGCACCCCTAGGCTTCGGCTAAGGCGAGGACTCCCCTAGCCTAAGGATAGGGCACCCCTTGGCTTAGGCTAAGGCTAGGGCTCCCCTAGCCAAAGGCTAGGGCACCCCAAAACTTAGGCTAGGGCACCTCTAGGTTTAGGCTAGGGCGCCCCAAGGCTTAGGCTAAGGCTAGGGCTCCCCTGGCCTAAGGCTAGGGCACCCCTAGGCTTAGCTAGGGCACCCCTAGGCTTAGGCTAGGGCACCCCTAGGCTTAGGCTAGGGCACCCCTAGGCTTAGGCTAAGGCTTTGGCTCCCCTGGTCTAAGGCTAGGGCACCCTTAGGCTTTGACTAGGGCACCGCTAGGCTTAAGCTAGGGCACCCCTACGCTTAAGCTAGGGCACCACTAGGCTTAGGCTTAGGCTAGGGCACCCCTAGGCTTAGGCTAAGGCTTGGGCTCCCCTGGTCGAAGGCTAGGGCACACTTAGGCTTTGACTAGGGCACCCCTCGGCTTAGGCTAGGACACCACAAGGCTTAGGCTTTGGCACCCCTAGGCTTAGGCTAAGGCTAGGGCTCCCCTAGCCTAAGGCTAGGGCACCTGTAAGCTTAAGTTAGGGCACCCTTAGGCTTAGGCTAGGGCACCCGTAGTCTTAGGCTAGGGCACTCCTAGGCTTAGGCTAGTGCACCCCTAGGCTTAGGCGAAGGCTAGGGCTTCCCAAGCCTAAGGCTAGGACATCCCTAGGCTTAGGCTAGGGCACCCGTATGCTTAGGCTAGGGCACCATAGACGTAGGCTATGGCACCCCTAGGCTTAGGCTGGGTCACACCTAGGCTTAGGCTAAGGCTAGGGCTCCTCTAGCCTAAGGTTAGGGCAAACCTAGGCTTAGGCTAGGCACCCCTAGACTTAGGCTAGGGCACCCCTAGGCTTAGGCTAGGGCACCCCTAGGCTTAGGCTAAGGCTAGGGCTCCTCTAGCCTAACACTAGGGCATCCCTAGGCTTGGGCTAGGGCACCCCTAGGCTTAGGCTAGGGCACCCCTAGGTATAGGCTAGGGCACCCCTAGGCTTCGGCTAAGGCGAGGACTCCCCTAGCCTAAGGATAGGGCACACCTTGGCTTAGGCTAAGGCTAGGGCTCCCCTAGCCAAAGGCTAGGGCACCCCAAAACGTAGGCTAGGGCACCTCTAGGTTTAGGCTAGGGCGCCCCAAGGCTTAGGCTAAGGCTAGGGCTCCCCTGGCCTAAGGCTAGGGCACCCCTAGGCTTAGGCTAGGGCACCCCTAGGCTTAGGCTAGGGCACCCCTAGGCTTAGGCTAGGGCACCCCTAGGCTTAGGCTAGGGCACCCCTAGGATTAGGCTAAGGCTAGGGCAACCCTAGCCTAAGGCTACGGCACCCGTAGTCTTAGGCTAGGGCACCCCTAGGCTCAGGATAGGGCACGCCTAGGCTTAGGTTAAGGCTAGGACTCCCCTAGACTAAGGCTAGGTCACCCCTAGGCTTAGGCTAGGGTACCCCAAGTCTTAGGCTAGGGCACCCCTAGACTTAGGCTAAGGCAATGGCTCCCCTAGCCTCAGGCTAGGGCACCCCTAGACTCAGGCTAGGGCACCCCTAAGCTTAGGCTAGGGCAATCCTAGGCTTAGGCTAAGTCTAGGGCTCCCCTAGCCTAAGGCTAAGGCACCCCTAGGCTCAGGCTAGGGCACCCCGAGGCTTAGGCTAGGGTACCCCTAGGCTTAGGAAAAGGCTAGGGCTCCCCTAGCCTAAGGCTAGGGTACCTCTAGGCTTAGGCTAGGGCACCCCTTGGCTTAGGCTAGGGCACCCCTAGGTTTAAGCTAGGGCTCCCGTAGGCTTAGGCTAAGGCTACGGCTCCCCTAGCCTCAGGCTATGGCAACCCTAGACTCAGGCTAGGGCACCCCTAAGCTTAGGCTAGGGCAATCCTAGGCTTAGGCTAAGGCTAGGGCTCCCCTAGCCTAAGGTTACGGCACCCCTAGGCTCAGGCTTGGGCACCCCGAGGCTTAGACTAGGGCACCCCTAGGCTTAGGAAAAGGCTAGGGCTCCCCTAGCCTAAGGCTAGGGTACCTCTAGGCTTAGGTATGGAACCCCTAGGCTTATGTTAGGGCACCCCTATGCTTAGGCTAGGGCACCCCTAGACGTAGGCTAGGGCACCCCTAGGCTTAGGCTAGGACACTCCTAGGCTTAGGCTAGGGAAGCCCTAGGCTTAGGCTAGGGCACCCCTAGGCTTAGGCTAGGGCAGCCCTACGCTTAGTCTAGGGCACCCCTAAGCTTAGGCTAGGGCACCCCTAGGCTTAGGCTAAGGCTACGGCTCCCTTAGCCTAAGGCTAGGGCACCCCTAGGCTTAGGATAATGAACCCCTAGGCTTTGGCTAGGGCACCCCTAGGTTTAGGCTAAGGCTAGGGCTCTCCTACCCTAAGGCTAGGGCACCCCTAGGCTTAGGCTAGGGCACTCCTAGGCTTAGGCAAGGCAGCCCGAGGTTTAGGCTAGGGCACCCCTAGGCTTAGGCTAGGTTAGCCCTAGGCTTAGGCTAAGGCTTGGGCTCCCCTAGTCTAAGGCTAGGGCACTCCTAGGCTTAGGCCAGGGCCCCCGTAGGCTTAGACTAGGGCACCCCTAAACTTAGGCTAGGGCACCCCTAGGCTTAGGCTAGGGCAACCCTAGGCTTAGGCTAAATTTTGGGCTCCCATGGTCTAACGCTAGGGCACCCTTAGGCTTTGACTAGGGCACCCCTAGGCTTAGGCTAGGGCACCCATAGGCTTAAGCTAGGGCCCCCCTAGGCTTAGGCTTAAGCTAGGGCACCCCTAGGCTTAGGCTAAAGCTTGGGCTCCCCTGGTCTTTGGCTAAGGCACCCTTAGGCTTTGACTAGGGCACCCCTAGGCTTAGGCTTGGACACCACTAGGCTTTGGCTAGGGCACCCCTAGGCTTAGGCTAAGGCTAGGGCTCCCTAGCCTAAGGCTAGGGCACCCCTAAGCTTATGTTAGGGCACCCTTAGGCTTAGGCTAGGGCACTCCTAGGCTTAGGCTGGTGCACCCTTAGGCTTAGGCTAAGGCTAGGGCCTCCCTAGCCTAACGCTAGGACATCCCTAGGCTTAGGCTAGGGCACCCCTAGGCTTAGGCTAGGGCACCCCTAGGCTTAGGTATGGAACCCCTAGGCTTATGTTAGGGCACCCCTATGCTTAGGCTAGGGCACCATAGACGTAGGCTAGGGCACCCCTAGGCTTAGGCTGGGTCACACCTAGGCTTAGGCTAAAGCTAGGGCTCCTCTAGCCTAAGCTTAGGGCAAACCTAGGCTTAGGCTAGGCACCCCTAGACTTAGGCTAGGGCACCCCTAGGCTTAGGCTAGGGCACCCCTAGGATTAGGCGAAGGCTAGGGCTCCTCTAGCCTAAGGCTAGGGTACCTCTAGGCTTAGGTATGGAACCCCTAGGCTTATGTTAGGGCACCCCTATGCTTAGGCTAGGGCACCCCTAGACGTAGGCTAGGGCACCCCTAGACTTAGGCTAGGGCACCCCTAGGCTTAGGCTAGGGCACTCCTAGGCTTAGGCTAGGGCAGCCCTAGGCTTAGGCTAGGGCACACCTAGGCTTAGGCTAGGGCAGCCCTACGCTTAGGCTAGGGCACCCTTAGGCTTAGGCTAGGGCACCCCTAGCCTTAGGTTAAGGCTAGGGCTCCCTTAGCCTAAGGCTAGGGCACCCCTAGGCTTAGGATAAGGCACCCCTAGGCTTTGGCTAGGGCAACCCTAGGTTTAGGCTAAGGCTAGGTCTCCCCTAGCCTAAGGCTAGGGCACCCCTAGGCTTAGGCTAGGGCACTCCTAGGCTTTGCTAGGGCACCCCTAGGCTTAGGTTAACGACCCCTAGGCTTAGGCTAGATCAGCCCTTGGCTTAGGCTAAGCCTAGGGCTCCCCTAGTCTAAGGCTAGGGCATCCATAGGCTTGCGCTAGGGCACCCCTAGGATTACGCTAGGGCACTCCTAGCCTTAGGCTAGGGCACCCGTAGGCTTAGGCTAGGGCACCCCTAGGCTTAGGCTAGGGCACCGCAAGGCTGTGACTAGGACACGCCTAAGCTGAAGCTAGGGCACCCCTAGGCTTAGGCTAAGGCTAGGGATCCCCTAGCCTAAGGCTAGGGCACCCTAGGCTTAGGGGAGGGCACCCGTGGGCTTAGGCTAGGGCACCCGTGGGCTTAGGCTAAGGCACTCCTAGGCTCAGGTTAGGGCACCCCTAGGCTTAGGCTAGGGCACCCCTAGGCTTAGGATAAGGCTAGGGCTCCCCTAGCCTCAGGCTAGGGCACCCGAAGGCTTAGGCTAGGGCACCCCTAGGCTTAGGCTAGGGCACCCCTAGGCTTAGGCTAAGGCTAGGCTCCCCTAGCCTAAGGCTAGAGCACCCCTAGGCTTAGGCTAGGGCACCCCTAGGCTTAGGCTAAGGCTAGGGCTCCCCTAGCCTAAGGCTAGGGCACCTCTAGTCGAAGGCTGGGCACCCCTAGGCTTAGGCTAGGGCACCCCTAGGCTTAGGCTTGGGCACCCCTAGGCTTAGGCTAAGGAAAGGGCTCCCCTAGCCTATGGCTAGGGCACCCTTAGGCTTAGGGTAGGGCACCCCTAGGCTTAGGCTAGGGCACCCCTAGGCTTAGGCTTGGGCACCCCTAGGCTTAGGCTAAGGAAAGGGCTCCCCTAGCCTATGGCTAGGGCACCCTTAGGCTTAGGGTAGGGCACCCCTAGGCTTAGGCAAAGGCAACAGTAGGCTTAGGCAAAGGCACCCCTAGGCTTAGGCTAGACACCCCTAGGCTTAGGCTAGGGCACCCCTAGGCTTAGGCTAGGGCACCCCTAGGCTTAAGCTAGGGCACCCGTAGGCTTAGGCTAAAGCCAGGGCTCCCATAGCCTAAGGCTAGGGCACCACTAGGCTTAGGCTAGGGCACCCCTAGGCTTTGGCTAGGGCACCCCTAGGCTTAGGATAGGGAACTTCTAAGCTTAGGCTAGGTCACCCCTAGGCTTTGGCGAGGGCAGCCATAGGCTTAGGCTAGAGCACCCCTAGGCTTAAGCTAGGGCACCCCTAGCTTAGGCTAAGGGTAGGGATCCCCTAGCCTAAGGCTAGGGTACTCCTAGCCTAAGGCTAGGGCACCCATAGGCTTAGGCTAGGGCACCCCTAGGCTTAGGCTAGGGCACCCCTAGGCTTAGGCTAAGGCTAGGACACCCCTAAGCTTAGGCTAAGGCACCACTAGGCTTAGTCTAGGGCACCCCTAGGCTTATGCTAGGGCACCCCAAGGCTGAGGCTAGGGCACCCCTAGGCTTAGGCTAAGGCTAGGGCTCCCCTAGCCTAAGGCTTCGGCACCTCTAGGCTTAGGCTAGGGCACCCCTAGGCTTACGCTAAGGTTAGGGCTCCCCTAGCCTAAGGCTAGGGCACCTCTAGGCTTAGGCTAGGGCACCCCTAGGCTTTGGCTAGGGCACCCCTTGGCTTAGGCTGGGGCAGCCCTAAGCTTAACCTAGGGCACCCCTAAGCTTAGGCTAGGGCACCCCTAGGCTTAGGCTAAGGCTACGGCTCCCTTAGCCTAAGGCTAGGGAACCCCTAGACTTAGGATAATGCACCCCTAGGCTTTGGCTAGGGAACCCCTAGGTTTAGGGCTAAGGCTAGGACTCCCCTAGCCTAAGGCTAGGGCACCCCTAGGCTCAGCTAGGGCACTCCTAGGCTTAGGCTAGGCAGCCCTAGGCTTAGGCTAGGGCACACCTAGGCTTAGGCTAGGTTAGCACTAGGCTTAGGCTAAGGATTAGGCTCCCCTAGTCTAAGGCTAGGGCACCCCTAGGCTTAGGCTAGGGCACCCCAAGGCTAAGGCTAAGGCTTGGGCTCCCCTAGTCTAAGCTAGGGCACCCCGAGGCTTAGGTTAGGGCACCCTTAGCTTAGGCTAGGGCCCCCCTAGGCTTAGGCTAGGGCACCCCTAGGCTTAGGCTAGGGCACCCCTAGGCTTAAGCTCGGGCACCCCTAGGCTTAGCCTAAGGCTAGGGATCCCCTAGCCTAAGGCGAAGGCACTCCTAGGCTTAGGCTAGGGTACCCGTGGGCTTAGGCTAGGGCACGCCTAGGCTAAGGTTTAGGCTAGGGCACCCCTAGGCTTAGGCTAGGACACCCCAAGGCTTAGGCTAAGGCACCCCTAGGCTTATGCTAAGGTTAGGGCTCGCCTAGCCTAAGTCTAGGGCATCTCTAGGCTTAGGTTAGGGCACCCCTAGGCTTTGGCTAGGGCACCCCTAGGCTTAGGCTAAGGCTAGGGCTCCCTTAGCCTAAGGCTAGGGCACTCCTAGGCTTAGGCTAGGGCCCCCGTAGGCTTAGGCTAGGGCACCCCTAGACTTAGGCTAGGGCACCCCTAGGCTTAGGCTTGGACACCACTAGGCTTAGGCTAGTGCACCCCTAGGCTTAGGCTAGGGTACCCCTAGTCTTAGGCTAGGGCACCCCTAGACTTAGGCTAAGGCAACGGCTCCCCTAGTCTCAGGCTAGGGCACCCCTAACTCAGGCTAGGGCACCCCTAAGCTTAGGCTAGGAAAATCCTAGGCTTAGGCTAAGGCTAGGGCTCCCCTAGCCTAAGGCTACGGCACCCCTAGGCTCAGGCTAGAGCACCCAGAGGCTTAGGCTAGGGCACCCCTAGGCTTAGGAAAAAGCTAGGGCTCCCCTAGCCTAAGGCTAGGGTTCCTCTAGGCTTAGGCTAGGGCACCCCTAGGCTTAGGCTAGGGCACCCCTAGGCTTAGGAAAAGGCTAGGGCTCCACTAGCCTAAGGCTAGGGTACCCCTAGGCTTAGGATAAGGCACCCCTAGGCTTTGGCTAGGGCACCCCTAGGTTTAGGCTAAGGCTAGGTCTCCCCTAGCCTAAGGCTAGGGCTCCCCTAGGCTTGCGCTAGGGCACCCCTAGGCTAAGGCTAGGGCACCCCTAGGATTAGGCTAAGGCTAGGGCTCCCCGATCCTAAGGCTAAGGCACCCCTAGGCTTAGGATAGGGCACTCCTAGGCTTAGGCTAGGGCACCCGTAGGCTTAGGCAAGGGCACCCCTAGGCTTAGGCTAGGGCACCCCTAGGCTTAGGCTAGGGCACCTGAGGCTTAAGCTAGGGCACCCCTAGTCTTAGGCTAGGACACCACTAGGCTTAGGCTAGGGCACCCCTGGGCTTAGGCTAAGGCTAGGGCTCCCCGATCCTAAGGCTAAGGCACTCCTAGGCTTAGGCTAGGGCACTCCTAGGCTTAGGCTAGGGCACCCGTAGGCTTTGGCTAGGGCACCCCTAGACTTAGGCTAGGGCACACCTAGGCTTAGGCTAGGGCACCCCTAGGCTTAGGTTAGGGCACCCTTAGGCTTAGTCTAGGGCACCCCTAGGCTTTGGCTAAGGCACCCCTAGGCTTAGGATACTGCACCCCCAGGCTTAGGCTAAAGCTAGGGCTTCCTAGCCTAAGGCTAGGACATCCCTAGGCTTAGGCTAGGGCACCCTGAGACTTGGGCTAGGGCACCCCTAGGCTTAGGCTGGGGCACACCTAGTCTTAGGCTAAGGCTAGGGCTCCCCTAGACTAAGGTTAGGGCAACCCTAGGCTTAGGCTAGGCACCCCTAGACTTGGTCTATGACACCCCTAGGCTTAGGCTAGGGCACGCCTATGCTTAGGCTAGGGCACCCCTAGGCTTAGGCTAAGGCTAGGGCTCCTCTAGCCTAACACTATGGCATCCCTAGGCTTGGGCAAGGGCACCACTAGGCTTAGGCTAGGGCACCCTAGGCTTCGGCTAAGGTGAGGACTCCCCTAGCCTAAGGATAGGGCACCCCTAGGCTTAGGCTAAGGCTAGGGCTCCCCTAGCCAAAGGCTAGGGCACCCTAAGCTTAGGCTAGGGCACCCCTAGGTTTAGGTTAGGGCAACCCAAGGCTTAGGCTAAGGCTAGGGTTCCCCTGGCCAAAGGCTAGGGCACCCTAGGCTTAGGCTAGGGCACCCTAGGCTTCGGCTAAGGTGAGGACTCCCCTAGCCTAAGGATAGGGCACCCCTAGCCTTAGGCTAAGGCTAGGGCTCCCCTAGCCTAAGGCTAGAGCACCCCTAGGCTCAGGCTAGGGCACCCCTAGGCTTAGGCTAGGCCACCCCTAGGCTTAGGCTAGGGCACCCCTAGGCTTAGGCTAAGGCTAGGGCTAACCTAGGCTTAGGATAGGGCACCCCTAGGCTTAGGCTAGGGTACTCCTTGGCTTAGGCTAGGGCAGCCCTAGGCTTAGGCTAGGGCACCCCTAGGCTTAGGCTAGGGCAGCCCTACGCTTAGGCTAGGGCACCCCTAGGCTTAGTCTAGGGCACCCCTAGCCTTAGGTTAAGGCTAGGGCTCCCTTAGCCTAAGGCTAGTGCACCCATAGGCTTAGGATAAGGCACCCCTAGGCTTTGGGTAGGGCACCCCTAGGTTTAGGCTAAGTCTAGGTCTCCCCTAGCCTAAGACTAGGGCAACCTAGGCTTAGGCTAGGACACTCCTAGGCTTAGGCTAGGGCAGCCCTAGGCTTATGGTAGCGCACCCCTAGGCTTAGGCTAGGTCAGCCCTGGCTTAGGCTAAGTCTCGGGCTCCCCTAGTCTAAAGCTAGGGCACCCATAAGCTTGCGCTAGGGCACCCCTGGGCTTAGGTTAGGAAACCCCTAGGATTAGGCTAAGGCTAGGGATCCCCAATCCTAAGGCTAAGGCACCCCTAGGCTTAGGCTAGGGCACTCCTAGGCTTAGGCTAGGGCACCCGTAGGCTTAGTCTAGGGCACCCCTAAACTTAGGCTAGGGCACCCCTAGGCTTAGGCTAGGGCACCCCTAGGTTTAGGCTAAGGCTAGGTCTCCCCTAGCCTCAGGCTAGTGCACCCCTAGACGCAGGCTATGGCACCCCTAAGTTTAGGCTAGGGCACCCCTAGGCTTAGGCTAGGGCACCCCTAGGCTTAGGCTAAGGCATGGACTCTCCTAGCCTAAGGTTAGAGCACCCCTAGGCTCAGGCTAGTGCACCCCGAGGCTTAGGCTAGGGCACCCCTAGGCTTAGGCTAAGGCTAGGGCTAACCTAGGCTTAGGCTAGGGAACCCCTAGACTAAGGCTAGGGCACCCCTAGGCTTAGGCTAGGGCACCCCTAGGCTTAGGCTAGGGCACTCCTAGGCTTAGGTTAGGCCACCCATACACTTAGGCTAAGGCAACGGCTCCCCTAGCCTCAGGCAAGGGCACCCCTCGAATCAGGCTAGGGCACCCGTTAGCTTGGGCTAGGGCAATCCTAGGCTTAGGCAATGTCTAGGGCTCCCCTACCTCAGGCTAGGGCACCCCTTGGCTCAGGCTAGGGCTCCCCTAGGCTTGGGCTAGGGCACTGCTAGGCTTAGGCTAAGGCTAGGGCTCCCCTAGCCTCAGGTTAGGGCACCCCTAGGCTTAGGCTAGGGCACCACTAGGCTTAGGCTAAGGCTAGGCTCCCTGAGCCTAAGGCTAGAGCACCACTAGGCTTAGGCTAGGACACCCCTAGGCTTAGGCTAGGGCACCACTAGGCTTAGGCTAAGGCTAGGGCTCCCCTAACCTAAGGCTAGGGCACCCCTAGGCTTAGGCAAAAGCATCCCTAGGCTTAGGCTAGGGCACCCCTAGGCTTAGGCTAGGGCACCCGTAGCTTAGGCTAGGGCACCCCTAGCCTAAGGCTAGGGCACCCCTTAGCTTAAGCTAGGGCACCCGTAGGCTTAGGGTAAGGCTAGGGCTCCCCTAGCCTAAGGCTAGGGCACCCCTAGGCTTAGGCTAGGGCACCCCTAGGTTTTGGCTAGGGCACCCCTAGGCTTAGGCTAAGGCAAGGGCTCCCCTAGCCTATGGCTAGGGCACCCCTAGGCTTAGGCTAGGGCACCCCTAGGCTTAAGCTAAGGCTAGGGATCCCCTAGCCTAAGGCTAGGGCACCCTAGGCTCAAGCTAGGGCACCCCTAGGCTTAGCCTAGGGCACCCCTACACTTAGGCTAAGGCAACGGCTCCCGTAGCCTGAGGCAAGGGCACCCCTAGACTCAGGGTAGGGCACCCGTTAGCTTAGGCTAGGGCAATCCTAGGCTTAGGCTAAGTCTATGGCTCCCCTATCCTCAGGCTAGGGCACCCCTAGGCTCAGGCTAGGGCTCCCCTAGGCATTGGCTAGGGCACCCCTAGGTTTAGCCTAAGGCTAGGGCTCCCCTAGCCTCAGGATAGGGCACCCCTAGGCTTAGGCTAGGGCACCCCTAGGCTTATGCTAAGGCTAGGCTCCCCTAGCCTAAGGCTAGAGCACCCCTAGGCTTAGTCTAGGGCACCCCTAGTCTTAGGCTAGGGCACCCCTAGGCTTAGGCTAAGGCTAGGGCTTCCCTAGCCTAAGGCTATGGATCCCCTAGCCTAAGGCTAGGGCACCCCTAGGCTTAGGCTAGGGCACCCCTAGGTTTAGGCTAGGGCACCCCTAGGCTTAGGCTAAGGCAAGGGCTCACCTAGCCTATGGCTAGAGCACCCCAAGTTTACGCTAGCGAACCCATAGGCTTAGGCAAAGGCACCCTTAGGCTTAGGCTAGGGCACCCCTAGGCTTAGGCTAGGGCACCCGTGGCTTTGGCTAGGGCACCCGTGGCTTAGGCTACGGCACCCCTAGGCTTAGACTAGGGCACCCCTAGGCTTAAGCTAGGGCACCCGTAGGCTTAGGCTAAGGCTAGGGCTCCACTAGGCTTAGGCTAGGGCACCCCTAGGCTTTGGCTAGGGCACCCCTAGGCTTAAGCTAAGGCTAGGGATCCCCTAGCCTAAGGCTAGGGCACCCTAGGCTCAAGCTAGGGCACCCCTAGGCTTAGCCTAGGGCACCCCTACACTTAGGCTAAGGCAATGGCTCCCGTAGCCTCAGGCAAGTGCACCCCTAGACTCAGGCTAGGGCACCCGTTAGCTTAGGCTAGGGCAATCCTAGGCTTAGGCTAAGTCTATGGCTCCCCTAACCTCAGCCTAGGGCACCCCTAGGCTCAGGCTAGGGCTCACCTAGGATTAGGCTAGGGCACCCCTAGGCTTAGCCTAAGGCTAGGGCTCCCCTAGCCTCAGGCTAGCGCACCCCTAGGCTTAGGCTAGGGCACCTCTAGGCTTCGGCTAGGGCACCCCTAGGCTTAAGCTAGGGCACCCCTAGGCTTAGGCTAGGGCAGCCCTACGCTTAGGCTAGGGCACCCCTAGGCTTAGGCTAGGGCACCCCTAGCCTTAGGTTAAGGCTAGGGCTCCCTTAGCCTAAGCTAGGGCACCCCTAGGCTTAGGATAAGGCACCCCTAGGCTTTGGGTAGGGCACCCCTAGGTTTAGGCTAAGGCTAGGTCTCCCCTAGCCTAAGGCTAGGGCACCCCTAGACTTAGGCTAGGACACTCCTAGGCTTAGGCTAGGGCAGCCCTAGGCTTATGCTAGCGCACCCCTAGGCTTAGGCTAGGACAGCCCTAGACTTAGGCTAAGTCTCGGGCTCCCCTAGTCTAAAGCTAGGGCACCCAAAAGCTTGCGCTAGGGCACCCCTGGGCTTAGGTTAGGAAACCCCTAGGATTAGGCTAAGGCTAGGGATCCCCAATCCTAAGGCTAAGGCACCCCTAGGCTTAGGCTAGGGCACTCCTAGGCTTAGGCTAGGGCACCCGTAGGCTTAGGCTAGGGCACCCCTAAACTTAGGCTAGGGCACCCCTAGTCTTAGGCTAGGGCACCCCTAGGTTTAGGCTAAGGCTAGGTCTCCCCTAGCCTCAGGCTAGTGCACCCCTAGACGCAGGCTATGGCATCCCTAAATTTAGGCTAGGGCACCCCTAGGCTTAGGCTAGGGCACCCCTAGGCTTAGGAAAAGGCTAGGGCTCCCCTAGTCTAAGGCTAGGGCACCTCTAGGCTTAGGCTAGGGCACCCCTAGGCTTAGGCTAGTGCACCCATACGCTTAAGCTAGGGCCCCCGTAGGCTTAGGTTAGGCCACCCCTAGGCTTACGCTAGGCCACCCCTAGGCTTAGGCTAGGGCACACCTAGGCTTAGGCTAAGGCTAGGGCTAACCTAGGCTTAGGCTAGGGAACCCCTAGACTAAGGCTAGGGCACCCCTAGGCTTAGGCTAGGGCACCCCTAGGCTTAGGCTAGGGCACTCCTAGGCTTAGGCTAGGCCACCCATACACTTAGGCTAAGGCAACGGCTCCCCTAGCCTCAGGCAAGGGCACCCCTCGAATCAGGCTAGGGCACCCGTTAGCTTGGGCTAGGGCAATCCTAGGCTTAGGCAAAGTCTAGGGCTCCCCTATCCTCAGGCTAGGGCACCCCTAGGCTCAGGTTAGGGCTCCCCTAGCCTAAGGCTAGGGCACCCCTAGGCTTAGGCTAGGGCACCCCTAGGCTTAGGCTAGGTCTCCCCTAGGGTTAGGCAATGGCTGCGGCTCCCCTTGCCTCAGGCTAGTGCACCACTAGACTCAGGCTATGGCACCCCTAGACTTAGGCTAGGGCAATCCTAGGCTAGACTAACGTTAGGGCTCCCCTAGCCTCAGGCTAGGGCACCCATAGGCTCAGGCTAGGGCACCCCTAGGCTCAGGCTAGGGCACCCCTAGGCTTAGGCTAGGGCACCCCTAGGCTTAGGATAAGGCTAGGGCTCCCCTAGCCTCAGGCTAGGGCACCCGAAGGCTTAGGCTAGGGCACCCCTAGGCTTAGGCTAAGGCTAGGCTCCCCTAGCCTAAGGCTAGAGCACCCCTAGGCTTAGGCTAGGGCACCCCTAGGCTTAGGCTAAGGCTAGGGCTCCCCTAGCCTAAGGCTAGGGCACCTCTAGTCGAAGGCTGGGCACCCCTAGGCTTAGGCTAGGGCACCCCTAGGCTTAGGCTTGGGCACCCCTAGGCTTAGGCTAAGGAAAGGGCTCCCCTAGCCTATGGCTAGGGCACCCTTAGGCTTAGGGTAGGGCACCCCTAGGCTTAGGCTAGGGCACCCCTAGGCTTAGGCTTGGGCACCCCTAGGCTTAGGCTAAGGAAAGGGCTCCCCTAGCCTATGGCTAGGGCACCCTTAGGCTTAGGGTAGGGCACCCCTAGGCTTAGGCAAAGGCAACAGTAGGCTTAGGCAAAGGCACCCCTAGGCTTAGGCTAGGGCACCCCTAGGCTTAGGCTAGGACACCCCTAGGCTTAGGCTAGGGCACCCCTAGGCTTAAGCTAGGGCACCCGTAGGCTTAGGCTAAAGCTAGGGCTCCCATAGCCTAAGGCTAGGGCACCCCTAGGCTTAGGCTAGGGCACCCCTAGGCTTTGGCTAGGGCACCCCTAGGCTTAGGATAGGGAACTTCTAAGCTTAGGCTAGGTCACCCCTAGGCTTTGGCGAGGGCAGCCATAGGCTTAGGCTTGAGCACCCCTAGGCTTAAGCTAGGGCACCACTAGCTTAGGATAAGGGTAGGGATCCCCTAGCCTAAGGCTAGGGTACTCCTAGCCTAAGGCTAGGGCACGCATAGGCTTAGGCTAGGGTACCCCTAGGCTTAGGCTAGGGCACCCCTAGGCTTAGGCTAAGGCTAGGACACCCCTAAGCTTAGGCTAAGGCACCACTAGGCTTAGTCTAGGGCACCCCTAGGCTTATGCTAGGGCACCCCAAGGCTGAGGCTAGGGCACCCCTAGGCTTAGGCTAAGGCTAGGGCTCCCCTAGCCTAAGGCTTCGGCACCTCTAGGCTTAGGCTAGGGCACCCCTAGGCTTACGCTAAGGTTAGGGCTCCCCTAGCCTAAGGCTAGGGCACCTCTAGGCTTAGGCTAGGGCACCCCTAGGCTTTGGCTAGGGCACCCCTTGGGTTAGGCTAGGGCAGCCCTACGCTTAACCTAGGGCACCCCTAAGCTTAGGCTAGGGCACCCCTAGGCTTAGGCTAAGGCTACGGCTCCCTTAGCCTAAGGCTAGGGAACCCCTAGACTTAGGATAATGCACCCCTAGGCTTTGGCTAGGGCACCCCTAGGTTTAGGCTAAGGCTAGGACTCCCCTAGCCTAAGGCTAGGGCACCCCAAGGCTCAGGCTAGGGCACTCCTAGGCTTAGGCTAGGGCAGCCCTAGGCTTAGGCTAGGGCACCCCTAGGTTTAGGCTAGGTTAGCCCTAGGCTTAGGCTAAGGATTGGGCTCCCCTAGTCTAAGGCTAAGGCACCACTAGGCTTAGTCTAGGGCACCCCTAGGCTTATGCTAGGGCACCCCAAGGCTGAGGCTAGGGCACCCCTAGGCTTAGGCTAAGGCTAGGGCTCCCCTAGCCTAAGGCTTCGGCACCTCTAGGCTTAGGCTAGGGCACCCCTAGGCTTACGCTAAGGTTAGGGCTCCCCTAGCCTAAGGCTAGGGCACCTCTATGCTTAGGCTAGGGCACCCCTAGGCTTTGGCTAGGGCACCCCTTGGCTTAGGCTAGGGCAGCCCTACGCTTAACCTAGGGCACCCCTAAGCTTAGGCTAGGGCACCCCTAGGCTTAGGCTAAGGCTACGGCTCCCTTAGCCCTAGGCTAGGGAACCCCTAGACTTAGGATAATGCACCCCTAGGCTTTGGCTAGGGCACCCCTAGGTTTAGGCTAAGGCTAGGACTCCCCTAGCCTAAGGCTAGGGCACCCCTAGGCTCAGACTAGGGCACTCCTAGGCTTAGGCTAGGGCAGCCCTAGGCTTAGGCTAGGGCACCCCTAGGCTTAGGCTAGGTTAGCCCTAGGCTTAGGCTAAGGATTGGGCTCCCCTAGTCTAAGGCTAGGGCACCCCTAGGCTTAGGCTAGGGCACCCCAAGGCTTAGGCTAAGGCTTGGGCTCCCCTAGTCTAAGGCTAGGGCACCCCGAGGCTTAGGTTAGGGCACCCTTAGGCTTAGGCTAGGGCCCCCCTAGGCTTAGGCTAGGGCACCCCTAGGCTTAGGCTAGGGCACCCCTAGGCTTAAGCTCGGGCACCCCTAGGCTTAGCCTAAGGCTAGGGATCCCCTAGCCTAAGGCGAAGGCACTCCTAGGCTTAGGCTAGGGTACCCGTGGGCTTAGGCTAGGGCACGCCTAGGCTAAGGTTTAGGCTAGGGCACCCCTAGGCTTAGGCTAGGACACCCCAAGGCTTAGGCTAAGGCACCCCTAGGCTTATGCTAAGGTTAGGGCTCGCCTAGCCTAAGTCTAGGGCATCTCTAGGCTTAGGTTAGGGCACCCCTAGGCTTTGGCTAGGGCACCCCTAGGCTTAGGCTAAGGCTAGGGCTCCCTTAGCCTAAGGCTAGGGCACTCCTAGGCTTAGGCTAGGGCCCCCGTAGGCTTAGGCTAGGGCACCCCTAGACTTAGGCTAGGGCAACCCTAGGCTTAGGCTTGGACACCACTAGGCTTAGGCTAGTGCACCCCTAGGCTTAGGCTAGGGTACCCCTAGTCTTAGGCTAGGGCACCCCTAGACTTAGGCTAAGGCAACGGCTCCCCTAGTCTCAGGCTAGGGCACCCCTAGACTCAGGCTAGGGCACCCCTAAGCTTAGGCTAGGGAAATCCTAGGCTTAGGCTAAGGCTAGGGCTCCCCTAGCCTAAGGCTACGGCACCCCTAGGCTCAGGCTAGGGCACCCAGAGGCTTAGGCTAGGGCACCCCTAGGCTTAGGAAAAAGCTAGGGCTCCCCTAGCCTAAGGCTAGGGTTCCTCTAGGCTTAGGCTAGGGCACCCCTAGGCTTAGGCTAGGGCACCCCTAGGTTTAAGCTAGGGCTCCCGTAGGCTTAGGCTAAGGCTTCGGCTCCCCTAGCCTCAGGCTAGGGCACCCCTAGACTCAGGTAAGGCACCCCTAAGCTTAGGCTAGGGCAATCCTAGGCTTAGGCTAAGGCTAGGGCTCCCCTAGCCTAAGGCTACGGCACCCCAAGGCTCAGGCTAGGGCACCCCGAGGCTTAGGCTAGGGCCCCCCTAGGCTTAGGAAAAGGCTAGGGCTCCACTAGCCTAAGGCTAGGGTACCCCTAGGCTTAGGATAAGGCACCCCTAGGCTTTGGCTAGGGCACCCCTAGGTTTAGGCTAAGGCTAGGTCTCCCCTAGCCTAAGGCTAGGGCTCCCCTTGGCTTGCGCTAGGGCACCCCTAGGCTAAGGCTAGGGCACCCCTAGGATTAGGCTAAGGCTAGGGCTCCCCGATCCTAAGGCTAAGGCACCCCTAGGCTTAGGATAGGGCACTCCTAGGCTTAGGCTACGGCACCCGTAGGCTTAGGCTAGGGAACCCCTAGGCTTAGGCTAGGGCACCTGAGGCTTAAGCTAGGGCACCCCTAGGCTTATGCTAGGACACCACTAGGCTTAGGCTAGGGCACCCCTGGGCTTAGGCTAAGGCTAGGGCTCCCCGATCCTAAGGCTAAGGCACTCCTAGGCTTAGGCTAGGGCACTCCTAGGCTTAGGCTAGGGCACCCGTAGGCTTTGGCTAGGGCACCCCTAGACTTAGGCTAGGGCACACCTAGGCTTAGGCTAGGGCACCCCTAGGCTTAGGTTAGGGCACCCTTAGGCTTAGGCTAGGGCACCCCTAGGCTTTGGCTAAGGCACCCCTAGGCTTAGGCTACTGCACCCCTAGGCTTAGGCTAAAGCTAGGGCTTCCCTAGCCTAAGGCTAGGACATCCCTAGGCTTAGGCTAAGGCACCCCTAGATTTGGGCTAGGGCACCCCTAGGCTTAGGCTGGGGCACACCTAGTCTTAGGCAAAGGCTAGGGCTCCCCTAGCCTAAGGTTAGGGCAACCCTAGGCTTAGGCTAGGCACCCCTAGACTTGGTCTATGACACCCCTAGGCTTAGGCTAGGGCACCCCTATGCTTAGGCTAGGGCACCCCTAGGCTTAGGCTAAGGTTAGGGCTCCTCTAGCCTAACGCTATGGCATCCCTAGGCTTGGGCAAGGGCACCACTAGGCTTAGGCTAGGGCACCCCTAGGCTTCGGCTAAGATGAGGACTCCCCTAGCCTAAGGATAGGGCACCCCTAGGCTTAGGCTAAGGCTAGGGCTCCCCTAGCCAAAGGCTAGGGCACCCTAAGCTTAGGCTAGGGCACCCCTAGGTTTAGGCTAGGGCGCCCCAAGGCTTAGGCTAAGGCTAGGGTTCCCCTGGCCAAAGGCTAGGGCACCCCTAGGCTTAGGCTAGGGCACCCTAAGCTTAGGCTAAGGCTAGGGCTCCCCTAGCCTAAGACTAGAGCACCCCTAGGCTTAGGCTAGGGCACCCCTAGGCTTAGGCTAGGCCACCCCTAGGCTTAGGCTAGGGCACCCCTAGGCTTAGGCTAAGGCTAGGGCTAACCTAAGCTTAGGATAGGGCACCCCTAGGCTTAGGCTAGGGTACTCCTTGGCTTAGGCTAGGGCAGCCTTAGGCTTAGGCTAGGGCACCCCTAGGCTTAGGCTAGGGCAGCCCTACGCTTAGGCTAGGGCACCCCTAGGCTTAGTCTAGGGCACCCCTAGCCTTAGGTTAAGGCTAGGGCTCCCTTAGCCTAAGGCTAGTGCACCCCTAGGCTTAGGATAAGGCAACCCTAGGCTTTGGGTAGGGCACCCCTAGGTTTAGGCTAAGGCTAGGTCTCCCCTAGCCTAAGGCTAGGGCACCCCTAGGCTTAGGCTAGGACACTCCTAGGCTTAGGCTAGGGCAGCCCTAGGCTTATGCTAGCGCACCCCTAGGCTTAGGCTAGGTCAGCCCTAGGCTTAGGCTAAGTCTCGGGCTCCCCTAGTCTAAAGCTAGGGCACCCATAAGCTTGCGCTAGGGCACCCCTGGGCTTAGGTTAGGAAACCCCTAGGATTAGGCTAACGCTAGGGATCCCCAATCCTAAGGCTAAGGAACCCCTAGGCTTAGGCTAGGGCACTCCTAGGCTTAGGCTAGGGCACCCGTAGGCTTAGTCTAGGGCACCCCTAAACTTAGGCTAGGGCACCCCTAGGCTTAGGCTAGGGCACCCCTAGGTTTAGGCTAAGGCTAGGTCTCCCCTAGCCTAAGGCTAGGGCACCCCTAGGCTTAGGCTAGGACACTCCTAGGCTTAGGCTAGGGCAGCCCTAGGCTTATGCTAGCGCACCCCTAGGCTTAGGCTAGGTCAGCCCTAGGCTTAGGCTAAGTCTCGGGCTCCCCTAGTCTAAAGCTAGGGCACCCATAAGCTTGCGCTAGGGCACCCCTGGGCTTAGGTTAGGAAACCCCTAGGATTAGGCTAACGCTAGGGATCCCCAATCCTAAGGCTAAGGAACCCCTAGGTTTAGGCTAGGGCACTCCTAGGCTTAGGCTAGGGCACCCGTAGGCTTAGTCTAGGGCACCCCTAAACTTAGGCTAGGGCACCCCTAGGCTTAGGCTAGGGCACCCCTAGGTTTAGGCTAAGGCTAGGTCTCCCCTAGCCTCAGGCTAGTGCACCCCTAGACGCAGGCTATGGCACCCCTAAGTTTAGGCTAGGGCACCCCTAGGCTTAGGCTAGGGCACCCCTAGGCTTAGGCTAAGGCAAGGACTCCCCTAGCCTAAGGCTAGAGCACCCCTAGGCTCAGGCTAGTGCACCCCGAGGCTTAGGCTAGGGCACCCCTAGGCTTAGGAAAAGGCTAGGGCTCCCCTAGTCTAAGGCTATGGCACCTCTAGGCTTAGGCTAGGGCACCCCTAGGCTTAGGCTAGTGCACCCCTACGCTTAAGCTAGGGCCCCCGTAGGCTTAGGTTAGGCCACCCCTAGGCTTACGCTAGGCCACCCCTAGGCTTAGGCTAGGGCACACCTAGGCGTAGTCTAAGGCTAGGGCTAACCTAGGCTTAGGCTAGGGAACCCCTAGACTAAGGCTAGGGCACCCCTAGGCTTAGGCTAGGGCACCCCTAGGCTTAGGCTAGGGCACTCCTAGGCTTATGCTAGGCCACCCATACACTTAGGCTAAGGCAACGGCTCCCCTAGCCTCAGGCAAGGGCACCCCTCGAATCAGGCTAGGGCACCCGTTAGCTTGGGCTAGGGCAATCCTAGGCTTAGGCAAAGTCTAGGGCTCCCCTACCTCAGGCTAGGGCACCCCTTGGCTCAGGCTAGGGCTCCCCTAGGCTTGGGCTAGGGCACTGCTAGGCTTAGGCTAAGGCTAGGGCTCCCCTAGCCTCAGGTTAGGGCACCCCTAGGCTTAGGCTAGGGCACCACTAGGCTTAGGCTAAGGCTAGGCTCCCCGAGCCTAAGGCTAGAGCACCACTGGGCTTAGGCTAGGAAACCCCTAGGCTTAGGCTAGGGCACCACTAGGCTTAGGCTAAGGCTAGGGCTCCCCTAACCTAAGGCTAGGGCACCCCTAGGCTTAGGCAAAAGCATCCCTAGGCTTAGGCTAGGGCACCCCTAGGCTTAGGCTAGGGCACCCGTAGCTTAGGCTAGGGGACCCCTAGCCTAAGGCTAGGGCACCCATAGGCTTAAGCTAGGGCACACGTAGGCTTAGGGTAAGGCTAGGGCTCCCCTAGCCTAAGGCTAGGGCACCCCTAGGCTTAGGCTAGGGCACCCCTAGGTTTTGGCTAGGGCACCCCTAGGCTTAGGCTAAGGCAAGGGCTCCCCTAGCCTATGGCTAGGGCACCCCTAGGCTTAGGCTAGGGCACCCCTAGGCTTAAGCTAAGACTAGGGATCCCCTAGCCTAAGGCTAGGGCACCCTAGGCTCAAGCTAGGGCACCCCTAGGCTTAGCCTAGGGCACCCCTACACTTTGGCTAAGGCAACGGCTCCCGTAGCCTCAGGCAAGGGCACCCCTAGACTCAGGCTAGGGCACCCGTTAGCTTAGGCTAGGGCAATCCTAGGCTTAGGCTAAGTCTATGGCTCCCCTATCCTCAGGCTAGGGCACCCCTAGGCTCAGGCTAGGGCTCCCCTAGGCATTGGCTAGGGCACCCCTAGGCTTAGCCTAAGGCTAGGGCTCCCCTAGCCTCAGGATAGGGCACCCCTAGGCTTAGGCTAGGGCACCCCTAGGCTTAGGCTAAGGCTAGGCTCCCCTAGCCTAAGGCTAGAGCACCCCTAGGCTTAGTCTAGGGCACCCCTAGTCTTAGGCTAGGGCACCCCTAGGCTTAGGCTAAGGCTAGGGCTTCCCTAGCCTAAGGCTAGGGCTCCCCTAGCCTAAGGCTAGGGCACCCCTAGGCTTAGGCTAGGGTACCCCTAGGTTTAGGCTAGGGCAACCCTAGGATAGGCTAAGGCAAGGGCTCACCTAGCCTATGGCTAGGGCACCCCAAGGTTTAGGCTAGGGAACCCATAGGCTTAGGCAAAGGCACCCTTAGGCTTAGGCTAGGGCACCCCTAGGCTTAGGCTAGGGCACCCGTGGCTTTGGCTAGGGCATCCGTGGCTTAGGCTAGGGCACCCCTAGGCTTAGACTAGGGCACCCCTAGGCTTAAGCTAGGGCACCCGTAGGCTTAGGCTAAGGCTAGGGCTCCACTAGGCTTAGGCTAGGGCACCCCTAGGCTTTGGCTAGGGCACCCCTAGGCTTAAGCTAGGCTAGGGATCCCCTAGCCTAAGCCTAGGGCACCCTAGGCTCAAGCTAGGGCACCCCTAGGCTTAGCCTAGGGCACCCCTACACTTAGGCCAAGGCAATGGCTCCCGTAGCCTCAGGCAAGGGCACCCCTAGACTCAGGCTAGGGCACCCGTTAGCTTAGGCTAGGGCAATCCTAGGCTTAGGCTAAGTCTATGGCTCCCCTAACCTCAGGCTAGGGCACCCCTAGGCTCAGGCTAGGGCTCAACTAGGATTAGGCTAGGGCACCCCTAGGCTTAGCCTAAGGCTAGGGCTCCCCTAGCCTCAGGCTAGCGCACCCCTAGGCTTAGGCTAGGGCACCTCTAGGCTTCGGCTAGGGCACCCCTAGGCTTAGGCTAGGGCAGCCCTACGCTTAGGCTAGGGCACCCCTAGGCTTAGGCTAGGGCACCCCTAGCCTTAGGTTAAGGCTAGGGCTCCCTTAGCCTAAGCTAGGGCACCCCTAGGCTTAGGATAAGGCACCTCTAGGCTTTGGGTAGGGCACCCCTAGGTTTAGGCTAAGGCTAGGTCTCCCCTAGCCTAAGGCTAGGGCACCCCTAGACTTAGGCTAGGACACTCCTAGGCTTAGGCTAGGGCAGCCCTAGGCTTATGCTAGCGCACCCCTAGGCTTAGGCTAGGTCAGCCCTAGGCTTAGGCTAAGTCTCGGGCTCCCCTAGTCTAAAGCTAGGGCACCCATAAGCTTGCGCTAGGGCACCCCTGGGCTTAGGTTAGGAAACCCCTAGGATTAGGCTAAGGCTAGGGATCCCCAATCCTAAGGCTAAGGCACCCCTAGGCTTAGGCTAGGGCACTCCTAGGCTTAGGCTAGGGCACCCGTAGGCTTAGGCTAGGGCACCCCTAAACTTAGGCTAGGGCACCACTAGGCTTAGGCTAGGGCACCCCTAGGTTTAGGCTAAGGCTAGGTCTCCCCTAGCCTCAGGCTAGTGCACCCCTAGAGGCAGGCTATGGCACCCCTAAGTTTAGGCTAGGGCACCCCTAGGCTTAGGCTAGGGCACCCATAGGCTTAGGAAAAGGCTAGGGCTCCCCTAGTCTTAGGCTAGGGCACCTCTAGGCTTAGGCTAGGGCACCCCTAGGCTTAGGCTAGTGCACCCATACGCTTAAGCTAGGGCCCCCGTAGGCTTAGGTTAGGCCACCCCTAGGCTTACGCTAGGCCACCCCTAGGCTTAGGCTAGGGCACACCTAGGCTTAGGCTAAGGCTAGGGCTAACCTAGGCTTAGGCTAGGGAACCCCTAGACTAAGGCTAGGGCACCCCTAGGCTTAGGCTAGGGCACCCTAGGCTTAGGCTAGGGCACTCCTAGGCTTAGGCTAGGCCACCCATACACTTAGGCTAAGGCAACGGCTCCCCTAGCCTCAGGCAAGGGCACCCCTCGAATCAGGCTAGGGCACCCGTTAGCTTGGGCTAGGGCAATCCTAGGCTTAGGCAAAGTCTAGGGCTCCCCTACCTCAGGCTAGGGCACCCCTTGGCAAAGGCTAGGGCTCCCCTAGGCTTGGGCTAGGACACCGCTAGGCTTAGGCTAAGGCTAGGGCTCCCCTAGCCTCAGGTTAGGGCACCCCTAGGCTTAGGCTGGGGCACCACTAGGCTTAGGCTAAGGTTAGGCTCCCCGAGCCTAAGGCTAGGGCACCCCTAGGCTTAGGCAAAAGCATCCCTAGGCTTAGGCTAGGGCACCCCTAGGCTTAGGCTAGGGCACCCATAGCTTAGGCTAGGGCACCCCTAGCCTAAGGCTAGGGCACCCCTAGGCTTAAGCTAGGGCACCCGTAGGCTTAGGGTAAGGCTAGGGCTCCCCTAGCCTAAGGCTAGGGCACCCCTAGGCTTAGGCTAGGGCACCCCTAGGTTTTGGCTAGGGCACCCCTAGGCTTAGGCTAAGGCAAGGGCTCCCCTAGCCTATGGCTAGGGCACCCATAGGCTTAGGCTAGGGCACCCCTAGGCTTAAGCTAAGGCTAGGGATCGCCTAGCCTAAGGCTAGGACACCCTAGGCTCAAGCTAGGGCACCCCTAGGCTTAGCCTAGGGCACCCCTACACTTAGGCTAAGGCAACGGCTCCCATAGCCTCAGGCAAGGGCACCCCTAGACTCAGGCTAGGGCACCCGTTAGCTTAGGCTAGGGCAATCCTAGGCTTAGGCTAAGTCTATGGCTCCCCTAACCTCAGGCTAGGGCACCCCTAGGCTCAGGCTAGGGCTCCCCTAGGCTTAGGCTAGGGCACCCCTAGGCTTAGCCTAAGGCTAGGGCTCCCCTAGCCTCAGGCTAGGGCACCCCTAGGCTTAGGCTAGGGCACCCCTAGGCTTAGGCTAAGGCTAGGCTCCCCTAGCCTAAGGCTAGAGCACCCCTAGGCTTAGTCTAGGACACCCCTAGTCTTAGGCTAGGGCACCCCTAGGCTTAGGCTAAGGCTAGGGCTTCCCTAGCCTAAGGCTAGGGCTCCCCTAGCCTAAGGCTAGGGCACCCCTAGGCTTAGGCTAGGGCACCCCTAGGTTTAGGCTAGGGCACCCCTAGGCGTAGGCTAAGGCAAGGGCTCCCCTAGCCTATGGCTAGGGCACCCCTAGGTTTAGGCTAGGGCACCCATAGGCTTAGGCAAAGGCACCCCTAGGCTTAGGCTAGGGCACCCCTAGGCTTAGGCTAGGGCACCCGTGGCTTAGGCTAGGGCACCCGTGGCTTAGGCTAGGGCACCCCTAGGCTTAGACTAGGGCACCCCTAGGCTTAAGCTAGGGCACCCGTAGGCTTAGGCTAAGGCTAGGGCACCCCTAGGCTTTGGATAGGGCACCCCTAGGCTTAGGATAGGGAACTTCTAAGCTTAGGCTAGGTCACCCCTAGGCTTTGGCTAGGGCAGCCCTAGGCTTAGGCTAGAGCACCCCTAGGCTTAAGCTAGGGCACCCCTAGGCATAGGCTAAGGCTAGGGAACCCCTAGCCTAAGGCTATGGCACTCCTAGGCTTAGGCTAGGCACCCGCAGGCTTGGGCTAGGGCACCCCTAGATTTAGGCAAGGGCACATCTAGGCTTAGGCTAAGGCTAGGGCTCCCCTAGCCTAAGGCTAGGGCACCCCTAGGCTTAGGCTAGGGCACCCCAAGGCTTAGGCTAAGGCAACCCTAGGCTTACGCTAAGGTTAGGGCTCCCCTAGCCTAAGGCTAGGGCACCTCTAGGCTTAGGCTCGGGCACCCCTAGGATTTGGCTAGGGCACCCCTAGGCTTAGGCTAACGCTAGGGCTCTCCTAGCCTAAGGCTAGGGCATCTCTAGGCTTAGTCTAGGGCACCCCTAGGCTTTGGCTAGGGCACCCCTAGGCTTAGTCTAAGGCTAGGGCTCTCCAAGCCTAAGGCTAGGGCACCTCTAGGCTTAGGCTAGGGCACTCCTAGACTTAGGATAGGGCAGCCCTAGGCTTAAGCTAGGGCACCCCTAGGCTTAGGATAGGGCAGCCCTACGCTTAGGCTAGGGCACCCCTAAGCTTAGGCTAGGGCACCCCTAGGCTTAGGCTAAGCCTAGGGCTCCCTTAGCCTAAGGCTAGGGCACCCCTAGGCTTAGGATAAGGCACCCCTAGGCTTTGGCTAGGGCACCCCTAGGTTTAGGCTAAGGCTAGGGCTCCCCTAGCCTATGGCTAGGGCACCCCTAGGCTTAGGCCAGGGCACTCCTAGGCTTAGGCTAGGGAAGCCCTAGGCTTAGGCTAGGGCCCCCTAGGCTTAGGCTAGGTTAGCCCTAGGCTTAGGCTAAGGCTTGGGATCCCCTAGTCTAAGGCTAGGGCACCCTTAGGCTTAGGCTAGGGCACCCATAGGCTTAGGCTAAGGCTTGGGCTCCCCTAGTCTAAGGCTAGGGCACCCCTAGGCTTAGGTTAGGGCAGCCTTAGGCTTAGGCTAGGGCACCCCTAGGCTTAGGCTAGGGCACCCCTAGGCTTAGGCTAGGGCAACCCTAGGCTTAGGCTAAAGCACCCCTAGGCTTACGCTAAGGTTAGGGCTCCCCTAGCCTAAGGCTAGGGCACCTCTAGGCTTAGGCTAGGGCACCCCTAGGCTTTGGCTAGGGCACCAGTAGGCTTAGGCTAGGGCACCCCTAGACTTAGGCTAAGGCTAGGTCACCCCTAGGCTTAGGCTAAGGCACCATTAGGCTTAGGCTAGGGCACCACTAGGCTTAGGCTAGGGCAACCCTAGGCTTAGGCTAGGGCACCCCAAGTCTTAGGCTAAGGCACCATTAGGCTTAGGCTAGGGCCCCCCTAAGCTGAGGCTAGGGCACCCCTAGGCTTATGCTAAGGCTTGGGTTCCCCTAGCCTAAGGCTAGGGCACCTCTAGGCTTAGGCTAGGGCACCCTAGGCTTAGGCTAAGGCTAGGGCTCTCCTAGGCTAAGGCTAGGGCACGACTAGGCTTAGGCTAGGGCACCCCTAGGATTAGCCTAGGGCACCCCTAGGCTTAGGCTTAGGCTAGGGATCCCCTAGCCGAAGGCTACGGCACCCCTAAGCTCAGGCAAGTGCACCCCGAGGCTTATGCTAGGGCACCCCTAGACTTAGGAAAAGGCTAGGGCTCCCCTAGCCTAAGGCTAGGGCACCTCTCGGCTTAGGCTAGGGCACCCCTAAGCTTAGGCTAGGGCACCCCTAGGCTTAAGCTAGGGATCCCGTAGGCTTAGGCTAAGGCTACGGCTCCCCTAGCCTCAGGCTAGTGCACCCCTAGACTCAGGCTATGGCATCCCTAAGCTTAGGTTAGGGCACCCCTAGGCTTAGGTTAGGGCACCCCTAAGCTTAGGGTAAGGCTAGGGCTCCCCTAGCCTAAGGCTTGAGCACCCCCCGGCTTAGCCTAGGGCACCCCTAAGCTTAGGCTAGGCCACCCCTAGTCTTAGGCTAGGGCACACCTAGGCTTAGGCTAAGGCTAGGTCTAACCAAGGCTTAGGCTAGGGAACCCCTAGACTAAGGCTAGGGCACCCCTAGGCTTAGGCTAGGGCACCCCTAGGCTTAGGCTAGGGCACTCCTAGCCTCAGGCAAGGGCACCCCTAGACTCAGGCTACGGCACCCGTTAGCCTGGGCTAGGGAAATCCTAGGCTTAGGCAAAGTCTAGGGCTCCCCTATCCTCAGGCTAGGACACCCCTAGGCTCAGGCTAGGGCTCCCCTAGGCTTAGGCTAAGGCTAGGCTCCCCTAGCCTAAGGCTAGAGCACCCCTAGGCTTAGGCTAGGGTACCCATACGCTTAGGCTAGGGCACCCCTACGCTTAGGCTAAGGCTAGGGCTCCCCTAGCCTAAGGCTAGGGCACCCCTAGGCTTAGGCAAAAGCATCCCTAGGCTTAGGCTAGGGCACCTGTACACTTAGTCTAAGGCAACGGCTCCCCTAGCCTCAGGCAAGGGCATCCATAGACTCAGGCTACGGCACCCGTTAGCCTGGACTAGGGCAATCCTAGGCTTAGGCAAAGTCTAGGGCTCCCCTATCCTCAGGCTTGGGCACCCCTAGGTTCAGGCTAGGGCTCCCCTAGGCTTAGGCTAGGGCACCCCTAGGCTTGGGCTAAGGCTAGGGCTCCCCTAGCCTAAGGCTAGAGCACCCCTAGGCTTAGGCTAGGACACCCCTAAGCTTAGGCTAGGGCACCCCTAGGCTTAGGCTAAGGCTAGGCTCCCCTAGCCTAAGGCTAGAGCTCCCCTAGGCTTAGGCTAAGGCACCCCTAGGCTTAGGCTAGGGCACCCCTAGGCTTAGGCTAAGGCTAGGGCTCCCCTAGCCTAAGGCTAGGGCACCCCTAGGCTTAGGCAAAAGCATCCCTAGGCTTAGGCTAGGGCATCCCTAGGCATAGGCTAGGTCACCCGTAGCTTAGGCTAGGGCACCCCTAGCCTAAGGCTAGGGTACCCCTGGGCTTAAGCTAGGGCACCCGTAGGCTTAGCCTAAGGCTAGGGCTCCCCTAGCCTAAGGCTAGGGCACCCCTAGGCTTAAGCTTGTGCACCCCTAGGTTTAGGCAATGGCACCCCTAGGCTTAGGCTAAGGCAAGGGCTCCCCTAGCCTATGGCTAGGGCACCCCTAGGCTTAGGTTTTGGCACCCCTAGGCTTAGGCTTTGGCACCCCTAGGCTTAGGCTAGGGCACCCCTAGGCTTTGGCTAGGGCACCCCTAGGCTTAGGATAGGGAACTTCTAAGCTTAGGCTAGGGCACCCCTAGGCTTAGGCTAGGGCACCCCTAGGCTTAGGCTAGGGCACCCCTAGGCTTAGGCTAAGGCTAGGGCTCCCCTAGCCTAAGGCTAGGGCACCCCTAGACTTAGGCTAGGACACTCCTAGGCTTAGGCTAGGGCTGCCCTAGGCTTATGCTAGCGCACCCCTAGGCTTAGGCTAGGTCAGCCCTAGGCTTAGGCTAAGTCTCGGGCTCCCCTAGTCTAAAGCTAGGGCACCCATAATCTTGCGCTAGGGCACCCCTGGGCTTAGGTTAGGAAACCCCTAGGATTAGGCTAAGGCTAGGGATCCCCAATCCTAAGGCTAAGGCACCCCTAGGCTTAGGCTAGGGCACTCCTAGGCTTAGGCTAGGGCACCCGTAGGCTTAGGCTAGGGCACCCCTAAACTTAGGCTAGGGCACCCCTAGGCTTAGGCTAGGGCACCCCTAGGTTTAGGCTAAGGCTAGGTCTCCCCTAGCCTCAGGCTAGTGCACCCCTAGAGGCAGGCTATGGCACCCCTAAGTTTAGGCTAGGGCACCCCTAGGCTTAGGCTAGGGCACCCATAGGCTTAGGAAAAGGCTAGGGCTCCCCTAGTCTTAGGCTAGGGCACCTCTAGGCTTAGGCTAGGGCACCCCTAGGCTTAGGCTAGTGCACCCATACGCTTAAGCTAGGGCCCCCGTAGGCTTAGGTTAGGCCACCCCTAGGCTTACGCTAGGCCACCCCTAGGCTTAGGCTAGGGCACACCTAGGCTTAGGCTAAGGCTAGGGCTAACCTAGGCTTAGGCTAGGGAACCCCTAGACTAAGGCTAGGGCACCCCTAGGCTTAGGCTAGGGCACCCTAGGCTTAGGCTAGGGCACTCCTAGGCTTAGGCTAGGCCACCCATACACTTAGGCTAAGGCAACGGCTCCCCTAGCCTCAGGCAAGGGCACCCCTCGAATCAGGCTAGGGCACCCGTTAGCTTGGGCTAGGGCAATCCTAGGCTTAGGCAAAGTCTAGGGCTCCCCTACCTCAGGCTAGGGCACCCCTTGGCAAAGGCTAGGGCTCCCCTAGGCTTGGGCTAGGGCACCGCTAGGCTTAGGCTAAGGCTAGGGCTCCCCTAGCCTCAGGTTAGGGCACCCCTAGGCTTAGGCTGGGGCACCACTAGGCTTAGGCTAAGGTTAGGCTCCCCGAGCCTAAGGCTAGGGCACCCCTAGGCTTAGGCAAAAGCATCCCTAGGCTTAGGCTAGGGCACCCCTAGGCTTAGGCTAGGGCACCCGTAGCTTAGGCTAGGGCACCCCTAGCCTAAGGCTAGGGCACCCCTAGGCTTAAGCTTGGGCACCCGTAGGCTTAGGGTAAGGCTAGGGCTCCCCTAGCCTAAGGCTAGGGCACCCCTAGGCTTAGGCTAGGGCACCCCTAGGTTTTGGCTAGGGCACCCCTAGGCTTAGGCAAAAGCATCCCTAGGCTTAGGCTAGGGCACCCCTAGGCTTAGGCTAGGGCACCCGTAGCTTAGGCTAGGGCACCCCTAGCCTAAGGCTAGGGCACCCCTAGGCTTAAGCTAGGGCACCCGTAGGCTTAGGGTAAGGCTAGGGCTCCCCTAGCCTAAGGCTAGGGCACCCCTAGGCTCAGGCTAGGGCTCCCCTAGGCTTAGGCTAGGGCACCCCTAGGCTTAGCCTAAGGCTAGGGCTCCCCTAGCCTCAGGCTAGGGCACCCCTAGGCTTAGGCTAGGGCACCCCTAGGCTTAAGCTAAGACTAGGGATCCCCTAGCCTAAGGCTAGGGCACCCTAGGCTCAAGCTAGGGCACCCCTAGGCTTAGCCTAGGGCACCCCTACACTTTGGCTAAGGCAACGGCTCCCGTAGCCTCAGGCAAGGGCACCCCTAGACTCAGGCTAGGGCACCCGTTAGCTTAGGCTAGGGCAATCCTAGGCTTAGGCTAAGTCTATGGCTCCCCTATCCTCAGGCTAGGGCACCCCTAGGCTCAGGCTAGGGCTCCCCTAGGCATTGGCTAGGGCACCCCTAGGCTTAGCCTAAGGCTAGGGCTCCCCTAGCCTCAGGATAGGGCACCCCTAGGCTTAGGCTAGGGCACCCCTAGGCTTAGGCTAAGGCTAGGCTCCCCTAGCCTAAGGCTAGAGCACCCCTAGGCTTAGTCTAGGGCACCCCTAGTCTTAGGCTAGGGCACCCCTAGGCTTAGGCTAAGGCTAGGGCTTCCCTAGCCTAAGGCTAGGGCTCCCCTAGCCTAAGGCTAGGGCACCCCTAGGCTTAGGCTAGGGTACCCCTAGGTTTAGGCTAGGGCACCCCTAGGATAGGCTAAGGCAAGGGCTCACCTAGCCTATGGCTAGGGCACCCCAAGGTTTAGGCTAGGGAACCCATAGGCTTAGGCAAAGGCACCCTTAGGCTTAGGCTAGGGCACCCCTAGTCTTAGGCTAGGGCACCCGTGGCTTTGGCTAGGGCATCCGTGGCTTAGGCTAGGGCACCCCTAGGCTTAGACTAGGGCACCCCTAGGCTTAAGCTAGGGCACCCGTAGGCTTAGGCTAAGGCTAGGGCTCCACTAGGCTTAGGCTAGGGCACCCCTAGGCTTTGGCTAGGGCACCCCTAGGCTTAAGCTAGGCTAGGGATCCCCTAGCCTAAGCCTAGGGCACCCTAGGCTCAAGCTAGGGCACCCCTAGGCTTAGCCTAGGGCACCCCTACACTTAGGCCAAGGCAATGGCTCCCGTAGCCTCAGGCAAGGGCACCCCTAGACTCAGGCTAGGGCACCCGTTAGCTTAGGCTAGGGCAATCCTAGGCTTAGGCTAAGTCTATGGCTCCCCTAACCTCAGGCTAGGGCACCCCTAGGCTCAGGCTAGGGCTCAACTAGGATTAGGCTAGGGCACCCCTAGGCTTAGCCTAAGGCTAGGGCTCCCCTAGCCTCAGGCTAGCGCACCCCTAGGCTTAGGCTAGGGCACCTCTAGGCTTCGGCTAGGGCACCCCTAGGCTTAGGCTAGGGCAGCCCTACGCTTAGGCTAGGGCACCCCTAGGCTTAGGCTAGGGCACCCCTAGCCTTAGGTTAAGGCTAGGGCTCCCTTAGCCTAAGCTAGGGCACCCCTAGGCTTAGGATAAGGCACCTCTAGGCTTTGGGTAGGGCACCCCTAGGTTTAGGCTAAGGCTAGGTCTCCCCTAGCCTAAGGCTAGGGCACCCCTAGACTTAGGCTAGGACACTCCTAGGCTTAGGCTAGGGCAGCCCTAGGCTTATGCTAGCGCACCCCTAGGCTTAGGCTAGGTCAGCCCTAGGCTTAGGCTAAGTCTCGGGCTCCCCTAGTCTAAAGCTAGGGCACCCATAAGCTTGCGCTAGGGCACCCCTGGGCTTAGGTTAGGAAACCCCTAGGATTAGGCTAAGGCTAGGGATCCCCAATCCTAAGGCTAAGGCACCCCTAGGCTTAGGCTAGGGCACTCCTAGGCTTAGGCTAGGGCACCCGTAGGCTTAGGCTAGGGCACCCCTAAACTTAGGCTAGGGCACCACTAGGCTTAGGCTAGGGCACCCCTAGGTTTAGGCTAAGGCTAGGTCTCCCCTAGCCTCAGGCTAGTGCACCCCTAGAGGCAGGCTATGGCACCCCTAAGTTTAGGCTAGGGCACCCCTAGGCTTAGGCTAGGGCACCCATAGGCTTAGGAAAAGGCTAGGGCTCCCCTAGTCTTAGGCTAGGGCACCTCTAGGCTTAGGCTAGGGCACCCCTAGGCTTAGGCTAGTGCACCCATACGCTTAAGCTAGGGCCCCCGTAGGCTTAGGTTAGGCCACCCCTAGGCTTACGCTAGGCCACCCCTAGGCTTAGGCTAGGGCACACCTAGGCTTAGGCTAAGGCTAGGGCTAACCTAGGCTTAGGCTAGGGAACCCCTAGACTAAGGCTAGGGCACCCCTAGGCTTAGGCTAGGGCACCCTAGGCTTAGGCTAGGGCACTCCTAGGCTTAGGCTAGGCCACCCATACACTTAGGCTAAGGCAACGGCTCCCCTAGCCTCAGGCAAGGGCACCCCTCGAATCAGGCTAGGGCACCCGTTAGCTTGGGCTAGGGCAATCCTAGGCTTAGGCAAAGTCTAGGGCTCCCCTACCTCAGGCTAGGGCACCCCTTGGCAAAGGCTAGGGCTCCCCTAGGCTTGGGCTAGGACACCGCTAGGCTTAGGCTAAGGCTAGGGCTCCCCTAGCCTCAGGTTAGGGCACCCCTAGGCTTAGGCTGGGGCACCACTAGGCTTAGGCTAAGGTTAGGCTCCCCGAGCCTAAGGCTAGGGCACCCCTAGGCTTAGGCAAAAGCATCCCTAGGCTTAGGCTAGGGCACCCCTAGGCTTAGGCTAGGGCACCCATAGCTTAGGCTAGGGCACCCCTAGCCTAAGGCTAGGGCACCCCTAGGCTTAAGCTAGGGCACCCGTAGGCTTAGGGTAAGGCTAGGGCTCCCCTAGCCTAAGGCTAGGGCACCCCTAGGCTTAGGCTAGGGCACCCCTAGGTTTTGGCTAGGGCACCCCTAGGCTTAGGCTAAGGCAAGGGCTCCCCTAGCCTATGGCTAGGGCACCCCTAGGCTTAGGCTAGGGCACCCCTAGGCTTAAGCTAAGGCTAGGGATCGCCTAGCCTAAGGCTAGGACACCCTAGGCTCAAGCTAGGGCACCCCTAGGCTTAGCCTAGGGCACCCCTACACTTAGGCTAAGGCAACGGCTCCCATAGCCTCAGGCAAGGGCACCCCTAGACTCAGGCTAGGGCACCCGTTAGCTTAGGCTAGGGCAATCCTAGGCTTAGGCTAAGTCTATGGCTCCCCTAACCTCAGGCTAGGGCACCCCTAGGCTCAGGCTAGGGCTCCCCTAGGCTTAGGCTAGGGCACCCCTAGGCTTAGCCTAAGGCTAGGGCTCCCCTAGCCTCAGGCTAGGGCACCCCTAGGCTTAGGCTAGGGCACCCCTAGGCTTAGGCTAAGGCTAGGCTCCCCTAGCCTAAGGCTAGAGCACCCCTAGGCTTAGTCTAGGACACCCCTAGTCTTAGGCTAGGGCACCCCTAGGCTTAGGCTAAGGCTAGGGCTTCCCTAGCCTAAGGCTAGGGCTCCCCTAGCCTAAGGCTAGGGCACCCCTAGGCTTAGGCTAGGGCACCCCTAGGTTTAGGCTAGGGCACCCCTAGGCGTAGGCTAAGGCAAGGGCTCCCCTAGCCTATGGCTAGGGCACCCCTAGGTTTAGGCTAGGGCACCCATAGGCTTAGGCAAAGGCACCCCTAGGCTTAGGCTAGGGCACCCCTAGGCTTAGGCTAGGGCACCCGTGGCTTAGGCTAGGGCACCCGTGGCTTAGGCTAGGGCACCCCTAGGCTTAGACTAGGGCACCCCTAGGCTTAAGCTAGGGCACCCGTAGGCTTAGGCTAAGGCTAGGGCACCCCTAGGCTTTGGATAGGGCACCCCTAGGCTTAGGATAGGGAACTTCTAAGCTTAGGCTAGGTCACCCCTAGGCTTTGGCTAGGGCAGCCCTAGGCTTAGGCTAGAGCACCCCTAGGCTTAAGCTAGGGCACCCCTAGGCATAGGCTAAGGCTAGGGAACCCCTAGCCTAAGGCTATGGCACTCCTAGGCTTAGGCTAGGCACCCGCAGGCTTGGGCTAGGGCACCCCTAGATTTAGGCAAGGGCACATCTAGGCTTAGGCTAAGGCTAGGGCTCCCCTAGCCTAAGGCTAGGGCACCCCTAGGCTTAGGCTAGGGCACCCCAAGGCTTAGGCTAAGGCAACCCTAGGCTTACGCTAAGGTTAGGGCTCCCCTAGCCTAAGGCTAGGGCACCTCTAGGCTTAGGCTCGGGCACCCCTAGGATTTGGCTAGGGCACCCCTAGGCTTAGGCTAACGCTAGGGCTCTCCTAGCCTAAGGCTAGGGCATCTCTAGGCTTAGTCTAGGGCACCCCTAGGCTTTGGCTAGGGCACCCCTAGGCTTAGTCTAAGGCTAGGGCTCTCCAAGCCTAAGGCTAGGGCACCTCTAGGCTTAGGCTAGGGCACTCCTAGACTTAGGATAGGGCAGCCCTAGGCTTAAGCTAGGGCACCCCTAGGCTTAGGATAGGGCAGCCCTACGCTTAGGCTAGGGCACCCCTAAGCTTAGGCTAGGGCACCCCTAGGCTTAGGCTAAGCCTAGGGCTCCCTTAGCCTAAGGCTAGGGCACCCCTAGGCTTAGGATAAGGCACCCCTAGGCTTTGGCTAGGGCACCCCTAGGTTTAGGCTAAGGCTAGGGCTCCCCTAGCCTATGGCTAGGGCACCCCTAGGCTTAGGCCAGGGCACTCCTAGGCTTAGGCTAGGGAAGCCCTAGGCTTAGGCTAGGGCCCCCTAGGCTTAGGCTAGGTTAGCCCTAGGCTTAGGCTAAGGCTTGGGATCCCCTAGTCTAAGGCTAGGGCACCCTTAGGCTTAGGCTAGGGCACCCATAGGCTTAGGCTAAGGCTTGGGCTCCCCTAGTCTAAGGCTAGGGCACCCCTAGGCTTAGGTTAGGGCAGCCTTAGGCTTAGGCTAGGGCACCCCTAGGCTTAGGCTAGGGCACCCCTAGGCTTAGGCTAGGGCAACCCTAGGCTTAGGCTAAAGCACCCCTAGGCTTACGCTAAGGTTAGGGCTCCCCTAGCCTAAGGCTAGGGCACCTCTAGGCTTAGGCTAGGGCACCCCTAGGCTTTGGCTAGGGCACCCGTAGGCTTAGGCTAGGGCACCCCTAGACTTAGGCTAAGGCTAGGTCACCCCTAGGCTTAGGCTAAGGCACCATTAGGCTTAGGCTAGGGCACCACTAGGCTTAGGCTAGGGCAACCCTAGGCTTAGGCTAGGGCACCCCAAGTCTTAGGCTAAGGCACCATTAGGCTTAGGCTAGGGCCCCCCTAAGCTGAGGCTAGGGCACCCCTAGGCTTATGCTAAGGCTTGGGTTCCCCTAGCCTAAGGCTAGGGCACCTCTAGGCTTAGGCTAGGGCACCCTAGGCTTAGGCTAAGGCTAGGGCTCTCCTAGGCTAAGGCTAGGGCACCACTAGGCTTAGGCTAGGGCACCACTAGGATTAGCCTAGGGCACCCCTAGGCTTAGGCTTAGGCTAGGGATCCCCTAGCCGAAGGCTACGGCACCCCTAAGCTCAGGCAAGTGCACCCCGAGGCTTATGCTAGGGCACCCCTAGACTTAGGAAAAGGCTAGGGCTCCCCTAGCCTAAGGCTAGGGCACCTCTCGGCTTAGGCTAGGGCACCCCTAAGCTTAGGCTAGGGCACCCCTAGGCTTAAGCTACGATCCCGTAGGCTTAGGCTAAGGCTACGGCTCCCCTAGCCTCAGGCTAGTGCACCCCTAGACTCAGGCTATGGCATCCCTAAGCTTAGGTTAGGGCACCCCTAGGCTTAGGTTAGGGCACCCCTAAGCTTAGGGTAAGGCTAGGGCTCCCCTAGCCTAAGGCTTGAGCACCCCCCGGCTTAGCCTAGGGCACCCCTAAGCTTAGGCTAGGCCACCCCTAGTCTTAGGCTAGGGCACACCTAGGCTTAGGCTAAGGCTAGGTCTAACCAAGGCTTAGGCTAGGGAACCCCTAGACTAAGGCTAGGGCACCCCTAGGCTTAGGCTAGGGCACCCCTAGGCTTAGGCTAGGGCACTCCTAGCCTCAGGCAAGGGCACCCCTAGACTCAGGCTACGGCACCCGTTAGCCTGGGCTAGGGAAATCCTAGGCTTAGGCAAAGTCTAGGGCTCCCCTATCCTCAGGCTAGGACACCCCTAGGCTCAGGCTAGGGCTCCCCTAGGCTTAGGCTAAGGCTAGGCTCCCCTAGCCTAAGGCTAGAGCACCCCTAGGCTTAGGCTAGGGTACCCATACGCTTAGGCTAGGGCACCCCTACGCTTAGGCTAAGGCTAGGGCTCCCCTAGCCTAAGGCTAGGGCACCCCTAGGCTTAGGCAAAAGCATCCCTAGGCTTAGGCTAGGGCACCTGTACACTTAGTCTAAGGCAACGGCTCCCCTAGCCTCAGGCAAGGGCATCCATAGACTCAGGCTACGGCACCCGTTAGCCTGGACTAGGGCAATCCTAGGCTTAGGCAAAGTCTAGGGCTCCCCTATCCTCAGGCTTGGGCACCCCTAGGTTCAGGCTAGGGCTCCCCTAGGCTTAGGCTAGGGCACCCCTAGGCTTGGGCTAAGGCTAGGGCTCCCCTAGCCTAAGGCTAGAGCACCCCTAGGCTTAGGCTAGGACACCCCTAAGCTTAGGCTAGGGCACCCCTAGGCTTAGGCTAAGGCTAGGCTCCCCTAGCCTAAGGCTAGAGCTCCCCTAGGCTTAGGCTAAGGCACCCCTAGGCTTAGGCTAGGGCACCCCTAGGCTTAGGCTAAGGCTAGGGCTCCCCTAGCCTAAGGCTAGGGCACCCCTAGGCTTAGGCAAAAGCATCCCTAGGCTTAGGCTAGGGCATCCCTAGGCATAGGCTAGGTCACTCGTAGCTTAGGCTAGGGCACCCCTAGCCTAAGGCTAGGGTACCCCTGGGCTTAAGCTAGGGCACCCGTAGGCTTAGCCTAAGGCTAGGGCTCCCCTAGCCTAAGGCTAGGGCACCCCTAGGCTTAAGCTTGTGCACCCCTAGGTTTAGGCAATGGCACCCCTAGGCTTAGGCTAAGGCAAGGGCTCCCCTAGCCTATGGCTAGGGCACCCCTAGGCTTAGGCTTTGGCACCCCTAGGCTTAGGCTTTGGCACCCCTAGGCTTAGGCTAGGGCACCCCTAGGCTTTGGCTAGGGCACCCCTAGGCTTAGGATAGGGAACTTCTAAGCTTAGGCTAGGGCACCCCTAGGCTTAGGCTAGGGCACCCCTAGGCTTAGGCTAGGGCACCCCTAGACTTAGGCTAAGGCTAGGGCTCCCCTAGCCTAAGGCTAGGGCACCCCTAGACTTAGGCTAGGACACTCCTAGGCTTAGGCTAGGGCTGCCCTAGGCTTATGCTAGCGCACCCCTAGGCTTAGGCTAGGTCAGCCCTAGGCTTAGGCTAAGTCTCGGGCTCCCCTAGTCTAAAGCTAGGGCACCCATAAGCTTGCGCTAGGGCACCCCTGGGCTTAGGTTAGGAAACCCCTAGGATTAGGCTAAGGCTAGGGATCCCCAATCCTAAGGCTAAGGCACCCCTAGGCTTAGGCTAGGCCACTCCTAGGCTTAGGCTAGGGCACCCGTAGGCTTAGGCTAGGGCACCCCTAAACTTAGGCTAGGGCACCCCTAGGCTTAGGCTAGGGCACCCCTAGGTTTAGGCTAAGGCTAGGTCTCCCCTAGCCTCAGGCTAGTGCACCCCTAGAGGCAGGCTATGGCACCCCTAAGTTTAGGCTAGGGCACCCCTAGGCTTAGGCTAGGGCACCCATAGGCTTAGGAAAAGGCTAGGGCTCCCCTAGTCTTAGGCTAGGGCACCTCTAGGCTTAGGCTAGGGCACCCCTAGGCTTAGGCTAGTGCACCCATACGCTTAAGCTAGGGCCCCCGTAGGCTTAGGTTAGGCCACCCCTAGGCTTACGCTAGGCCACCCCTAGGCTTAGGCTAGGGCACACCTAGGCTTAGGCTAAGGCTAGGGCTAACCTAGGCTTAGGCTAGGGAACCCCTAGACTAAGGCTAGGGCACCCCTAGGCTTAGGCTAGGGCACCCTAGGCTTAGGCTAGGGCACTCCTAGGCTTAGGCTAGGCCACCCATACACTTAGGCTAAGGCAACGGCTCCCCTAGCCTCAGGCAAGGGCACCCCTCGAATCAGGCTAGGGCACCCGTTAGCTTGGGCTAGGGCAATCCTAGGCTTAGGCAAAGTCTAGGGCTCCCCTACCTCAGGCTAGGGCACCCCTTGGCAAAGGCTAGGGCTCCCCTAGGCTTGGGCTAGGGCACCGCTAGGCTTAGGCTAAGGCTAGGGCTCCCCTAGCCTCAGGTTAGGGCACCCCTAGGCTTAGGCTGGGGCACCACTAGGCTTAGGCTAAGGTTAGGCTCCCCGAGCCTAAGGCTAGGGCACCCCTAGGCTTAGGCAAAAGCATCCCTAGGCTTAGGCTAGGGCACCCCTAGGCTTAGGCTAGGGCACCCGTAGCTTAGGCTAGGGCACCCCTAGCCTAAGGCTAGGGCACCCCTAGGCTTAAGCTAGGGCACCCGTAGGCTTAGGGTAAGGCTAGGGCTCCCCTAGCCTAAGGCTAGGGCACCCCTAGGCTTAGGCTAGGGCACCCCTAGGTTTTGGCTAGGGCACCCCTAGGCTTAGGCAAAAGCATCCCTAGGCTTAGGCTAGGGCACCCCTAGGCTTAGGCTAGGGCACCCGTAGCTTAGGCTAGGGCACCCCTAGCCTAAGGCTAGGGCACCCCTAGGCTTAAGCTAGGGCACCCGTAGGCTTAGGGTAAGGCTAGGGCTCCCCTAGCCTAAGGCTAGGGCACCCCTAGGCTCAGGCTAGGGCTCCCCTAGGCTTAGGCTAGGGCACCCCTAGGCTTAGCCTAAGGCTAGGGCTCCCCTAGCCTCAGGCTAGGGCACCCCTAGGCTTAGGCTAGGGCACCCCTAGGCTTAGGCTAAGGCTAGGCTCCCCTAGCCTAAGGCTGGAGCACCCCTAGGCTTAGTCTAGGACACCCCTAGTCTTAGGCTAGGGCACCCCTAGGCTTAGGCTAAGGCTAGGGCTTCCCTAGCCTAAGGCTAGGGCTCCCCTAGCCTAAGGCTAGGGCACCCCTAGGCTTAGGCTAGGGCACCCCTAGGTTTAGGCTAGGGCACCCCTAGGCGTAGGCTAAGGCAAGGGCTCCCCTAACCTATGGCTAGGGCACCCCTAGGTTTGGGCTAGGGCACCCATAGGCTTAGGCAAAGGCACCCCTAGGCTTAGGCTAGGGCACCCCTAGGCTTAGGCTAGGGCACCCGTGGCTTAGGCTAGGGCACTCGTGGCTTAGGCTAGGGCACCCCTAGGCTTAGACTAGGGCACCCCTAGGCTTAAGCTAGGGCACCCGTAGGCTTAGGCTAAGGCTAGGGCACCCCTAGGCTTTGGCTAGGGCACCCCTAGGCTTAGGATAGGGAACTTCTAAGCTTAGGCTAGGTCACCCCTAGGCTTTGGCTAGGGCAGCCCTAGGCTTAGGCTAGAGCACCCCTAGGCTTAAGCTAGGGCACCCCTAGGCATAGGCTAAGGCTAGGGAACCCCTAGCCTAAGGCTATGGCACTCCTAGGCTTAGGCTAGGCACCCGCAGGCTTGGGCTAGGGCACCCCTAGATTTAGGCAAGGGCACATCTAGGCTTAGGCTAAGGCTAGGGCTCCCCTAGCCTAAGGCTAGGGCACCCCTAGGCTTAGGCTAGGGCACCCCAAGGCTTAGGCTAAGGCAACCCTAGGCTTACGCTAAGGTTAGGGCTCCCCTAGCCTAAGGCTAGGGCACCTCTAGGCTTAGGCTCGGGCACCCCTAGGCTTTGGCTAGGGCACCCCTAGGCTTAGGCTAACGCTAGGGCTCTCCTAGCCTAAGGCTAGGGCATCTCTAGGCTTAGTCTAGGGCACCCCTAGGCTTTGGCTAGGGCACCCCTAGGCTTAGTCTAAGGCTAGGGCTCTCCAAGCCTAAGGCTAGGGCACCTCTAGGCTTAGGCTAGGGCACTCCTAGACTTAGGCTAGGGCAGCCCTAGGCTTAAGCTAGGGCACCCCTAGGCTTAGGATAGGGCAGCCCTACGCTTAGGCTAGGGCACCCCTAAGCTTAGGCTAGGGCACCCCTAGGCTTAGGCTAAGCCTAGGGCTCCCTTAGCCTAAGGCTAGGGCACCCCTAGGCTTAGGATAAGGCACCCCTAGGCTTTGGCTAGGGCACCCCTAGGTTTAGGCTAAGGCTAGGGCTCCCCTAGCCTATGGCTAGGGCACCCCTAGGCTTTGGCCAGGGCACTCCTAGGCTTAGGCTAGGGCAGCCCTAGGCTTAGGCTAGGGCCCCCTAGGCTTAGGCTAGGTTAGCCCTAGGCTTAGGCTAAGGCTTGGGATCCCCTAGTCTAAGGCTAGGGCACCCTTAGGCTTAGGCTAGGGCACCCATAGGCTTAGGCTAAGGCTTGGGCTCCCCTCGTCTAAGGCTAGGGCACCCCTAGGCTTAGGTTAGGGCACCCTTAGGCTTAGGCTAGGGCACCCCTAGGCTTAGGCTAGGGCACCCCTAGGCTTAGGCTAGGGCAACCCTAGGCTTAGGCTAAAGCACCCCTAGGCTTACGCTAAGGTTAGGGCTCCCCTAGCCTAAGGCTAGGGCACCTCTAGGCTTAGGCTAGGGCACCCCTAGGCTTTGGCTAGGGCACCCGTAGGCTTAGGCTAGGGCACCCCTTGACTTAGGCTAAGGCTAGGTCACCCCTAGGCTTAGGCTAAGGCACCATTAGGCTTAGGCTAGGGCACCACTAGGCTTAGGCTAGGGCAACCCTAGGCTTAGGCTAGGGCACCCCAAGTCTTAGGCTAAGGCACCATTAGGCTTAGGCTAGGGCCCCCCTAAGCTGAGGCTAGGGCACCCTAGGCTTAGGCTAAGGCTAGGGCTCTCCTAGGCTAAGGCTAGGGCACCCCTAGGCTTAGGCTAGGGCACCCCTAGGATTAGCCTAGGGCACCCCTAGGCTTAGGCTTAGGCTAGGGATCCCCTAGCCGAAGGCTACGGCACCCCTAAGCTCAGGCAAGTGCACCCCGAGGCTTATGCTAGGGCACCCCTAGACTTAGGAAAAGGCTAGGGCTCCCCTAGCCTAAGGCTAGGGCACCTCTCGGCTTAGGCTAGGGCACCCCTAAGCTTAGGCTAGGGCACCCCTAGGCTTAAGCTAGGGATCCCGTAGGCTTAGGCTAAGGCTACGGCTCCCCTAGCCTCAGGCTAGTGCACCCCTAGACTCAGGCTATGGCATCCCTAAGCTTAGGTTAGGGCACCCCTAGGCTTAGCTTAGGGCACCCCTAAGCTTAGGGTAAGGCTAGGGCTCCCCTAGCCTAAGGCTTGAGCACCCCCCGGCTTAGCCTAGGGCACCCCTAAGCTTAGGCTAGGCCACCCCTAGTCTTAGGCTAGGGCACACCTAGGCTTAGGCTAAGGCTAGGTCTAACCAAGGCTTAGGCTAGGGAACCCCTAGACTAAGGCTAGGGCACCCCTAGGCTTAGGCTAGGGCACCCCTAGGCTTAGGTTAGGGCACTCCTAGCCTCAGGCAAGGGCACCCCTAGACTCAGGCTACGGCACCCGTTAGCCTGGGCTAGGGCAATCCTAGGCTTAGGCAAAGTCTAGGGCTCCCCTATCCTCAGGCTAGGGCACCCCTAGGCTCAGGCTAGGGCTCCCCTAGGCTTAGGCTAGGGCACCCCTAGGCTTAGGCTAAGGCTTGGGCTCCCCTAGCCTAAGGCTAGAGCACCCCTAGGCTTAGGCTAGGACACCCCTAAGCTTAGGCTAGGGCACCCCTAGGCTTAGGCTAAGGCTAGGCTCCCCTAGCCTAAGGCTAGAGCACCCCTAGGCTTAGGCTAGGGCATCCCTAGGCTTAGGATAGGGCACCCCTAGGCTTAGGCTAAGGCTAGGGCTCCCCTAGCCTAAGGCTAGGGCACCCCTAGGCTTAGGCCAAAGCATCCCTAGGCTTAGGCTAGGGCATCCCTAGGCATAGGCTAGGTCACCCGTAGCTTAGGCTAGGGCACCCCTAGCCTAAGGCTAGGGTACCCCTGGGCTTAAGCTAGGGCACCCGTAGGCTTAGCCTAAGGCTAGGGCTCCCCTAGCCTAAGGCTAGGGCACCCCTAGGCTTAGGCTTGTGCACCCCTAGGTTTAGGCAATGGCACCCCTAGGCTTAGGCTAAGGCAAGGGCTCCCCTAGCCTATGGCTAGGGCACCCCTAGGCTTAGGCTTTGGCACCCCTAGGCTTAGGTAAAGGCACCCCTAGGCTTAGGCTAGGGCACCCCTAGGCTTAGGCTAGGGCACCCCTAGGCTTAGGCTAAGGCTATGTCTCCCCTAGCCTAAGGCGAGGGCACCGCTAGGCTTAGGCTAGGGCACCCCTAGGCTTTGGCTAGGGCACCCCTAGGCTTAGGATAGGGAACTTCTAAGCTAAGGCTAGGTCACCCCTAGGCTTAGGCTAGGGCACCCCTAGGCTTAGGCTAGGGCACCCCTAGGCTTAGGCTAAGGCTAGGGCTCCCCTAGCCTAAGGCTAGGGCAACCCTAGGCTTAGGCTAGGGCATCCCTAATCTTAGGCTAGGGCACCCCTAGGCTTAAGCTAGGGCACCCCTAGGCTTAGGCTAAGGCTAGGGATCCCCTAGCCTAAGGCTACGGCACTCCTAGGCTTAGGCTAGGGCACCCCTAGGCTTAGGCTAAGTCTAGGGCTCCCCTAGCCTAAGGCTAGAGCACCCCTAGGCTTAGGCTAGGACACCCCTAGGCTTAGGCTAGGGCACCCCTAGGCTTAGGCTAAGTCTAGGCTCCCCTAGACTAAGGCTAGAGCACCCCTAGGCTTAGGCTAGGGCACCCCTAGGCTTAGGCTAGGGCACCCCTAGGCTTAGGCTAAGGCTAGGGCTCCCCTAGCCTAAGGCTAGGGCAACCCTAGGCTTAGGCTAGGGCATCCCTAATCTTAGGCTAGGGCACCCCTAGGCTTAAGCTAGGGCACCCCTAGGCTTAGGCTAAGTCTAGGGCTCCCCTAGCCTAAGGCTAGAGCACCCCTAGGCTTAGGCTAGGACACCCCTAGGCTTAGGCTAGGGCACCCCTAGGCTTAGGCTAAGTCTAGGCTCCCCTAGACTAAGGCTAGAGCACCCCTAGGCTTAGGCTAGGGCACCCCTAGGCTTAGGCTAGGGCACCCCTAGGCTTAGGCTAAGGCTAGGGCTCCCCTAGCCTAAGGCTAGGGCACTCCTAGGCTTAGGCAAAAGCATCCCTAGGCTTAGGCTAGGGCACCCGTAGGCATAGGCTAGGTCACCCGTAGCTTAGGCTAGGGCACCCCTAGCCTAAAGCTAGGGTACCCCTAGGCTTAAGCTAGGGCACCCGTAGGCTTAGCCTAAGGCTAGGGCTCCCCTAGCCTAAGGCTAGGGCACCCCTAGGCTTAGGCTAGTGCACCCCTAGGTTTAGGCAATGGCACCCCTAGGCTTAGGCTAAGGCAAGGGCTCCCCTAGCCTATGGCTAGGGCACCCCTAGGCTTAGGCTTTGACACCCCTAGGCTTAGGCAAAGGCACCCCTAGGCTTTGGCTAGGGCACCCCTAGGCTTAGTTTAGGGAACTTCTAAGCTTAGGCTAGGGCACCCCTAGGCTTATGCTAGGGCACACCTAGGCTTAGGCTAAGGCTAGTGCTCCCCTAACCAAAGGCTAGGGCACCGCTAGGCTTAGGCTAGTGCACCCCTAGGCTTTGGCTAGGGAACCCCTAGGCTTAGGATAGGGAACTTCTAAGCTAAGGCTAGGTCACCCCTAGGCTTAGGCTAGGGCACCCCTAGGCTTAGGCTATGGCACCCCTAGGCTTAGGCTAATGCTAGGGCTCCCCTAGCCTAAGGCTAGGGCAACCCTAGGTTTAGGCTAGGGCACCCCTAATCTTAGCTAGGGCACCCCTAGGCTTAAGCTAGGGCACCCCTAGGCTTAGGCTAAGGCTAGGGATCCCCTAGCCTAAGGCTACGGCACTCCTAGGCTTAGGCTAGGGCACCCCTAGGCTTAGGTTTAGGCTAGGGCACACCTAGGCTTAGGCTAGGGGACCCTTATGCTTAAGCTAGGCCACCCCAAGGCTTAGGCTAGGGCACCCCTAGGCTTAGGCTAAGGCTAGGGCTCTCCTAGCCTAAGGCTAGGGAACCCCTAGACTTAGGCTAGGGCACCCCTAGGCTTAGGCTAGGTCAGCCCTAGGCTTAGGCTAACTCTAGGGCTCCCCTAGACTAAGGCTAGGGCCCCCATAAGCTTGGGCTAGGGCACCCCTAGGCGTAGGCTAGGGCACCCCTAGGCTTAGGCTAGGGCACCCCTAGGCTTAGGCTAGGGCAGCCCTAGACTTAGGCTAAGGCAACGGCTCCCCTAGCCTAAGGCAACGGCACCCCTAGGCTCAGGCTAGGGCACCCCAAGGCTTAGGCTAGGGAACCCCTAGGCGTAGGAAAAGGCTAGGGCTCCCCTAGCCTAAGGCTAGGACACCGCTAGGCTTAGGTTAGGGCACCCCTAGGCTTAGGCTAGGGCACCCCTAGGCTTAAGCTAGGGCTCCCCTAGGCTTAGGCTAAGGCTACGTCTCCCATAGCCTCAGGCTAGTGCACCCCTCGACGCAGGCTATGGCACCCCTAAGTTTAGGCTAGGGCACCCCTAGGCTTAGGCTAGGTCACCCCTAGGCTTAGGCTAAGGCAAGGGCTCCCCTAGCCTAAGGTTAGAGCACCCCTAGGCTTAGGCTAGGGCACCCCTAGGCTTAGGTTAGGCCACCCCAAGGCTTAGGCTAGGGCACCCCTAGGCTTAGGCTAAGGCTGGGCTAACCTAGGCTTAGGCTAGGGCACCCCTAGGCTTAGGCTAGGGAACCCCTAGACTAAGGCTAGGGCACCCCTAGGCTTAGGCAAGGGCACCTCAAGGCTTAGGCTTGGGCACCCCTACACTTGGGCTAAGGCAACGGCTCCCCTTGCCTCAGGCAAGGGAACCCCTTGTCAGGCTAGGGCACCCGTTAGCTTAGGCTACGGCAATCCTAGGCTTAGGGTAATTCTAGGGCTCCCCTATCCTCAGGCTAGGGCACCCCTAGGCTCAGGCTAGGGCTCCCTTAGCCTAAGGCTAGGGCACCCCTAGGCTTAGGCTAGGGCACCACTAAGCTTAGGCTAGGGCTCCCCTAGGCTTAGGCTAAGGCTGCGGCTCCCCTTGCCTCAGACTAGTGCACCCCTAGACTCAGGCTATGGCACCTCTATGCTTAGGCTAGCAATCCTAGGCTAGACTAACGTTAGGGCTCCCCTAGCGTGAGGCTATGGCACCCGTAGGCTCAGGCTAGGGCACCCTAGGCTCAGGCTAGGGCACCCTTAGGCTTAGGCTAGGGCACCCCTAGGCTTAGGCTAGGGCACCCGTAGGCTTAGGCTAAGGCTAGGCTCCCCTAGCCTAAGGCTAGAGAACCCCTAGGCTTAGGCTAGGGCACCCGTAGGCTTAGGCTAGGGCACCCCTAGGCTTAGGCTAAGGCTAGGGCTCCCCTAGCCTAAGGCTAGGGCACCCCTAGGCTTAGGCTAGGGCACACGTAGGCTTAGGCTAGGGCACCCATAGGCTTAGGCTAAGGCAAGGGCTCCCTTAGCCTATGGCTAGGGCACCCCTAGGATTAGGCTAGGGCACACCTAGGCTTAGGCAAAGGCACCCCTAGGCTTAGGGTAGGGAACCCCTAGGCTTAGGCAAGGGCACCCCTAGGCTTGGGTTAGGGCACCCCTAGGCTTAGGCTAGGGCACCCCTAGGCTTAAGCTAAGGCTAGGGATCCTCTAGCCTAAGGCCAGGGCACCCTAGGCTCAAGCTAGGGCACACCTAGGCTTAGGCTAGGACACCCCTAGGCTTAGGCTAAGGCTAGGGCACCCTATCATCAGGCTAGGGCACCCCTAGGCTTAGGCTGGGGCACCCCTAGGCTTAGGCTAAGGCTAGTCTCCCATAGCCTAAGGCTAGAGCACCCCTAGGCTTAGGCTAGGGCACCCCAAGGCTTAGGCTTTGGCACCCCTAGGCTTAGGCTAAGGCTAGGGCTCCCCTAGCCTAAGGCTAGGGCACCCGTAGCCTAAGGCTAGGGCACCACTAGGCATAGGCTAGGGCACTCCTAGGTTTAGGCTAGGGCACCCCTAGGCTTAGTCTAAGGCAAGGGCTCCCCTAGCCTATGGCTACGGCACCCCTAGGCTGAGGCTAGGGCACCCCTAGGCTTTGGCAAAGGCACCCCTAGGCTTAGTCTAGGGCACCCCTAGGCTTAGACAAGGTCACCCGTGGCTTAGGCTAGGGCACCCCTAGGCTTAGACTAGGGCACCCTAGGCTTAAGCTAGGGCACCCGTAGGCTTAGTCTAAGGCTAGGGCTCCCCTAGCCTAAGGCTAGGGCACCCCTAGGCTTAGGCTAGGGCACACCTAGGCTTAGGCTAGGGCAGCCCTATGCTTAGGCTAGGGCACCTCTAGGCTTCGGCTAGGTTAGCCCAAGGCATAGGCTAAGGCTTGGGCTCCCCTAGTCTAAGGCTTGGGCACCCTTAGGCTTAGGCTAGGGCACCCCTAGGCTTAGGCTAAGGCTTGGGCTCCCCTAGTCTAAGGCTAGGGCACCCCTAGGCTTAGGTTAGGGCACCCTTAGGCTTAGGCTAGGACACACCTAGGCTTAGGCTACGTCACCCTTAGGCTTAGGCTAGTGCAACCCTAGGCTTAGGCTAAGGCACCCCTAGGCTTACGCTAAGGATAGGGCTCCCATAGCCTTAGGCTAGGGCACCTCTAGGCTTAGGCTAGGGCAACCCTAGGCTTTGGCTAAGGCACCCCTAGGCTTAGGCTAAGGCTAGGGCTCTCCTAGCCTAAGGCTAGGGCACCCCTAGGCTTAGGCTAGGGCACCCGTAGGCTAAGGCTAGGGCACCCCTAGGCTTAGGCTAAGGCTAGGTCACCCCTAGGCTTAGGCTAAGGCACCACTAGGCTTGGGCTAGGGCACCACTAGGCTTAGGCTAGGGCACCCCTAGGCTTAGGCTAGGGCACCCCAAGGCTGAGGCTAGGGCACCGCTAAGCTGAGACTAGGGCACCCCTAGGCTTAGGCTAAGGCTAGGGTTCCCCTAGCCTAAGGCTAGGCGACCCCTAGGCTTAGGCTAGAGCTCCCCTAGGCTTAAGCTAGGGCACCCCTAGGCTTAGGCTAAGGCTAGCGATCCCCTAGCCAAAGGCTAGGGCACCCCTAGTCTTAGGCTAGGGCACCCCTAGGATTAGCCAAGGGCACCCTAGGCTTAGGCAAAGGCTAGGGCTCCCCTAGCGTAAGGCTAGGGCACCCCTAGGCTTAGGCTAGGGCACCCCTAGGCTTAGGCTAGGGCACCCCTAAACTTAAGCCAGGGCACCCCTAGGCTTAGGCTAAGGCTAGGGCTCCCCTAGCGTAAGGCTAGGGCACCCCTAGGCTTAGGCTAGGGCACCCCTAGGGTTAGGCTAGGGCACCCCTAGGCTTAGGTTAGGCCACCCCAAGGCTTAGGCTAAGGCACCCCTAGGCTTAGGCTAAGGCTGGGCTAACCTAGGCTTAGGCTAGGGCACCCCTAGGCGTAGGATAGGGAACCCCTAGACTAAGGCTAGGGCACCCCTAGGCTTAGGCAAGGGCACCCCTAGGCTTAGGCTAGGGCACCCCTACACTTGGGCTAAGGCAACGGCTCCCCTAGCCTCAGGCAAGGGAACGCCTAGTCAGGCTAGGGCACCCGTTAGCTTAGGCTATGGCAATCCTAGGCTTAGGGTAAGTCTAGGGCTCCCCTATCCTCAGGCTAGGGCACCCCTAGTCCCAGGCTAGGGCTCCCTTAGCCTAAGGCTAGGGCACCCCTAGGCTTAGGCTAGGGCACTCCTAAGCTTAGGCTAGGGCTCCCCTAGGCTTAGGCTAAGGCTGCGGCTCCCCTTGCCTCAGGCTAGTGCACCCCTAGACTCAGGCTATGGCACCGCTATGCTTAGGCTAGCAATCCTAGGCTAGACTAACGTTAGAGCTCCCCTCGCCTGAGGCTATGGCACCCGTAGGCTCAGGCTAGGGCACCCCTAGGATCAGGCTAGGGCACCCCTAGGCTTAGGCTAGGGCACCCCTAGGCTTAAGCTAGGGCACCCCTAGGCTTAGGCTAAGGCTAAGCTCCCCTAGCCTAAGGCTAGAGCACCCCTAGGCTTAGGCTAGGGCACCCGTAGGCTTAGGCTAGGGCACCCCTAGGCTTAGGCTAAGGCAAGGCTCCCCTAGCCTAAGTCTAGGGCGCCCCTAGGCTTAGGCTAGGGCACACCTAGGCTTAGGCTAGGGCACCCCTAGGCTTAGGCTAAGGCAAGGGCTCCCTTAGCCTATGGCTAGGGCACCCCTAGGATTAGGCTAGGGCACACCTAGGCTTAGGCAAAGGCACCCCTAGGCTCAAGCTAGGGCACCCCTAGGCTTAGGCTAGGGCACCCCTATGCTTAGGCTAGGGTACCCCAAGGCTTAGGCTAGAGCACCCCTAGGCTTAGGCTAGGGCACACCTAGGCTTAGACTAGGGTACCCCTAGGCTTAGGCTAAGGGAACGGCTCCCCTAGCTTCAGGCTGGGGCACCCCTAGACTCAGGCTAGGGCACCCCTAGGCTCAGGATATGGCACGCCTAGGCTTAGGCTAAGGCTAGGGCACCCCTAGACTTAGGCTAGGGCACCCCTAGGCTTAGCCTAGGGCACCCCTAGGCTTAGGCTACGGCACCCCTAGGCTTAGGATAGGGCACCCCTAGGCTTATGCTAGGGCACCCCTAGGCTTAGGCTAAGGCAACGACTCCCCTAGCCTCAGGCTAGGGCACCCCTAGACTCAGGCTAGGGCACCCCTAGGCTTAGACTAGGGCACCCCTAGGCTTAGGCTAGGGCACCCGTGTCTTAGGCTAGGGCACCCCTAGGCTTAGACTAGGGCACCCCTAGGCTTAAGCTAGGGCACCCCTAGGCTTAGGCTAGGGCACCCCTAGGCTTTGGCTAGGGCACCCCTAGGCTTAGGATAGGGAACTTCTAAACTTAGGCTAGGGCACCCATAGGCTTAGGCTAGGGCACCCCCAAGCTTAGGCTAAGGCTAGGGCTCCCCTAGCCTAAGGCTAGGGCACCCCTAGGCTTAGGCTAGGGCACCCCTAGGCTTTGGCTAGGGCACCCCTAGGCTTAGGATAGGGAACTTCTAAGCTTAGGCTAGGTCACCCCTAGGCTTTGGCTAGGGCAGCCCTAGGCTTAGGCTAGAGCACCCCTAGGCTTAAGCTAGGGCACCCCTAGGCTTAGGCTAAGGCTAGGGCTCCCCTAGCCTAAGGCTAGGGCACCCCTAGGCTTAGGCTACGGCACACCTAGGCTTAGGCTAGGGCACCCCTAGGCTTAGGCTAAGGCAAGGGCGCCCTTAGCCTATGGCTAGGGCACCCCTAGGATTAGGCTAGGGCACACCTAGGCTTAGGCAAAGGCACCCCTAGGCTTAGGGTAGGGAACCCCTAGGCTTAGGCAAGAGATCCCCTAGCCTAAGGCTAGGGCACCCTAGGCTCAAGCTAGGGCACCCCAAGGCTTAGGCTAGGGCACCCCTATGCTTAGGCTAGGGCACCCCTAGGTTTAGGCTAGGGCGCCCCTAGGCTTAGGCTAAGGCTAGGGCTCCCCTAGCCTAAGGCTAGGGCACCCCTAGGCTTAGGCTAGGGCACACCTAGGCTTAGGCTAGGGCACCCCTAGGCTTAGGCTAAGGCAAGGGCTCCCTTAGCCTATTGCTAGGGCACCCCTAGGATTAGGCTAGGGCACACCTAGGCTTAGGCTAGGGCACCCCTAGGCTTAGGCTAAGGCAAGGGCTCCCTTAGCCTATGGCTAGGGCACCCCTAGGATTAGGCTAGGGCACACCTAGGCTTAGGCAAAGGCACCCCTAGGCTTAGTGTAGGGAACCCCTAGGCTTAGGCAAGGGATCCCCTAGCGTAAGGCTAGGGCACCCTAGGCTCAAGCTAGGGCACCTCTAGGCTTAGGCTAGGGCACCCCTATGCTTAGGCTAGGGCACCCCTAGGTTTAGGCTAGGGCGCCCCTAGGCTTAGGCTAAGGCTAGGGCTCCCCTAGCCTAAGGCTAGGGTACCCCAAGGCTTAGGCTAGAGCACCCCTAGGCTTAGGCTAGGGCACACCTAGGCTTAGATTAGGGCACCCCTAGGCTTAGGCTAAGGCAACGGCTCCCCTGGCTTCAGGCTGGGGCACCCCTAGACTCAGGCAAGGGCACCCCTAGGCTCAGGATATGGCACGCCTAGGCTTAGGCTAAGGCTAGGGCACCCCTAGACATAGGCTAGGGCACCCCTAGGCTTAGGCTAGGGCACCCCTAGGCTTAGGCTAGGGCACCCCTAGGCCTAGGCTAAGGCAACGACACCCCTAGGCTCAGGCTAGGGCACCCCTAGGCTTAAGCTAGGGCACCCCTAGGCTTAGACTAGGGCACCCCTAGGCTTAAGCTCGGGAACCCCTAGGCTTAGGCTAGGGCACCCCTAGGCTTTGGCTAGGGCACCCCTAGGCTTAGGATAGGGAACTTCTAAACTTAGGCTAGGGCACCCATAGGCTCAGGCTAGGGCACCCCTAAGCTTAGGCTAAGGCTAGGGCTCCCCTAGCCTAAGGCTAGGTCACCCCTAGGCTTAGGCTAGGGCACCCCTAGGCTTTGGCTAGGGCACCCCTAGGCTTAGGATAGGGAACTTCTAAGCTTAGGCTAGGTCAACCCTAGGCTTTGGCTAGGGCAGCCCTAGGCTTAGGCTAGAGCACCCCTAGGCTTAAGCTAGGGCACCCCTAGGCTTAGGCTAAGGCTAGGGATCCCATAGCCTAAGGCTAGTGCACTCGTAGGCTTAGGCTAGGCCACCCGTAGGCTTAGGATAGGGCACCCCTAGATTTAGGCTAGGGCACCCTTAGGCTTAGGTTAGGCTAGGGCTCCCCTAGCCTAAGGCTAGGGAACCCCTAGGCTTAGGCTAGGGCACCCCTAGGCTTAGGCTAGAGCACCCCTAGGCTTAGGCTAAGGCTAGGGCCCCCCTAGGCTTACGCTAAGGCACCACTAGGCTTAGGCTAGGGCACCCCTAGGCTTAGGGTAGGGCACCCCTAGGCTTAGGCTAGGGCACCCCAAGGCTGAGGCTAAGGCACCCATAAGCTGAGGTTAGGGCACCCCTAGGCTTAGGCTAAGGCTAGGTCACCCCTAGCCTAAAGCTAGGGCACACCTAGGCTTAGGCTAGGGCACCCCTAGGCTTACGCTAAGATTAGGGCTCCCCTAGCCTAAGGCTAGGGCACCTCTAGGCTTAGTCTAGGGCACCCCTAGGCTTTTGCTAGGGCACCCATAGGCTTAGGCTAAGGCTAGGGCTCTCCTAGCCTAAGGCTAGGGCACCTCCAGGCTTAGGCTAGGGCACTCCTAGGCTTAGGATAGGGCAGCCCTAGGCTTAGGCTAGGGCACCCCTAGGCTTAGGCTAGGGCACCCCTAGGCTTAGTCTAGGGCACCCCTAGGCTTAGGCTAGTGCACCCGTAGGCTTATGCTAGAGCACCCCTAGGCTTAGGCTAAGGCTAGGGCTCCCCTAACCTAAGGCTAAGACATCCCTTGGCTTAGTCTAGGGCACCCCTAGGCTTAGGCTAGGGCACCCCTAAGCTTAGGTATGGCACCCCTAGGCTTAGGTTAGGGCACACCTACGCTTAGGCTAGGGCACCCCTAGACGTAGGCTAGGGCACCCCTACCCTTAGGCTGGGGCACACCTAGGCTTAGGCTAAGGCTAGGGCTCCTCTAGGCTAACGCTAGGGCATCCCTAGGTTTGGGCTAGGGCACCACTAGGCTTAGGCTAGGGCACCCCTAGGTTTAGGCTAGGGCACCCTTAGGCTTCGGTTAAGGGGAGGACTCCCCTAGCGTAAGGATAGGGCACCCCTAGGCTTAGGCTAAGGCTAGGGCTCCCCTAGCCTAAGGCTAGGGCACCCCTAAGCTTAGGCTAGGGCAACCCTAGGTTTAGGCTAGGGCGCCCCTAGGCTTAGGCTAAGGCTAGGGCTCCCCTGGCCTAAGGCTAGGGTACCCCTAGGCTTAGGCTAGGGCAACCCTAGGCTTAGGTTAGGGCACTCCTAGGCTTAGACTAGGGCACCCCCAGGCTTAGGCTAAGGCTAGGGCTCCCCTAGCCTAAGGTTAGGGCAACCCTAGGCTTAGGCTAGGCACCCCTACACTTAGGCTAGGGCACCCCTAGGCTTACGGTAGGGCAACCCTAGGCTTAGGCTAGGGCACCCCTAGGCTTAGGCTAAGGCTAGGGCTCCTCTAGCCTAACGCTAGGGCATCCCTAGGCTTGGGCTAGGGCACCACTAGGCTTAGGCTAGGGCACCCCTAGGTTTAGGCTATGGCACCCCTAGGTGTCGGCTAAGGCGAGGACTCTCCTCGCCTAAGGATAGGGCGCCCCTAGTCTTAGGCTAAGGTTAGGGCTCCCCTGGCCTAAGGCTAGGGTACCCCTAGGCTTAGGCTAGGGCACCCCTAGGCTTAGGCTAGGGCACCCCTACTCTTAGGCTAGGGCACCCCTAGGCTTAGGATAGGGCACCCCTAGACTTAGGCTAAGGCTACGGCTCCCCTAGCCTCAAGCTAGGGAACCCCTAGACTCAGGCTAGGGCACCCCTAAGCTTAGGCTTCGGAAATCCTAGGCTTAGGCTAAGGCTAGGGCTCCCCTAGGCTCAGGCTAGGGCACCCCTAAGCTTAGACTAGGGCACCCCTAGGCTTAGGCTAGGGCACCCGTGGCTTAGGCTAGGGCACCCCTAGGCTTAGACTTGGACACCCCTAGGCTTAAGCTAGGGCACCCCTAGGCTTAGGCTAGGGCACCCCTAGGCTTTGGCTAGGGCACCCCTAGGCTTAGGATAGGGAACTTCTAAGCTTAGGTTAGGGCACCCATAGGCTTAGGCTAGGGCACCCCTAAGCTTAGGCTAAGGCTAGGGCTCCCCTTGCCTAAGGCTAGGGCACCCCTAGGCTTGGGCTAGGGCACCCCTAGGTTTTTGGCTAGGGCACCCCTAAGCTTAGACTAGGGCACCCCTAGGCTTAGGCTAGGGCACCCGTGGCTTAGGCTAGGGCACCCCTAGATTTTTGGCTAGGGCACCCGTGGCTTAGGCTAGGGCACCCCTAGGCTTTGGCTAGGGCAGCCCTAGGCTTAGGCTAGAGCACCCCTAGGCTTAAGCTAGGGCACCCCTAGGCTTAAGCTAGGGCACCCCTAGGCTTAGGCTATGGCTAGGGATCCCATAGCCTAAGGCTTGGGCACCTCTAGGCATAGGTTAGGGCACCCCTAGGCTTAGGCTAGAGCAGACCTAGGCTTAGGCTAAGGCACCACTAGGCTTAGGCTAGGGCACCCCTAGGCTTAGGGTAGGGCACCCCTAGGCTTAGGCTAGGGCACCCCAAGGCGGAGGCTAAGGCACCCATAAGCTGAGGTTAGGGCACCCCTAGGCTTAGGCTAAGGCTAGGTCTCCCCTAGCCTAAGGCTAGGGCACATCTCGGCTTAGGCTAGGGCACCCCTCGGCTTACGCTAAGATTAGGGCTCCCCTAGCCTAAGGCTAGGGCACCTCTAGGCTTAGTCTAGGGCACCCCTAGGCTTTGGTTATGGCACCCCTAGGCTTAGGCTAAGGCTAGGGCTCTCCTAGCCTAAGGTTAGGGCACCTCTAGGCTTAGGCTAGGGCACTCCTAGGCTTAGGATAGGGCAGCCCTAGGCTTAGGCTAGGGCACCCCTAGGCTTAAGCTAGGGCAGCCCTACGCTTATGCTAGGGCACCCCTAGGCTTAGGCTAAGGCTAGGGCTCCCATAGCCTAAGGCTAGGACATCCCTAGGCTTAGGCTAGGGCACCCCTAGGCTTAGGCAAAGCACCCCTAGGCTTAGGCTAATGCTAGGGCTCCCCTAGCCTAAGGCTAGGACATCCCTAGGCTTAGTCTAGGGCACCCCTAGGTTTAGGCTAGGGCACCCCTAGGCTTAGGTATGGAACCACTAGGCTTAGGTTAGGGCACCCCTATGCTTAGGCTAGGGAACCCCTAGACGTAGGCTACGGCACCCCTACGCTTAGGCTGGGGCACACCTAGGCTTAGGCTAAGGCTAGGGCTCCCCTAGCCTAAGGTTAGGGCAACCCTAGGCTTAGGCTAGGCACCCCTAGACTTAGGCTAGGGCACCCCTAAGCTTAGGGTAGGGCACCCCTAGGCTTAGGCTAGGGCAACCCTAGGCTTAGGCAAAGCACCCCTAGGCTTAGGCTAATGCTAGGGCTCCCCTAGCCTAAGGCTAGGACATCCCTAGGCTTAGTCTAGGGCACCCCTAGGCTTAGGCTAGGGCACCCCTAGGCTTAGGTATGGAACCACTAGGCTTAGGTTAGGGCACCCCTATGCTTAGGCTAGGGAACCCCTAGACGTAGGCTACGGCACCCCTACGCTTAGGCTGGGGCACACCTAGGCTTAGGCTAAGGCTAGGGCTCCCCTAGCCTAAGGTTAGGGCAACCCTAGGCTTAGGCTAGGCACCCCTAGACTTAGGCTAGGGCACCCCTAAGCTTAGGGTAGGGCACCCCTAGGCTTAGGCTAGGGCAACCCTAGGCTTAGGATAAGGCTAGGGCTCCTCTAGGCTAACGCTAGGGCATCCCTAGGCTTGGGCTATGGCACCACTGGGCTTAGGCTAGGGCACCCCAAAGTTTAGGCTAGGGCACCCCTAGGCTTCAGCTAAGGGGAGGACTCCCCTAGCCTAAGGATAGGGCACCCCTAGGCTTAGGCTAAGGCTAGGGCTCCCCTAGCCTAAGGATAGGGCACCCCTAAGCTTAGGCTAGGGCAACCCTAAGTTTAGGCTAGGGCGCCCCTAGGCTTAGGCTAAGGCTAGGGCTCCCCTGGCCTAAGGCTAGGGTACCCCTAGGCTTAGGCTAGGGCACCCCTAGGCTTAGACTAGGGCACCCCTAGGCTTAGGCTAAGGCTAGGGGTCCCCTAGGCTCAGGATAGAGCACCCCTAGGCTTAGGCTAGGGCACCCTTAGACTTAGGCTAAGGCAACGGTTCCCCTAGCCTCAGGCTAGGGCACCCCTAGACTCAGGCTAGGGCACCCCTAAGCTTAGGCTAAGACTAGGCCTCCCCTAGCCTAAGGCTACTGCACCCGTAGGCTCAGGCTACGGCACCCCTAGGCTCAGGATAGGGCACACCTAGGCTTAGACAAGGGCACCCCCAGGCTTAGGCTAAGGCTAGGGGTCCCCTAGGCTCAAGATAGGGCACCCCTAGGCTTAGGCTAGGGCACCCCTAGACTTAGGCTAAGGCAACGGCTCCCCTAGCCTCAGGCTAGGGCACCCCTAGACTCAGGCTAAGGCACCCCTAAGCTTAGGCTAAGGCTAGGCCTCCCCTAGCCTAAGGCTACGGCACCCCTACGCTCAGGCTAGGGCACCCCGAGGCTTAGGCTAGGGCACCCCTAGGTTTAGGAAAAGGCTAGGGCTCCCCTAGCCTAAGCCTAGGGCACCCCTAGGCTTAGGCTAGGGCACCCCTAGGCTTAAGCTAGGGCTCCCGTAGGCTTAGGCTAAGGCTACGGCTCCCCTAACCTCAGGTTAGTGCACCCCTAGACTCAGGCTAGGGCACCCCTAATCTTAGGCTAGGGCACCCCTAGGTTTAGGCTAGGGCGCCCCTAGGCTTAGGCTTAGGCTCGGGCTCCCCTGGCCTAAGGCTAGGGCACCCCTAGGCTTAGGCTAGGGCACCCCTAGGCTTAGGCTAGGGCACCCCTAGGTTTAGGCTAGGGCGCCCCTAGGCTTAGGCTAAGGCTAGGGCACCCCTAGGCTTAGGCTAGGGAACCTCTAGCCTAAGGCTAGGGCACGCCTAGGCTTAGGCTAGGACACCCCTAGGCTTAGGCTAGGGCACACCTATACTTAGGCTAAGACAACAGCTCCCCTAGCCTCAGGCTAGGGCACCCCTAGACTCAGGCTAGGGCACCCCTAAGCTTAGGCTTAGGCTAGGGCACCCCTAGTCTTAGGCTAGGGCACCCCTAGGCTTAGGCTAGGGCACCCCTAAGCTTAGGCTAACGCTAGGGCTCCCCTAGCCTAAGGCTACGGCACCCCTAGGCTCAGGCTAGGGCACCCCGAGGCTTAGGCTAGGGCACCCCTAGGCTTAGGAAAAGGCTAGGGCTCCCCTAGCCTAAGGCTAGGGCACCTCTAGACTTAGGCTAGGGCACCCCTAGGCTTAGGCTAGGGCATCCCTAGGCTTAAGCTAGGGCTCCCGTAGGCTTAGGCTAAGGCTACGACTCCCCTAGCCTCAGGCTAGTGCACCCCTAGACTCAGGCTATGGCACCCCTAATCTTAGGCTAGGGCACCCCTAGAATTAGGCTAGTGCACCCCTAGACTCAGGCTAGGGCACCCTTAAGCTTAGGCTAAGGCTAGGGCTCCCCTAGCCTAAGGCTAGGGCTCCCCTAGCCTCAGGCTAGGGCAGCCCTAGGCTTAGGCTAGGGTACCCCTAGGCTTAGGCTATGGCACCCCTAGGCTTAGACTAGGGCACCCCTAGGCTTAGGCTAAGGCTAGGGGTCCCCTAGGCTCAGGATAGGGCACCCCTAGGCTTAGGCTAGGGCACCCCTAGACTTAGGCTAAGGCAACGGCTCCCCTAGCCTCAGGCTAGGGCACCCCTAGACTCAGGCTAGGGCACCCCTAAGCTTAGGCTAAGACTAGGCCTCCCCTAGCCTAAGGCTACTGCACCCGTAGGCTCAGGCTACGGCACCCCTAGGCTCAGGATAGGGCACCCCTAGGCTTAGACTAGAGCACCCCCAGGCTTAGGCTAAGGCTAGGGGTCCCCTAGGCTCAAGATAGGGCACCCCTAGGCTTAGGCTAGGGCACCCCTAGACTTAGGCTAAGGCAACGGCTCCCCTAGCCTCAGGCTAGGGCACCCCTAGACTCAGGCTAAGGCACCCCTAAGCTTAGGCTAAGGCTAGGCCTCCCCTAGCCTAAGGCTACGGCACCCCTAGGCTCAGGCTAGGGCACCCCGAGGCTTAGGCTAGGGCACCCCTAGGTTTAGGAAAAGGCTAGGGCTCCCCTAGCCTAAGGCTAGGGCACCCCTAGGCTTAGGCTAGGGCACCCCTAGGCTTAAGCTAGGGCTCCCGTAGGCTTAGGCTAAGGCTACGGCTCCCCTAGCCTCAGGTTAGTGCACCCCTAGACTCAGGCTAGGGCACCCCTAATCTTAGGCTAGGGCACCCCTAGGTTTAGGCTAGGGCGCCCTAGGCTTAGGCTTAGGCTCGGGCTCCCCTGGCCTAAGGCTAGGCACCCCTAGGCTTAGGCTAGGGCACCCCTAGGCTTAGGCTAATGCAAGGGCTCCCGTAGCCTATGGCTAGGGCACCCCTAGACTCAGTCTAAGGCACCCCTAAGCTTAGGCTAAGGCTAGGCCTCCCCTAGCCTAAGACTACGGCACCCCTAGGCTCAGGCTAGGGCACCCCGAGGCTTAGGCTAGGGCACCCCTAGGTTTAGGAAAAGGCTAGGGCTCCCCAGCCTAAGGCTAGGGCACCCCTAGGCTTAGGCTAGGGCACCCCTAGGCTTAGGCTAGGGCACCCCTAGGCTTTGGCTAGGGCACCCCTAGGCTTAGGATAGGGAACTTCTAAGCTTAGGTTAGGGCACCCATAGGCTTAGGCTAGGGCACCCCTAAGCTTAGGCTAAGGCTAGGGCTCCCCTTGCCTAAGGCTAGGGCACCCCTAGGCTTGGGCTAGGGCACCCCTAGGTTTTTGGCTAGGGCACCCCTAAGCTTAGACTAGGGCACCCCTAGGCTTAGGCTAGGGCACCCGTGGCTTAGGCTAGGGCACCCCTAGATTTTTGGCTAGGGCACCCGTGGCTTAGGCTAGGGCACCCCTAGGCTTTGGCTAGGGCAGCCCTAGGCTTAGGCTAGAGCACCCCTAGGCTTAAGCTAGGGCACCCCTAGGCTTAAGCTAGGGCACCCCTAGGCTTAGGCTATGGCTAGGGATCCCATAGCCTAAGGCTTGGGCACCTCTAGGCATAGGTTAGGGCACCCCTAGGCTTAGGCTAGAGCAGACCTAGGCTTAGGCTAAGGCACCACTAGGCTTAGGCTAGGGCACCCCTAGGCTTAGGGTAGGGCACCCCTAGGCTTAGGCTAGGGCACCCCAAGGCGGAGGCTAAGGCACCCATAAGCTGAGGTTAGGGCACCCCTAGGCTTAGGCTAAGGCTAGGTCTCCCCTAGCCTAAGGCTAGGGCACATCTCGGCTTAGGCTAGGGCACCCCTCGGCTTACGCTAAGATTAGGGCTCCCCTAGCCTAAGGCTAGGGCACCTCTAGGCTTAGTCTAGGGCACCCCTAGGCTTTGGTTATGGCACCCCTAGGCTTAGGCTAAGGCTAGGGCTCTCCTAGCCTAAGGTTAGGGCACCTCTAGGCTTAGGCTAGGGCACTCCTAGGCTTAGGATAGGGCAGCCCTAGGCTTAGGCTAGGGCACCCCTAGGCTTAAGCTAGGGCAGCCCTACGCTTATGCTAGGGCACCCCTAGGCTTAGGCTAAGGCTAGGGCTCCCATAGCCTAAGGCTAGGACATCCCTAGGCTTAGGCTAGGGCACCCCTAGGCTTAGGCAAAGCACCCCTAGGCTTAGGCTAATGCTAGGGCTCCCCTAGCCTAAGGCTAGGACATCCCTAGGCTTAGTCTAGGGCACCCCTAGGTTTAGGCTAGGGCACCCCTAGGCTTAGGTATGGAACCACTAGGCTTAGGTTAGGGCACCCCTATGCTTAGGCTAGGGAACCCCTAGACGTAGGCTACGGCACCCCTACGCTTAGGCTGGGGCACACCTAGGCTTAGGCTAAGGCTAGGGCTCCCCTAGCCTAAGGTTAGGGCAACCCTAGGCTTAGGCTAGGCACCCCTAGACTTAGGCTAGGGCACCCCTAAGCTTAGGGTAGGGCACCCCTAGGCTTAGGCTAGGGCAACCCTAGGCTTAGGCAAAGCACCCCTAGGCTTAGGCTAATGCTAGGGCTCCCCTAGCCTAAGGCTAGGACATCCCTAGGCTTAGTCTAGGGCACCCCTAGGCTTAGGCTAGGGCACCCCTAGGCTTAGGTATGGAACCACTAGGCTTAGGTTAGGGCACCCCTATGCTTAGGCTAGGGAACCCCTAGACGTAGGCTACGGCACCCCTACGCTTAGGCTGGGGCACACCTAGGCTTAGGCTAAGGCTAGGGCTCCCCTAGCCTAAGGTTAGGGCAACCCTAGGCTTAGGCTAGGCACCCCTAGACTTAGGCTAGGGCACCCCTAAGCTTAGGGTAGGGCACCCCTAGGCTTAGGCTAGGGCAACCCTAGGCTTAGGATAAGGCTAGGGCTCCTCTAGGCTAACGCTAGGGCATCCCTAGGCTTGGGCTATGGCACCACTGGGCTTAGGCTAGGGCACCCCAAAGTTTAGGCTAGGGCACCCCTAGGCTTCAGCTAAGGGGAGGACTCCCCTAGCCTAAGGATAGGGCACCCCTAGGCTTAGGCTAAGGCTAGGGCTCCCCTAGCCTAAGGATAGGGCACCCCTAAGCTTAGGCTAGGGCAACCCTAAGTTTAGGCTAGGGCGCCCCTAGGCTTAGGCTAAGGCTAGGGCTCCCCTGGCCTAAGGCTAGGGTACCCCTAGGCTTAGGCTAGGGCACCCCTAGGCTTAGACTAGGGCACCCCTAGGCTTAGGCTAAGGCTAGGGGTCCCCTAGGCTCAGGATAGAGCACCCCTAGGCTTAGGCTAGGGCACCCTTAGACTTAGGCTAAGGCAACGGTTCCCCTAGCCTCAGGCTAGGGCACCCCTAGACTCAGGCTAGGGCACCCCTAAGCTTAGGCTAAGACTAGGCCTCCCCTAGCCTAAGGCTACTGCACCCGTAGGCTCAGGCTACGGCACCCCTAGGCTCAGGATAGGGCACACCTAGGCTTAGACAAGGGCACCCCCAGGCTTAGGCTAAGGCTAGGGGTCCCCTAGGCTCAAGATAGGGCACCCCTAGGCTTAGGCTAGGGCACCCCTAGACTTAGGCTAAGGCAACGGCTCCCCTAGCCTCAGGCTAGGGCACCCCTAGACTCAGGCTAAGGCACCCCTAAGCTTAGGCTAAGGCTAGGCCTCCCCTAGCCTAAGGCTACGGCACCCCTACGCTCAGGCTAGGGCACCCCGAGGCTTAGGCTAGGGCACCCCTAGGTTTAGGAAAAGGCTAGGGCTCCCCTAGCCTAAGCCTAGGGCACCCCTAGGCTTAGGCTAGGGCACCCCTAGGCTTAAGCTAGGGCTCCCGTAGGCTTAGGCTAAGGCTACGGCTCCCCTAACCTCAGGTTAGTGCACCCCTAGACTCAGGCTAGGGCACCCCTAATCTTAGGCTAGGGCACCCCTAGGTTTAGGCTAGGGCGCCCCTAGGCTTAGGCTTAGGCTCGGGCTCCCCTGGCCTAAGGCTAGGGCACCCCTAGGCTTAGGCTAGGGCACCCCTAGGCTTAGGCTAGGGCACCCCTAGGTTTAGGCTAGGGCGCCCCTAGGCTTAGGCTAAGGCTAGGGCACCCCTAGGCTTAGGCTAGGGAACCTCTAGCCTAAGGCTAGGGCACGCCTAGGCTTAGGCTAGGACACCCCTAGGCTTAGGCTAGGGCACACCTATACTTAGGCTAAGACAACAGCTCCCCTAGCCTCAGGCTAGGGCACCCCTAGACTCAGGCTAGGGCACCCCTAAGCTTAGGCTTAGGCTAGGGCACCCCTAGTCTTAGGCTAGGGCACCCCTAGGCTTAGGCTAGGGCACCCCTAAGCTTAGGCTAACGCTAGGGCTCCCCTAGCCTAAGGCTACGGCACCCCTAGGCTCAGGCTAGGGCACCCCGAGGCTTAGGCTAGGGCACCCCTAGGCTTAGGAAAAGGCTAGGGCTCCCCTAGCCTAAGGCTAGGGCACCTCTAGACTTAGGCTAGGGCACCCCTAGGCTTAGGCTAGGGCATCCCTAGGCTTAAGCTAGGGCTCCCGTAGGCTTAGGCTAAGGCTACGACTCCCCTAGCCTCAGGCTAGTGCACCCCTAGACTCAGGCTATGGCACCCCTAATCTTAGGCTAGGGCACCCCTAGAATTAGGCTAGTGCACCCCTAGACTCAGGCTAGGGCACCCTTAAGCTTAGGCTAAGGCTAGGGCTCCCCTAGCCTAAGGCTAGGGCTCCCCTAGCCTCAGGCTAGGGCAGCCCTAGGCTTAGGCTAGGGTACCCCTAGGCTTAGGCTATGGCACCCCTAGGCTTAGACTAGGGCACCCCTAGGCTTAGGCTAAGGCTAGGGGTCCCCTAGGCTCAGGATAGGGCACCCCTAGGCTTAGGCTAGGGCACCCCTAGACTTAGGCTAAGGCAACGGCTCCCCTAGCCTCAGGCTAGGGCACCCCTAGACTCAGGCTAGGGCACCCCTAAGCTTAGGCTAAGACTAGGCCTCCCCTAGCCTAAGGCTACTGCACCCGTAGGCTCAGGCTACGGCACCCCTAGGCTCAGGATAGGGCACCCCTAGGCTTAGACTAGAGCACCCCCAGGCTTAGGCTAAGGCTAGGGGTCCCCTAGGCTCAAGATAGGGCACCCCTAGGCTTAGGCTAGGGCACCCCTAGACTTAGGCTAAGGCAACGGCTCCCCTAGCCTCAGGCTAGGGCACCCCTAGACTCAGGCTAAGGCACCCCTAAGCTTAGGCTAAGGCTAGGCCTCCCCTAGCCTAAGGCTACGGCACCCCTAGGCTCAGGCTAGGGCACCCCGAGGCTTAGGCTAGGGCACCCCTAGGTTTAGGAAAAGGCTAGGGCTCCCCTAGCCTAAGGCTAGGGCACCCCTAGGCTTAGGCTAGGGCACCCCTAGGCTTAAGCTAGGGCTCCCGTAGGCTTAGGCTAAGGCTACGGCTCCCCTAGCCTCAGGTTAGTGCACCCCTAGACTCAGGCTAGGGCACCCCTAATCTTAGGCTAGGGCACCCCTAGGTTTAGGCTAGGGCGCCCTAGGCTTAGGCTTAGGCTCGGGCTCCCCTGGCCTAAGGCTAGGCACCCCTAGGCTTAGGCTAGGGCACCCCTAGGCTTAGGCTAATGCAAGGGCTCCCGTAGCCTATGGCTAGGGCACCCCTAGACTCAGTCTAAGGCACCCCTAAGCTTAGGCTAAGGCTAGGCCTCCCCTAGCCTAAGACTACGGCACCCCTAGGCTCAGGCTAGGGCACCCCGAGGCTTAGGCTAGGGCACCCCTAGGTTTAGGAAAAGGCTAGGGCTCCCCAGCCTAAGGCTAGGGCACCCCTAGGCTTAGGCTAGGGCACCCCTAGGCTTAAGCTAGGGCTCCCGTAGGCTTAGGCTAAGGCTACGGCTCCCGTAGCATCAGGTTAGTGCACCCCGAGACTCAGGCTAGGGCACCCCTAATCTTAGGCTAGGGCACCCCTAGGTTTAGGCTAGGGCGCCCCTAGGCTTAGGCTTAGGCTCGGGCTCCCCTGGCCTAAGGCTAGGGCACCCCTAGGCTTAGGCTAGGGCACCCCTAGGCTTAGGCTAGGGCACCCCTAGGTTTAGGCTAGGGCGCCCCTAGGCTTAGGCTAAGGCTAGGGCACCCCTAGGCTTAGGCTAGGGAACCTCTAGCCTAAGGCTAGGGCACCCCTAGGCTTAGGCTAGGGCACCCCTAGGCTTAGGCTAGGGCACACCTATACTTAGGCTAAGACAACGGCTCCCCTACCCTCAGGCTAGGGCACCCCTAGACTCAGGCTAGGGCACCCCTAAGCTTAGGCTAAGGCTAGGGCTCCCCTAGCCTAAGGCTATGGCACCTCTAGGCTTAGGCTAGGGCACCCCTAGGCTTAGGCTAGGGCACCCCTAGGCTTAAGCTAGGGCAACCGTAGGCTTAGGCTAAGGAAAGGGCTCCCTTAGCCTAAGGCTAGGGCATCCCTAGGCTTAGGCTAGGGCACCCCTAGTCTTAGGCTAGGGCACCCCTAGGCTTAGGCTAGGGCACTCCTAAGCTTAGGCTAACGCTAGGGCTCCCCTAGCCTAAGGCTACGGCACCCGTAGGCTCAGGCTAGGGCACCCCAAGGCTCAGGATAGGGCACGCCTAGGCTTAGGCTAAGGTTAGGGCTCCCATAGACTAAGGTTGGGCACCCCTAGGCTTAGGCTAGGGCACCCCTAGGCTTAGGCTTGGGAACCCCTAGCCTAAGGCAAGGGCACCCCTAGGCTTAGGCTAGGGCACCCCTAGGCTTAGGCTAGGGCATCCCTAGACTTAGGCTAAGGCAACGGCTCCCCTAGCCTCAGGCTAAGGCACCCCTAGACTCAGGCTAGGGCACCCCAAGCTTAGGCTAAGGCTAGGGCTCCCCTAGCCTAAGGCTACGGCACCCCTAGGCTCAGGCTAGGGAACCCCGAGGCTTAGACTAGGGCACCCCTAGGCTTAGGAAAATGCTAGGGCTCCCCTAGCCTAAGGCTAGGGCACCTCCAGGCTTAGGCTAGGGCACCCCTAGGCTTAGGCTAGGGCATCCCTAGGCTTAGGCTAAATCTAGGCTCCCCTAGCCTAAGGCTAGAGCACCCCTAGGCTTAGGCTAGGGCACCCCTAGGCTTAGGCTAAGGCTAGGGCTCCCCTACCCTAAGGCTAGGGCACCCCCAGCCTAAGGCTAGGGCACCCCTAGGCTTAGGCTAGGGCACCCCTAGGTTTAGGCTAGGGCACCCCTAAGCTTAGGCTAATGCAAGGGCTCCCCTAGCCTATGGCTAGGGCACCCCTAGGCTTAGGCTAGGGCACCCCTAGGCTTAGGCAAAGGCACCCCTAGGCTTAGACTAGGGCACCCGTGGCTTAGGCTAGGGCACACCTAGGCTTAGGCTAGGGCACCCCTAGGCTTAAGCTAGGGCACCCGTAGGTTTAGGCTAAGGCTAGGGCTCCCCTAGCCTAAGGCTAGGGCACCCCTAGGCTTTGGCTAGTTCACTCGTAGGCTTAGGATAGGGAACTTCTAAGCTTAGGCTAGGGCACCCTTAGGATTAGGCTAAGGCTATGGCTCCCCTAGCCTAAGGCTAGGGCACCCCAAGGCTTAGGCTAGGGCACCCCTAGGCTTTGGCTAGGGCACCCCTAGGCTTAGGATAGGGAAATTCTAAGCTTAGGCTAGGTCACCCCTAGGCTTAGGCTAGAGCACCTCTAGGCTTAAGCTAGGGCACCCCTAGGCTTAGGCTAAGGCTAGGGATCCCCTAGCCTAAGGCTAGGGCACTCCTAGGCTTAGGCTAGGGCACCCGTAGGCTTAGGCTAGGGCACCCGTAGATTTAGGCTAGGCCACACCTAGGCTTAGGCTAAGGCTAGGGCTCCCCTAGCCTAAGGCTAGGGCACCCCTAGGCTTAGGCTAGGGCACCCCAAGGCTTAGGCTACGGTCACCCCTAGCCTAAGGCTAGGGCACCCCTAGGCTTAGGCTAGGGCACCCCTAGGCTTAGGCTAGGGCATCCCTAGGCTTAGGAAAAGGCTAGGGCTCCCCTAGCCTAAGGCTAGGGCACCTCTAGGCTTAGGCTAGGGCACCCCTAGGCTTAGGCTAGGGCATCCCTAGGCTTAAGCTAGGGCTCCCGTAGGCTTAGGCTAAGGCTACGACTCCCCTAGCCTCAGGCTAGTGCACCCCTAGACTCAGGCTATGGCACCCCTAAGCTTAGGCTAGGGCACCCCTAGAATTAGGCTAGGGCACCCCTAGACTCAGGCTAGGGCACCCCTAAGCTTAGGCTAAGGCTAGGGCTCCCCTAGCCTAAGGCTAGGGCTCCCGTAGCCTCAGGCTAGGGCACCCCTAGGCTTAGGCTAGGGCACCCCTAGGCTTAGGCTAAGGCTAGGCTCCCCTAGCCTAAGGCTAGAGCACGCCTAGGCTTAGGAGAGGGCACCCCTAGGCTTAGGCTAAGGCTAGGGCTCCCCTAGCCTAAGGCTAGGGCACCCCTAGCCTAAGGCTAGGGAACCCCTAGGCTTAGGCTAGGGCACCCCTAGGCTTAGGCTAATGCAAGGGCTCCCCTAGCCTATGGCTAGGGCACCCCTAGGCTTAGGCTAGGGCACCCCTAGGCTTAGGCAAAGGCACCCCTAGGCTTAGAGTAGGGCACCCGTGGCTTAGGCTAGGGCACACCTAGGCTTAGGCTAGGGCACCCCTAGGCTTAAGCTAGGGCACCCCTAGGCTTAGGATAGGGAAATTCTAAGCTTAGGCTAGGTCACCCCTAGGCTTAGGCTAGAGCACCTCTAGGCTTAAGCTAGGGCACCCCTAGGCTTAGGCTAAGGCTAGGGATCCCCTAGCCTAAGGCTAGGGCACTCCTAGGCTTAGGCTAGGGCACCCGTAGGCTTAGGCTAGGGCACCCGTAGATTTAGGCTAGGCCACACCTAGGCTTAGGCTAAGGCTAGGGCTCCCCTAGCCTAAGGCTAGGGCACCCCTAGGCTTAGGCTAGGGCACCCCAAGGCTTAGGCTACGGTCACCCCTAGCCTAAGGCTAGGGCACCCCTAGGCTTAGGCTAGGGCACCCCTAGGCTTAGGCTAGGGCATCCCTAGGCTTAGGAAAAGGCTAGGGCTCCCCTAGCCTAAGGCTAGGGCACCTCTAGGCTTAGGCTAGGGCACCCCTAGGCTTAGGCTAGGGCATCCCTAGGCTTAAGCTAGGGCTCCCGTAGGCTTAGGCTAAGGCTACGACTCCCCTAGCCTCAGGCTAGTGCACCCCTAGACTCAGGCTATGGCACCCCTAAGCTTAGGCTAGGGCACCCCTAGAATTAGGCTAGGGCACCCCTAGACTCAGGCTAGGGCACCCCTAAGCTTAGGCTAAGGCTAGGGCTCCCCTAGCCTAAGGCTAGGGCTCCCGTAGCCTCAGGCTAGGGCACCCCTAGGCTTAGGCTAGGGCACCCCTAGGCTTAGGCTAAGGCTAGGCTCCCCTAGCCTAAGGCTAGAGCACGCCTAGGCTTAGGAGAGGGCACCCCTAGGCTTAGGCTAAGGCTAGGGCTCCCCTAGCCTAAGGCTAGGGCACCCCTAGCCTAAGGCTAGGGAACCCCTAGGCTTAGGCTAGGGCACCCCTAGGCTTAGGCTAATGCAAGGGCTCCCCTAGCCTATGGCTAGGGCACCCCTAGGCTTAGGCTAGGGCACCCCTAGGCTTAGGCAAAGGCACCCCTAGGCTTAGAGTAGGGCACCCGTGGCTTAGGCTAGGGCACACCTAGGCTTAGGCTAGGGCACCCCTAGGCTTAAGCTAGGGCACCCGTAGGCTTAGGCTAAGGCTAGGGCTCCCCTAGCCTAAGGCTAGGGCACCCCTAGGCTTTGGCTAGTTAACTCGTAGGCTTAGGATAGGGAACTTCTAAGCTTAGGCTAGGGCACCCTTAGGATTAGGCTAAGGCTAGGGCTCCCCTAGCCTAAGGCTAGGGCACCCCTAGGCTTAGGCTAGGGAACCCCTAGGCTTTGGCTAGGGCACCCCTAGGCTTAGGATAGGGAACTTCTAAGCTTAGGCTAGGTCACCCCTAGGCTTAGGCTAGAGCACCCCTACGCTTAAGCTAGGGCACCCCAAGCCTTAGGCTAAGGCTAGGGATCCCCAAGCCTAAGGCTAGGGCACTCCTAGGCTTAGGCTAGGGCACCCCTAGATTTAGGCTAGGGCACCCCTAGGCTTAGGCTAAGGCTAGGGCTCCCCTAGCCTAAGGCTAGGGCACCCCTAGGCTTAGGCTAGGGCACCCCAAGGCTTAGGCTAAGGCACCCCTAGTCTTACGCTAAGGTTAGGGCTCCCCTAGCCTAAGGCTAGGGCACCTTTAGGCTTAGCCTAGGGTATCCCTAGGCTTTGGCTAGGGCACCCCTAGTCTTAGGCTAAGGCTAGGGCTCTCCTAGCCTAGGGCTACGGCACCCCTAGGCTTTGGCTAGGGCACCCCTAGGATTAGGCTAGGGCACCCCTAGGCTTAGGGTAAGGCTAGGTCACCCCTAGGCTTAGGCTAAGGCACCACTAGGCTTAGGCTAGGGCACCCCTAGGCTTAGGCTAGGGCACCCCTAGTCTTAGGCTAGGGCACCCCAAGGCTGAGGCTAGGGCACCCCTAAGCTCAGGCTAGGGCACCCCTAGGCTTTGGCTAGGGCACCCGTAGGCTTAGGATAGGGCACCCCTGGGCTTAGGCTAAGGCTAGGGCTCCCCTAGACTAAGGCTAGGGCACCCCTCGCCTAAGGCTAGGGCACCCCTAGGCTTCGGCTAGGGCACCCCTAGGTTTAGGCTAGGGCACCCCTAGGCTTAGGCTAAGGCAAGGGCTCCCCTAGCCTATGGCTAGGGCACCCCTAGGCTTAGGCTAGGGCACCCCTAGGCTTAGGCAAAGGCACCCCTAGGCTTAGGCTAGGGCACCCTTGGCTAGGTGAGGGCACCCCTAGGCTTAGGCTAGGGCAACCCTAGGCTTAAGGTAGGGCACCCGTAGGCTTAGGCTAAGGCTAGGGCTCCCCTAGCCTAAGGCTAGGGCACCCCTAGGCTTAGGCTAGGGCACTCCTAAGCTTAGGCTAACGCTAGGGCTCCCCTAGCCTAAGGCTACGGCACCCGTAGGCTCAGGCTAGGGCACACCTAAGCTCAGGATAGGGCACGCCTAGGCTTAGGCTAAGGTTAGGGCTCCCATAGACTAAGGTTGGGCACCCCTAGGCTTAGGCTAGGGCACCCCTAGGCTTAGGCTTGGGAACCCCTAGCCTAAGGCTAGGGCACCCCTAGGCTTAGGCTAAGGCACCCCTAGGCTTAGGCTAGGGCATCCCTAGACTTAGGGTAAGGCAACGGCTCCCCTAGCCTCAGGCTAAGGCACCCCTAAGCTTAGGCTAAGGCTAGGGCTCCCCTAGCCTAAGGCTACGGCACCCCTAGTCTCAGGCTAGGGCACCCCGAGGCTTAGACTAGGGCACCCCTAGGCTTAGGAAAAGGCTAGGGCTCCCCTAGCCTAAGGCTAGGGCACCTCTAGGCTTAGGCTAGGGCACCCCTAGGCTTAGGCTAGGGAATCCCTAGGCTTAGGCTAAATCTAGGCTCCCCTAGCCTAAGGCTAGAGCACCCCTAGGCTTAGGCCAGGGCACCCCTAGGCTTAGGCTAAGGCTAGGGCTCCCCTAGCCTAAGGCTAGGGCACCCTCAGCCTAAGGCTAGGGCACCCCTAAGCTTAGGCTAGGGCACCCTTGGTTTAGGCTAGGGCACCCCCTAGGCTTAGGCTAATGCAAGGGCTCCCCTAGCCTATGGCTAGGGCACCCCTAGGCTTAGGCTAGGGCACCCCTAGGCTTAGGCAAAGGCACCCCTAGGCTTAGACTAGGGCACCCGTGGCTTAGGCTAGGGCACACCTAGGCTTAGGCTAGGGCACCCCTAGGCTTAAGCTAGGGCACCCGTAGGTTTAGGCTAAGGCTAGGGCTCCCCTAGCCTAAGGCTAGGGCACCCCTAGGCTTTGGCTAGTTCACTCGTAGGCTTAGGATAGGGAACTTCTAAGCTTAGGCTAGGGCACCCTTAGGATTAGGCTAAGGCTATGGCTCCCCTATCCTAAGGCTAGGGCACCCCAAGGCTTAGGCTAGGGCACCCCTAGGCTTTGGCTAGGGCACCCCTAGGCTTAGGATAGGGAAATTCTAAGCTTAGGCTAGGTCACCCCTAGGCTTAGGCTAGAGAACCCCTAGGCTTAAGCTAGGGCACCCCTAGGCTTAGGCTAAGGCTAGGGATCCCCTAGCCTAAGGCTAGGGCACTCCTAGGCTTAGGCTAGGGCACCCGTAGGCTTAGGCTAGGGCACCCCTAGATTTAGGCTAGGCCACACCTAGGCTTAGGCTAAGGCTAGGGCTCCCCTAGCCTAAGGCTAGGGCACCCCTAGGCTTAGGCTAGGGCACCCCAAGGCTTAGGCTAGGGAACCCCTAGCCTAAGGCTAGGGCACCCCAAGGCTTAGGCTAGGGAACCCCTAGCCTAAGGCTAGGGCACCCCTAGGTTTAGGCTAGGGCATCCCTAGGCTTAAGCTAGGGCTCCCGTAGGCTTAGGCTAAGGCTACGACTCCCCTAGCCTCAGGCTAGTGCACCCCTAGTCTCAGGTTATGGCACCCCTAAGCTTAGGCTAGGGCACCCCTAGAATTAGGCTAGGGCACCCCTAGACTCAGGGTAGGGCACCCCTAAGCTTAGGCTAAGTCTAGGGCTCCCCTAGCCTAAGGCTAGGGCTCCCCTAGCCTCAGGCTAGGGCACCCCTAGGCTTAGGCTAGGGCACCCCTAGGCTTAGGCTAAGGCTAGGCTCCCCTAGCCTAAGGCTAGAGCACGCCTAGGCTTAGGCTAGGGCACCCCTAGGCTTAGGCTAAGGCTAGGGCTCCCCTAGCCTAAGGCTAGGGCACCCCTAGCCTAAGGCTAGGGAACCCTTAGGCTTAGGCTAGGGCACCCCTAGGCTTAGGCTAATGCAAGGGCTCCCCTAGCCTATGGCTAGGGCACCCCTAGGCTTAGGCTAGGGCACCCCTAGGCTTAGGCAAAGGCACCCCTAGGCTTAGAGAAGGGCACCCGTGGCTTAGGTAGGGCACACCTAGGCTTAGGCTAGGGCACCCCTAGGCTTAAGCTAGGGCACCCGTAGGCTTAGGCTAAGGCTAGGGCTCCCCTAGCCTAAGGCTAGGGCACCCCTAGGCTTTGGCTAGTTAACTCGTAGGCTTAGGATAGGGAACTTCTAAGCTTAGGTTAGGGCACCCTTAGGATTAGGCTAAGGCTAGGGCTCCCCTAGCCTAAGGCTAGGGCACCCCTAGGCTTAGGCTAGGGTACCCCTAGGCTTTGGCTAGGGCACCCCTAGGCTTAGGATAGGGAACTTCTAAGCTTAGGCTAGGTCACCCCTAGGCTTAGGCTAGAGCACCCCTACGCTTAAGCTAGGGCACCCCTAGCTTAGGCTAAGGCTAGGGATCCCCAAGCCTAAGGCTAGGGCACTCCTAGGCTTAGGCTAGGGCACCCCTAGATTTAGGCTAGGGCACCCCTAGGCTTAGGCTAAGGCTAGGGCTCCCCTAGCCTAAGGCTAGGGCACCCCTAGGCTTAGGCTAGGGCACCCCAAGGCTTAGGCTAAGGCACCCCTAGTCTTACGCTAAGGTTAGGGCTCCCCTAGCCTAAGGCTAGGGCACCTCTAGGCTTAGCCTAGGGTATCCCTAGGCTTTGGCTAGGGCACCCCTAGTCTTAGGCTAAGGCTAGGGCTCTCCTAGCCTAAGGCTACGGCACCCCTAGGCTTTGGCTAGGGCACCCCTAGGATTAGGCTAGGGCACCCCTAGGCTTAGGGTAAGGCTAGGTCACCCCTAGGCTTAGGCTAAGGCACCACTAGGCTTAGGCTAGGGCACCCCTAGAATTAGGCTAGGGCACCCCTAGTCTTAGGCTAGGGCACCCCAAGGCTGAGGCTAGGGCACCCCTAAGCTCAGGCTAGGGCACCCCTAGGCTTTGGCTAGGGCACCCGTAGGCTTAGGCTAGGGCACCCCTAGGCTTAGGCTAAGGCTAGGGCTCCCGTAGACTAAGGCTAGGGCACCCCTAAGCTTAGGCTAGGGCACCCTTGGTTTAGGCTAGGGCACCCCCTAGGCTTAGGCTAATGCAAGGGCTCCCCTAGCCTATGGCTAGGGCACCCCTAGGCTTAGGCTAGGGCACCCCTAGGCTTAGGCAAAGGCACCCCTAGGCTTAGACTAGGGCACCCGTGGCTTAGGCTAGGGCACACCTAGGCTTAGGCTAGGGCACCCCTAGGCTTAAGCTAGGGCACCCGTAGGTTTAGGCTAAGGCTAGGGCTCCCCTAGCCTAAGGCTAGGGCACCCCTAGGCTTTGGCTAGTTCACTCGTAGGCTTAGGATAGGGAACTTCTAAGCTTAGGCTAGGGCACCCTTAGGATTAGGCTAAGGCTATGGCTCCCCTATCCTAAGGCTAGGGCACCCCAAGGCTTAGGCTAGGGCACCCCTAGGCTTTGGCTAGGGCACCCCTAGGCTTAGGATAGGGAAATTCTAAGCTTAGGCTAGGTCACCCCTAGGCTTAGGCTAGAGAACCCCTAGGCTTAAGCTAGGGCACCCCTAGGCTTAGGCTAAGGCTAGGGATCCCCTAGCCTAAGGCTAGGGCACTCCTAGGCTTAGGCTAGGGCACCCGTAGGCTTAGGCTAGGGCACCCCTAGATTTAGGCTAGGCCACACCTAGGCTTAGGCTAAGGCTAGGGCTCCCCTAGCCTAAGGCTAGGGCACCCCTAGGCTTAGGCTAGGGCACCCCAAGGCTTAGGCTAGGGAACCCCTAGCCTAAGGCTAGGGCACCCCAAGGCTTAGGCTAGGGAACCCCTAGCCTAAGGCTAGGGCACCCCTAGGTTTAGGCTAGGGCATCCCTAGGCTTAAGCTAGGGCTCCCGTAGGCTTAGGCTAAGGCTACGACTCCCCTAGCCTCAGGCTAGTGCACCCCTAGTCTCAGGTTATGGCACCCCTAAGCTTAGGCTAGGGCACCCCTAGAATTAGGCTAGGGCACCCCTAGACTCAGGGTAGGGCACCCCTAAGCTTAGGCTAAGTCTAGGGCTCCCCTAGCCTAAGGCTAGGGCTCCCCTAGCCTCAGGCTAGGGCACCCCTAGGCTTAGGCTAGGGCACCCCTAGGCTTAGGCTAAGGCTAGGCTCCCCTAGCCTAAGGCTAGAGCACGCCTAGGCTTAGGCTAGGGCACCCCTAGGCTTAGGCTAAGGCTAGGGCTCCCCTAGCCTAAGGCTAGGGCACCCCTAGCCTAAGGCTAGGGAACCCTTAGGCTTAGGCTAGGGCACCCCTAGGCTTAGGCTAATGCAAGGGCTCCCCTAGCCTATGGCTAGGGCACCCCTAGGCTTAGGCTAGGGCACCCCTAGGCTTAGGCAAAGGCACCCCTAGGCTTAGAGAAGGGCACCCGTGGCTTAGGTAGGGCACACCTAGGCTTAGGCTAGGGCACCCCTAGGCTTAAGCTAGGGCACCCGTAGGCTTAGGCTAAGGCTAGGGCTCCCCTAGCCTAAGGCTAGGGCACCCCTAGGCTTTGGCTAGTTAACTCGTAGGCTTAGGATAGGGAACTTCTAAGCTTAGGTTAGGGCACCCTTAGGATTAGGCTAAGGCTAGGGCTCCCCTAGCCTAAGGCTAGGGCACCCCTAGGCTTAGGCTAGGGTACCCCTAGGCTTTGGCTAGGGCACCCCTAGGCTTAGGATAGGGAACTTCTAAGCTTAGGCTAGGTCACCCCTAGGCTTAGGCTAGAGCACCCCTACGCTTAAGCTAGGGCACCCCTAGCTTAGGCTAAGGCTAGGGATCCCCAAGCCTAAGGCTAGGGCACTCCTAGGCTTAGGCTAGGGCACCCCTAGATTTAGGCTAGGGCACCCCTAGGCTTAGGCTAAGGCTAGGGCTCCCCTAGCCTAAGGCTAGGGCACCCCTAGGCTTAGGCTAGGGCACCCCAAGGCTTAGGCTAAGGCACCCCTAGTCTTACGCTAAGGTTAGGGCTCCCCTAGCCTAAGGCTAGGGCACCTCTAGGCTTAGCCTAGGGTATCCCTAGGCTTTGGCTAGGGCACCCCTAGTCTTAGGCTAAGGCTAGGGCTCTCCTAGCCTAAGGCTACGGCACCCCTAGGCTTTGGCTAGGGCACCCCTAGGATTAGGCTAGGGCACCCCTAGGCTTAGGGTAAGGCTAGGTCACCCCTAGGCTTAGGCTAAGGCACCACTAGGCTTAGGCTAGGGCACCCCTAGAATTAGGCTAGGGCACCCCTAGTCTTAGGCTAGGGCACCCCAAGGCTGAGGCTAGGGCACCCCTAAGCTCAGGCTAGGGCACCCCTAGGCTTTGGCTAGGGCACCCGTAGGCTTAGGCTAGGGCACCCCTAGGCTTAGGCTAAGGCTAGGGCTCCCGTAGACTAAGGCTAGGGCACCCCTCGCCTAAGGCTAGGGCACCCCTAGGCTTAGGCTAGGGCACCCCTAGGTTTAGGCTAGGGCACCCCTAGGCTTAGCCTAAGGCAAGGGCTCCCCTAGCCTATGGCTAGGGCACCCCTAGGCTTAGGCAAAGGCACCCCTAGGCTTAGGCTAGGGCACCCGTGGCTAGGCTAGGGCAACCCTAGGCATAGGCTAGGGCAACCCTAGGCTTAAGGTAGGGCACCCGTAGGCTTAGGCTAAGGCTAGGGCTCCCCTAGCCTAAGGCTAGGGCACCCCTAGGCTTTGGCTAGGGCACTCGTAGGCTTAGGATAGGGAACTTCTAAGCTTAGGCTAGGGCAACCCTAGGCTTAGGCTAGGGCACCCCTAGGCTTTGGCTAGGGCACCCCTAGGCTTAGGATAGGGAACTTCTAAGCTTAGGCTAGGTCACCCCTAGGCTTAGGCTAGAGCACCCCTAGACTTAAGCTAGGGCACCCCTAGGCTTAGGCTAAGACTAGGGATCCCATAGCCTAAGGCTAGGGCATTCCTAGGCTTATGCTAGGGCACCCGTAGGCTTAGGCTAGGGCACCCCTAGATTTAGGCTAGGGCACCCCTAGGCTTAGGCTAAGGCTAGGGCTCTCCTAGCCTAAGGCTAGGGCACCCCTAGACTTAGGCTAGGGCACCCCAAGGCTTAGGCTAAGGCACCCCTAGGCTTACGCTAAGGTTAGGGCTCCCCTAGCCTAAGGCTAGGGCACCTCTAGGCTTAGGCTAGGGCACCCCTAGGCTTTGGCTAGGGCAGCCCTAGTCTTAGGCTAAGTCTAGGGCTCCCCTAGCCTAAGGCTAGGGAACCCATAGGCTTGGTCTAGGGCACCCCTAGGCTTAGGGTAGGGCACCCCTGGGCTTAGGCTAGGGCACCCCTAGCCTTAGGCTAGGGTACCCCTAGACTTAGGCTAAGGCAACGGCTCCCCTAGCCTCAGTCTAGGGCACCCCTAGACTCAGGCTAGAGCACCCCTAAACTTAGGCTAGGGCAATCCTATGCTTAGGCTAAGGTAGGGCTCCCCTAGGCTCAGGCTAGGGCACCCTAGGCTTAGACTAGGGCTCCCCTAGACTTAGGCTAAGGTAGGGCTCCCCTAGCCGAAGGCTACGGCACCCCTCGGCTCAGGCTAGGGCACCCCGAGGCTTAGGCTAGGGCACCCCTAGGCTTAGGAAAAGGCTAGGGCTCCCCTAGCCTAAGGCTAGGGCACCGCTAGGCTTAGGCAAGGGCACCCCTAGGCTTAGACTAGGGCACCCTAGGCTTAAGCTAGGGCTCCCCTAGGCTTAGGCTACGGCTAAGGCTCCCCTAGACTCAGGCTAGTGCACCCCGAGACTCAGGCTATTGCACCCCTAAGCTTAGGCTAGGGCACCCCTAGGCTTCGACTAGGGCACCCCTAGGCTTTGGCTAAGGCTGGGCTCCCCTAGCCTAAGGCTAGAGTACCCCTAGGCTTATGCTAGGGCACCCCTAGGCTTAGGCTAGGCCACCCCTAGGCTTAGGCTAGGCCACCCCTAGGCTTAGGCTAGGGCACCCCTAGGCTTAGGCTAAGGCTGGGCTAACCTAGGCTTAGGCTAGGGCACCCCTAGGCTTAGGCTAGGGAACTCCTAGACTAAGGCTAGGGGCTCCCCTAGCCTAAGGCTAGGGCACCGCTAGGCTTAGGCTAGGGCACCCCTAGGCTTACGCTAGGGCACCCCTAGGCTTAAGCTAGGGCTCCCCTAGGCTTAGGCTAAGGCTACGGCTCCCCTAGACTCAGGCTAGTGCACCCCTAGACTCAGGCTATTGCACCCCTAAGCTTAGGCTAGGGCACCCCTAGGCTTCGGCTAGGGCACCCCTAGGCTTAGGCTAAGGCTGGGCTCCCCTAGCCTAAGGCTAGAGCACCTCTAAGCTTAGGCTAGGGCACCCCTAGGCTTAGGCTAGGCCACCCCTAGGCTTAGGCGAAGGCTTGGCTAACCTAGGCTTAGGCTAGGGCACCCCTAGGCTTCGGCTAGGGAACTCCTAGACTAAGGCTAGGGCACCCCTAGACTTAAGTTTGTCCACCCCTAGGCTTGGCTAGGGCACCCCTACCCTTAGGCTAAGGCTAGGGCTCCCCAAGCCTAAGGCTACGGCACCTGTAGGCTCAGGTTAGGCCACCCCTAGGCTCAGGATAGGGCACGCCTAGGCTTAGGCTACGGCTAGGGCTCCCCTAGACTAAGGCTATGGCACCCCTAGGCCCAGGCTAGGGCACACCTAGGCTTAGGCTCGGGCACCCCTAGGCGTAGGCTAAGGCTTGGACTCCCCTAGCCTCAGGCTAGGGCACCCCAAGGCTTAGGCTAGGGCACCCCTAGGATTAGGCTAGGGAACACCTAGGCTCAGGCTAAGGCTAGGGCTCCCCTACCCTAAGGCTAGGGCACCCCTAGGCTTAGGCTAGGGCACACCTAGGCTTAGCCTAGGGCACCACTAGGCTTAGGCTAAGGCAAAGGCTCCCCTAGCCTATGGCTAGGACACCCCTAGGATTAGGCTAGGCCACCCCTAGGCTTAGGCAAAGGCACCTCTAGACTTAGGCTAGGGCACCCCTAGGCTTAGGCTAGGGCACCCCTAGGCTTAAGCTAAGGCTAAGGATCCCCTAGCCTAAGGCTAGGGCACCCCTAGGCTCAATCTAGGGCACCCCTAGGCTCAGGCTAGGGCACCCCTAGGCTTAGGCTTAGGCTAGGGCATGCCTAGGCTTAGGCTAGGGCACCCCTAGGCTTAGGCTAGGGCACCACTAGGCTTAGGATAAGACTACGGCTCCGAGAGCCTCAGGTTAGGGCACCCCTAGACTCAGGCTATGGCACCCCTAGGCATAGGCGGGGGCAATCCTAGGCTAGACTAAGGCTAGGGCTCCCCTAACCTTATGCTAGGGCACCCGTAGGCTCAGGCTAGGGCACCCATAGGCTTAGGCTAGGGCACCCCTAGGCTTAGGCTAAGGCTAGGACTCCCCTAGGCTTAGGCTAGGGCACGCCTAGGCTTAGGCCAGGGCACCCCTAGGCTTAGGCTAGGGCACCCCTCGGCTTAGGTTATGGCACACCTAGGCTTAGGCTAGGGCACCCCTAGGCTTAGTCTAGCGCACCCTAGACTTAGGCTAGGGCACCCCTACACTTAGGCTTAGGCAACGGCTCCCCTAGCCTAAGGCTAGAGCACCCCAAGGCTTAGGCTAGGGCACCCCTAGGCTTAGGCTAGGGCACCACTAGGCTTAGGCTAAGGCTAGGGCTCCCCTAGCCTCAGGCTAGGGCACACCTAGGCTTAGGCTAGGGCACCCCTAGGCTTAGGCTAAGGCTAGGCTCCCCTAGCCTAAGGCTAGAGCACCCCAAGGCTTAGGCTAGGGCACCTCTAGGCTTAGGCTAGGGCAACCCTAGGCTTAGGCTAACGCTAGGGCTCCCCTAGCCTAAGGCTAGGGCAACCCTAGCCTAAGGCTAGGGAATCCCTAGGCTTAGGCTAGGGCACCCCTAGGTTTAGGATAGGGCACCCCCAGGCTTAGGCTAAGGCAAGGGCTCCCCTAGCCTATGGCTAGGGCACCCCTAGGCTTAGGCTAGGGCACCCCTAGGCTTAGGCAAAGGCACCCCTAGGCTTAGGCTAGGGAACCCGTGGCTTTGGCTAGGGCACCCCTAGGCTTAGGCTAGGGCACCCCTAGGCTTAAGCTAGGGCACCCCTAGGCTTAGGCTAAGGCTACGGCTCCCCTAGACTAAGGCTAGGGCACCCCTAGATTTTGGCTAAAGCACCCGTAGGCTTAGGATAGGGAACTTCTAAGCTTAGGGTAGGGCACCCCTAGGATTAGGCTAAGGCTAGGGCTCCCCTAGCCTAAGGCTAGGGCAACCCTAGGCTTAGGCTAGGGCACCCCTTGGCTTTGGCTAGGGCACCCCTAGGCTTAGGCTAGGGCACCCCTAGACTTAGGCTAAGGCAACGGCTCCCCTAGCCTCAGGCTAGGGCACCCCTAGACTCAGGCTAGGGTACCCCTAAGTTTAGGCTAAGGCTAGGGCTCCCCTAGGCTCAGGCTAGGGCACCGCTAGGCTCAGGCTAGGGCACCCCGAGGCTTAGGCTAGGGCACCCCAAGGCTTAGGCTAGGGTACCCCTAGGCTTAAGCTAGGGCACCCGTAGGATTAGGCTAAGGCTAGGGCTCCCTTAGCGTAAGGCTAGGGCATCCCTAAGCTTAGGCTAGGGCACCCCTAGGCTTTGGCTAGGGCACACCTAGGCTTAGGCTAGGGAACTTCTAAGCTTAGGCTAGGGCATCCCTTGGCTTAGGCTAAGGCTAGGGCTCCCCTAGCCTAAGGCTAGGGCACCCCTAGGCTTAGGCTAGGGCACCCCTAGGCTTAGGCTAGGGCACCCCTAGGCTTAGGCTAGGGCACCCCTAGGCTTACGCTAAGGCTAGGGCTCCCCTAGCCTAAGGCTACGGCACCCGTAGGCTCAGGCTAGGGCACCCCGAGCTTAGGCTAGGGCACCCCTAGGCTTAGGAAAAGGCTAGAGCTCCCCTAGCCTAAGGCTAGGGCACCTCTAGGCTTAGGCTAGGGCACACCTAGGCTTAGGCTAGGGCACTCCTAGGCTTAAGCTAGGGCTCCCGTAGGCTTAGGCTAAGACTACGGCTCACCTAGCCTCAGGCTAGTGCACACCTAGACACAGGCTATGGCACCCCTAAGCTTAGGCTAGGGCACCCCTAGGTTTAGGCTAGGGCACACCTAAGCTTAGGCTAAGGCTAGGGCTCCCCTAGCCTAAGGCTATAGCACCCTAGGCTTAGGCTAGGCCACCCCTAGGCTTAGGCTTGGGCACCACTAGACTTAGGCTAAGGCTAGGGCTAACATAGGCTTAGGCTAGGGAACCCCTAGAATAAGGCTAAGGCACCCCTAGGCTTAGGCTAGTGCACCCCTACACTTAGGCTAATGCAACAGCTCCCCTAGCCTCAGGCTAGGGCACCCCAAGGCTTAGGCTAGGGCACCCCTAGGATTAGGCTAGGGAACACCTAGGCTCAGGCTAAGGCTAGGGCTCCCCTACCCTAAGGCTAGGGCACCCCTAGGCTTAGGCTAGGGCACACCTAGGCTTAGCCTAGGGCACCACTAGGCTTAGGCTAAGGCAAAGGCTCCCCTAGCCTATGGCTAGGACACCCCTAGGATTAGGCTAGGCCACCCCTAGGCTTAGGCAAAGGCACCTCTAGACTTAGGCTAGGGCACCCCTAGGCTTAGGCTAGGGCACCCCTAGGCTTAAGCTAAGGCTAAGGATCCCCTAGCCTAAGGCTAGGGCACCCCAAGGCTCAATCTAGGGCACCCCTAGGCTCAGGCTAGGGCACCCCTAGGCTTAGGCTTAGGCTAGGGCATGCCTAGGCTTAGGCTAGGGCACCCCTAGGCTTAGGCTAGGGCACCACTAGGCTTAGGATAAGACTACGGCTCCGAGAGCCTCAGGTTAGGGCACCCCTAGACTCAGGCTATGGCACCCCTAGGCATAGGCGGGGGCAATCCTAGGCTAGAATAAGGCTAGGGCTCCCCTAACGTTATGCTAGGGCACCCGTAGGCTAAGGCTAGGGCACCCATAGGCTTAGGCTAGGGCACCCCTAGGCTTAGGCTAAGGCTAGGACTCTCCTAGGCTTAGGCTAGGGCACGCCTAGGCTTAGGCCAGGGCACCCCTAGGCTTAGGCTAGGGCACCCCTCGGCTTAGGTTATGGCACACCTAGGCTTAGGCTAGGGCACCCCTAGGCTTAGTCTAGCGCACCCTAGACTTAGGCTAGGGCACCCCTACACTTAGGCTAAGGCAACGGCTCCCCTAGCCTAAGGCTAGAGCACCCCAAGGCTTAGGCTAGGGCACCCCTAGGCTTAGGCTAGGGCACCACTAGGCTTAGGCTAAGGCTAGGACTCCCCTAGCCTCAGGCTAGGGCACACCTAGGCTTAGGCTAGGGCACCCCTAGGCTAAGGCTAAGGCTAGGCTCCCCTAGCCTAAGGCTAGAGCACCCCAAGGCTTAGGCTAGGGCACCTCTAGGCTTAGGCTAGGGCAACCCTAGGCTTAGGCTAAGGCTAGGGCTCCCCTAGGCTAAGGCTAGGGCAACCCTAGCCTAAGGCTAGGGAATCCCTAGGCTTAGGCTAGGGCACCCCTAGGTTTAGGATAGGGCACCCCCAGGCTTAGGCTAAGGCAAGGGCTCCCCTAGCCTATGGCTAGGGCACCCCTAGGCTTAGGCTAGGGCACCCCAAGGCTTAGGCAAAGGCACCCCTAGGCTTAGGCTAGGGAACCCGTGGCTTTGGCTAGGGCACCCCTAGGCTTAGGCTAGGGCACCCCTAGGCTTAAGCTAGGGCACCCCTAGGCTTAGGCTAAGGCTACGGCTCCCCTAGACTAAGGCTAGGGCACCCCTAAATTTTGGCTAAAGCACCCGTAGGCTTAGGATAGGGAACTTCTAAGCTTAGGGTAGGGCACCCCTAGGATTAGGCTAAGGCTAGGGCTCCCCTAGCCTAAGGCTAGGGCAACCCTAGGCTTAGGCTAGGGCACCCCTTGGCTTTGGCTAGGGCACCCCTAGGCTTAGGCTAGGGCACCCCTAGACTTAGGCTAAGGCAACGGCTCCCCTAGCCTCAGGCTAGGGCACCCCTAGACTCAGGCTAGGGTACCCCTAAGTTTAGGCTAAGGCTAGGGCTCCCCTAGGCTCAGGCTAGGGCACCGCTAGGCTCAGGCTAGGGCACCCCGAGGCTTAGGCTAGGGCACCCCAAGGCTTAGGCTTTGGTACCCCTAGGCTTAAGCTAGGGCACCCGTAGGATTAGGCTAAGGCTAGGGCTCCCTTAGCGTAAGGCTAGGGCATCCCTAAGCTTAGGCTAGGGCACCCCTAGGCTTTGGCTAGGGCACACCTAGGCTTAGGCTAGGGAACTTCTAAGCTTAGGCTAGGGCATCCCTTGGCTTAGGCTAAGGCTAGGGCTCCCCTAGCCTAAGGCTAGGGCACCCCAAGGCTTAGGCTAGGGCACCCCTAGGCTTAGGCTAGGGCACCCCTAGGCTTAGGCTAGGGCACCCCTAGGCTTACGCTAAGGCTAGGGCTCCCCTAGCCTAAGGCTACGGCACCCGTAGGCTCAGGCTAGGGCACCCCGAGGCTTAGGCTAGGGCACCCCTAGGCTTAGGAAAAGGCTAGAGCTCCCCTAGCCTAAGGCTAGGGCACCTCTAGGCTTAGGCTAGGGCACACCTAGGCTTAGGCTAGGGCACCCCTAGGCTTAAGCTAGGGCTCCCGTAGGCTTAGGCTAAGACTACGGCTCACCTAGCCTCAGGCTAGTGCACACCTAGACACAGGCTATGGCACCCCTAAGCTTAGGCTAGGGCACCCCTAGGTTTAGGCTAGGGCACACCTAAGCTTAGGCTAAGGCTAGGGCTCCCCTAGCCTAAGGCTATAGCACCCCTAGGCTTAGGCTAGGCCACCCCTAGGCTTAGGCTTGGGCACCACTAGACTTAGGCTAAGGCTAGGGCTAACATAGGCTTAGGCTAGGGAACCCCTAGAATAAGGCTAAGGCACCCCTAGGCTTAGGCTAGTGCACCCCTACACTTAGGCTAATGCAACAGCTCCCCTAGCCTCAGGCAAGGGCACCCCTAGACTCAGGCTAGGGCACCCATTAGCTTAGGCTAGGGCAATCCTATGCTTAGGCTATGTCTAGGGCTCCCCTATGCTCAGGCAAGGGCACCCCTAGACTCAGGCTAGGGCTCCCTTAGGCTTAGGCTAGGGCACCCCTAGGCTTAGGCTAGGGCACGCCTAGGCTTAGGCTAGGGCACCCCTACACTTATGCCAAGGCAACGGCTCCCCTAGCCTCAGGCTAGGGCACCCCTAGACTCAGGCTAGGGCACCCCTAAGCTTAGGCTAAGGCTAGGGCTCCCCTATCCTCAGGCTAGGGCACCCTGAGGCTCAGGATAGGGCTTCACTAGCCTAAGGCTAGAGCACCCCTAGGCTTAGGCTAGGGCACCACTAGGCTTAGGCTAGGCCACCCCTAGGCTTAGGCTAGGGCACCCCTAGGCTTAGGCTGGGGCTGGGCCAACCTAGGCTTAGGCTAGGGCACCCCTAGGATTAGGCTAGGGAACCCCTAGACTAAGGCTAGGGCACCCCTAGGCTTAGGCTAGGGCACCCCTAAACTTAGGTTAGGGCTCCCCTAGGCTAAGGATAAGGCTGCGGCTCCCCTTGCCTCAGGCTAGAGCCCCCTAGACTCAGGCTATGGCACCCCTAGGCTTAGGCTAGGGTAATCCTAGGCTAGACTAACGTTAGGGCTCCCCTAGCCTCAGGCTAGGGCACCCGTAGGCTCAGGCTAGGGCACCCCTAGGCTCAGGCTAGGACACCCCTAGGCTTAGGGTAGGGCACCCCTAGGCTTAGGCTAAGGCTAGGCTCCCCTAGCCTAAGGCTAGAGCACCGCTAGGCTTAGGCTAGGGCACCCCTAGGCTTAGGTTAGGGCACCCCTAGGCTCAAGCTAGGGCACCCCTAAGCTTTGGCTAGGGCACCCCTAGGCTTAGGCTAAGGCTAGGGCTCCCCTAGCCTAAGGCTAGGGCACCACTAGCCTAAGGCTAGGGCACCCCTAGCCTAAGGCTAGGGCACCCCTAGGTTTAGACTAGGGCACCCCTAGGCTTAGACTAGGGTACCCCTAGGTTTAGACTAGGGCACCCCTAGGCTTAGGCTAAGGAAAGGGCTCCCCTAGCCTATGGCTTGGGAACCCCTAGGCTTAGGCTAGGGCACCCCTAGGCTTAGGCAAAGGCACCCCTAGGCTTAGGCTAGGGCACCCCTAGGCTTAGGCTAGGGCACCCGTGGCTTAGGCTAGGGCACCCCTAGGCTTAGGCTAGGGCACCCCTAGGCTTAAGCTAGGGCACCCGTAGGCTTAGGCTAAGGCTAGGGCTTCCCTAGCTTAAGGCTAGGGCACCCCTAGGCTTAGGCTAGGGCACCCCTAGGCGTTGGCTAGGGCACCCATAGGCTTAGGTTAGGGAACTTCTAAGCTTAGACTAGGGCACCCCTAGGCTTAGGCTAGGGCACCCCTAGGCTTAGGCTAGGGCACCCCTAGGCTTAGGCTAGGGCACCCCAAGCCTGAGGCTAGGGCACCCCTAGGCTTAGGCTATGGCACCGCTAAGCTTTGGCTAGGGCACCCCTAGGCTTAGGATAGGGAACTTCTAATCTTAGGCTAGGTCACCCCTAGGCTTTGGCTAGGGCACCCCTAGGCTTAGGCTAGGGCACCCCTAGGCTTAGGCTAGGGCACCCAAGGCTTAAGCTAGGGCACCCCTAGACTTAGGCTAAGGCTAGGTATCCCCTAGCCTAAGGCTAGAGCACCGCTAGGCTTAGGCTAGGGCACCCCTAGGCTTAGGTTAGGGCACCCCAAGGCTTAGGCTAAGGCTAGGGCTCCCCTAGCCTAAGGCTAGAACACCCTTAGGCTTAGGATAGGGCACACCTAGGCTTAGGCTAGGGCACCCCTAGGCTTAGGCTAAGGCAAGGGCTCTCCTAGCCTATGGCTAGGGCACCCCTAGGATTAGGCTAGGGCACCCCTGGGCTTAGGCAAAGGCACCCTTAGGGTTAGGTTAGGGAACCCCTAGGCTTAGGCTAGGACACCCCTAGGCTTAAGCTAAGGCTAGGCCTCCCCTAGCCTAAGGCTTGTGCACCCCTAGGCTCAAGCTAGGGCACCCCTAAGCTTAGGCTAGGGCGCCCCTAGACTCAGGCTAGGGTACCCGAAGCTTAGTCTAGGGCAATCCTAGGCTTAGGCAAAGGCACCCCTAGGCTTAAGCTAGGGCACCCGTAGGCTTAGGCTAAGGCTAGGACTTCCCTAGCCTAAGGCTAGGGCACCCCTAGTCTTAGGCTAGGGCACCCCTAGGCTTAGGCTAGGGCACCCTTAGGCTTAGGCTAAGGCTAGGGCTCCCTTAGCCTAAGGCTAGGGCACCCCTATCCTAAGGCTAGGACACCCCTAGGCTTAGGCTAGGGCACCCCTAGGTTTAGGCTAGGGCACCCCTAGGCTTAGGCTAGGGGACCCCTAAGTTTAGGCTAGGGCACCCCTAGGCTTAGGCTAAGGCAAGGGCTCCCCTAGCCTATAGCTAGGGCACCCCTAGGCTTAGGCTAGGGCAACCCTAGGCATAGGCAAAGGCACCCCTAGGCTTAAGCTAGGGCACCCGTAGGCTTAGGCTAAGGCTAGGACTTCCCTAGCCTAAGGCTAGGGCACCCCTAGTCTTAGGCTAGGGCACCCCTAGGCTTAGGCTAGGGCACCCCTAGGCTTAGGCTAGGGCACCCCAAGCCTGAGGCTAGGGCACCCCTAGGCTTAGGCTAGGGCAACGCTAAGCTTTGGCTAGGGCACCCCTAGGCTTAGGATAGGGAACTTCTAAGCTTAGGCTAGGTCACCCCTAGGCTTTGGCTAGGGCACCCCTAGGCTTAGGTTAGAGCACCCCTAGGCTTAAACTAGGGCACCCCTAGGCTTAGGCTAAGGCTAGGGATCCCCTAGCCTAAGGCTAGGGCACTCCTAGGCTTAGGCTAGGGCAACCGTAGGCTTAGGCTAGGGCACCCCTAGATTTAGGCTAGGGCACCCCTAGGCTTAGGCTAAGGCTAGGTCTCCCCTAGCCTAAGGCTAGGGCACCACTAGGCTTAGGCTAGGGCACCCCAAGTCTTAGGATAAGGCACCCCTAGGCTTACACTAAGGTTAGGGCTCCCCTAGCCTAAGGCTAGTGCACCTCTAGGCTTAGGTTAGGGCACACCTAGGCTTAGGCTAGGGCACCCCTAGGCTTAGGCTAAGGCTAGGTCACCCCTATGCTTAGGCTAAGGCACCAGTAGGCTTAGGCTAGGGCACCCCTAGGCTTAGGTTAGGGCACCCCTAGGCTTAGGCTAGGGCACCCCTAGGCTTAAGCAAGGGCACCTGTAGGCTTAGGTTAAGGCTAGGGCTCCCATATCCTAAGGCTAGGGCACCCCTATGCTTAGGCTATGGCACCCCTAGGCTTAGGCTAGGGCACCCCTAGGCTTAAGCTAGGGCATCCCTAGGCTTAGGCTAAGTCTAGGGATCCCCTAGCCTAAGGCTAGGGCACTCCTAGGCTTAGGCTAAGGCACCCGTAGGCTTAGGCTAGGGCATCCCTAGACTTAGGCTCGGGCACCCCTAGGCTTAGGTTTAGGCTAGGGCACCCCTAGGCTTAGGCTAGGGCACCCCTAGGCTAAGGCTAAGGCTAGGCTCCCCATGTCTAAGGCTAGAGCACCCCTAGGCTTAGGCTAGGGCACCCCTAGGCTTAGGCTAGGGAACACCTAGGCTCAGGCTAAGGCTAGGGCTCCCCTAGCCTAAGGCTAGGGCACCCCTAGGCTTAGGCTAGGGCACACCTAGGCGTAGCCTAGGGCAACCCTAGGCTTAGGCTAAGGCAAGGGCTCCCTTAGCCTATGGCTAGGACACCCCTAGGATTAGGCTAGGGCACCCCAAGGCTCAGGTTAGGCACCCCTAGGCTTAGGCTTAGGCTAGGGCATGCCTAGGCTTAGGCTAGGGCACCCCTAGGCTTAGGCTAGGGCACCACTAGGCTTAGGATAGGGCTACGGCTCCGAGAGCCTCAGGTTAGGGAAACCCTAGACTCAGGCTATGGCACCCCTAGGCTTTGGCTAGGGCAATCCTAGGCTAGACTAATGCTAGTGCTCCCCTAACCTTATGCTAGGGCACCCGTAGGCTCAGGCTAGGGCACCCATAGGCTTAGGCTAGGGCACCCCTAGCCTTAGGCTAAGGCTAGGACTCCACTAGGCTTAGGCTAGTGCACGCCTAGGCTTAGGCTAGGCCACCCCTAGGCTTAGGCTAAGGCTAGGGCTTCCATAACCTAAGGCTAGGGCACCCGTAGGCTCAGGCTAGGGCACCCCTAGGCTCAGGCTAGGGCACCCCTAGGTTTAGGCTAGGGCATCCCTAGGCTTAGGCTAAGGTTGGGCTCCCCTAGCCTGAGGCTAGAGCTCACCTAGGCTTAGGCTAGGGCACCCCTAGGCTTAGGCTAGGGCACCCGTAAGCTTAGGCTAAGGCTAGGACTCCCCTAGGCTTAGGCTAGGGCACGCCTAGGCTTAGGCTAGGGCACCCCTAGGCTTAGGTTAGGGCACCCCTAGGCTTAGGCTCAGACACCCCTAGGCTTAGGCTAGGGCACCCCTAGGCTTAGGCTAATGCTTGGTCTCACCTAGCCTAAGGCTAGGGCACCTCTAGGCTTAGGCTAGGGCACCACTAGGCTTAGGCTAGGGCAATCCTAGGTTAGACTAACGTTAGGGCTCCCCTTGCCTCAGGCTAGGGCACCCGTAGGCTCAGGCTATGGCACCCCTAGGCCCAGGCTAGGGCACCCCTAGGCTTAGGCTAGGGCAACCCTAGGCTAAGGCTAAGGCTAGGCTCCCCATGCCTAAGGCTAGAAGACCCCTAGGCTTAGGCTAGGGCACCCCAAGGCTTAGCCTAGGGCACCCCTATGCTTAGGCTAAGGCAAGGGCTCCCCTAGCCTATGGTTAGGACACCCCTAGGATTAGGCTAGGGCACCCCTAGGCTTAGGCAAAGGCACCCCTAGACTTAGGCTAGGGAACCCCTAAGCTTAGGTAAGGGCACCCCTAGGCTTAGGCTAGGGCACACCTAGGCTTAGGCTAGGGCACCCCTAGGCTTAGGCTATGGGACCCATAGGCTTCGGCTAGGCCACCCCTAGGCTTAGGCTAAGGCTAGGGCTCCCCTAGCCTATGGCTAGGGCACCCGTAGGCTCAGGCTAGGGCACCCCTAGGTTTAGGCTAGGGCACAGCTAGGCTTAGGCTAAGGCTAGGGCTCCCCTAGCCTGAGGCTAGGGCTCACCTAGGCTTAGGCTAGGGCACCCCTAGGCTTACGCTAGGGCACCCGTAGGCTTAGGCTAAGGCTAAGACTCACCTAGGTTTAGGCTAGGGCACGCCTAGGCTTAGGCTAGGGCACCCCTAGGCTTAGGTTAGGGCACCCCTAGACTTAGGCTCAGGCACCCCTAGGCTTAGGCTAGGGCACCCCTAGGCTTAGTCTAATGCTTGGGCTCACCTAGCCTAAGGCTAGGGCACCCCTAGGCTTAGGCTAGGGCACCCCAAGGCTTAAGCTAGGGCAACCCTAAGCTTATGCTAGGGCATCCCTAGGCTAAGGCTAGGGCACCCCTAGACTTAGGTTAGGGCACCCATAGGCTTAGGCTAGGGCACCTTTAGGCTTAGGCTAGGGCACCCCTAGGCTTAGGCTAGGGAACCCCAAGGCTTAGGCTAGGGTAACCCTAGGCTTAGGCTAAGGCTAGGGCCCCCCTTGCCTAAGGCTAGGGAACCCCTAGGCTTAGGCTAGGGCACCCCTAGGCTTAGCCTATGGCACCCCTAGGCTTAGGCGATGGCACCCGTAGGCTTGTTCTAGGGCACCCCTAGGCTTAGGCTAGGGCACCCATTGGCTTAGGCTAGGGCACCCCTAGGCTTAGGCTAAGGCTAGGGCACCCCTAGGCTTAGGCTAAGGCTAGGGCTCGCCTAGCCTAAGGCTAGGGCATCCCTAGGCTTAGGCTAGGGCAGCTCTAGGCTTAGGCTAGGGCACCCCTAGGCTTACGATTGGGCACCCCTAGGCTTAAGCTAAGTCTAGGGCTCCCCTAGCCTAAGGCTAGAGCATCCCTTGGCTTAGGCTAGGGCACCACTAGGCTTAGGCTAGGCCACCCCTAGGCTTAGGCTAGGGCACCCCTTGGCTTAGGCTAAGGCTGGGCTAACCTAGGCTTAGGCTAGGACACACCTAGGCTTAGGCTAGGGAACCCCTAGACTAAGGCTAGGGCACCCCTAGGCTTAGGCTAGGGCACCCCTAGGCTTAGGCTAAGGCTGCGGCTCCCCTTGCCTCAGGCTAGTGCACCCCTAGACTCAGGCTATGGCACCCCTAGGCTTAGGCTAGGGTAATCCAAGGCTAGATTAACGTTAGGGCTCCCCTAGCCTCAGGCTAGGGCACCCGAAGGCTCAGGATAGGGCACCCCTAAGCTCAGGCTATGGCACCCCTAGGCTTAGGCTAAGGCTAGGCTCCCCTAGCCTAAGGCTAGAGCACCGCTAGGCTTAGGCTAGGGCACCCCTAGGCTTAGGCTAGGGCAACCCTAGGCTTAGGCTAAGGCTAGGGCTCCCCTAGACTAAGGCTAGGGCACCCCTAGGCTTAGGCTAGTGCACACCTAGGCTTAGGCTACGGCACCCCTAGGCTTACGCTAAGACAAGGGCTACCCTAGCCTATGGCTAGAGCACCCCTAGGATTAGGCTAGGGCACCCCTAGGCTTAGGCAGAGGCACCCCTAGGCTTAGGCTAGGGAACTCCTAGGCTTAGGCTAGGACACCCCTAGGCTTAACCTAAGGCTAGGGATCCCCTCGCCTAAGGCTAGGGCACCCCTAGGCTCAAGCTAGGGCACCCCTAGGCTTAGGCTAGGGCACCCCTAGACTCAGGCTAGGGCACCCGAAAATTAGGCGAGGGCAATCCTAGTCTTAGGCTAAGTCTAAGGCTCCCCTATCCTAAGGCTAGGGCACCCCTAGGCTCAGGCTAGGGCTCCCCTAGGCTTAAGCTAGGGCACCCGTCGGCTTAGACTAAGGCTAGGGCTCCCCTAGCCTAAGGCTAGGGCACCCCTAGGCTTAGGCTAGGGCACCCCTAGGCTTTGGCTAGGCCACCCCTAGGCTTAGGATAGGGAAATTCTAAGCTTATGCTGGGGCACCCCTAGGCTTAGGCTAGGGCACCCCTAGACTTAGGCTAGGGCACCCCAAGGCTGAGGCTTGGGCACCCCTAGGCGTAGGCTAGGGCACCCCTAAGCTTTGGCTAGGGCACCCCTAGGCTTAGGATAGGGAACTTCTAAGCTTAGGCTAGGTCACCCCTAGGATTTGGCTAGGGCACCCCTAGGCTTAGGCTAGAGCACCCCTAGGCTTAAACTAGGGCACCCCTAGGCTTAGGCTAAGGCTAGGGATCCCCTAGCCTAAGGCTAGGGCACTCCTAGGCTTAGGCTAGCACACCCGTAGGCTTATGCTAGGGCAGCCCTAGATTTAGGCTAGGACACCCCTAGGCTTAGGCTAAGGCTAGGGCTCCGCTAGCCTAAGGCTAGGGCACCCCTAGGCTTAGGCTAGGGCACCCCAAGTCTTAGGATGAGTCACCCCTTGGCTTACACTAAGGTTAGGGCTCCCCTAGCCTAAGGCTAGGACACCTCAAGGCTTAGGTTAGGGCACCCCTAGGCTTAGGCTAAGGCTAGGTCACCCCTAGGCTTAGGCTAAGGCACCACTAGGCTTAGGCTAGGGCACCCCTAGGCTTAAGTTAGGGCACCCCTAGGCTTAGGCTAGGGCGCACAAGGCTGAGGTTAGGGCACCCTTAAGCTGAGGCTAGGAGCCCCCTAGGCTTAGGCTAAGGCTTGGGCTCCCCTAGCCTAAGGCTAGGGCACCTCTAGGCTTAGGCTAGGGCACCCTTAGGCTTAGGCTAAGGCTAGGGCTACCCTAGCCTAAAACTAGGGCACCCCTAGGCTTAGGCTACGGCACCCCTAGGCTTAAGCTAGGGCACCTGTAGGCTTAGGCTAAGGCTAGGGCTCCCATAGCCTAAGGCTAGGGCATCCTAGGTTTAGGCTAGGGCACCCCTAGGCTTAGGCTAGGGCACCCCTAGGCTTAAGCTAGGGCACCGCTAGGCTTAGGCTAAGGCTAGGGATCTCCTAGCCTAAGGTTAGGGCACTCCTAGGCTTAGGCTAGGGCACCCGTAGGCTTAGGCAAGGGCACCCCTAGACATAGGCTAGGGCACCCCTAGGCTTAGGCTAAGTCTAGGGCTCCCCTAGTCTAAGGCTAGGGCACCCATAGGCTTGGGCTAGGGCACCCCTAGGCTTATGCTAGGGCACCTGTGGCTTAGGTTAGGGCACCCCTAGGCTTAGGCTATGGCACCCCTAGGCTTAAGCTAGGGCACCCGTAGGCTTAGGCTAAGGCTAGGGCTCCCCTAGCCTAAGGCTGGGGCACCCCTAGGCTTAGGCTAGGGCACCCCTAGGCTTTGGCTAGGCCACCCCTAGGCTTAGGCTAGGGAACTTCTAAGCTTAGGCTAGGGCTCCCCTAGGCTTAGGCTAGGGCACCCCAAGGCTGAGGCTAGGGCACCCCTAGGCTTAGGCTAGGGCACCCCAAGGCTGAGGCTAGGGCACCCCTAGGCTTAGGCTAGGGCACCCCTAAGCTTTGGCTAGGGCACCCCTAGGCTTAGGATAGGGAACTTCTAAGCTTAGGCTAGGTCACCCCTAGGATTTGGCTAGGGCACCCCTAGGTTTAGGGTAGAGCACCCCTAGGCTTAAACTAGGGCACTCCTAGGCTTAGGCTAAGGCTAGGGATCCCCTAGCCTAAGGCTAGGGCACTCCTAGGCTTAGGCTAGCGCACCCGTAGGCTTAGGCTAGGGCACCCCTAGATTTAGGCTAGGGCACCCCTAGGCTTAGGCTAAGTCTAGGGCTCCCCTAGCCTAAGGCTAGGGCACCCCTAGGCTTAGGCTAGGGCACCCCAAGTCTTAGGATAAGGCACCCTTAGTCTTAAGTTAGGGCACCCCTAGTCTTAGGCTAGGGCACCCCAAGGCTGAGGCTAGGGCACCCTTAAGCTGAGGCTAGGGCCCCCTAGGCTTAGGTTAAGGCTTGGGCTCCCCTAGCCTATGGCTAGGACACCCCTAGGATTAGGCTAGGACACCCCTAGGCTTAGGCAAAGGCACCCCTAGACTTAGGCTTGGTAACCCCTAGGCTGAGGCAAGGGCACCCCTAGGCTTAGGCTAAGGCTAGGTCACCCCTAGGCTTAGGCTAAGGCACCACTAGGCTTAGGCTAGGGCACCCCTAGGCTTAAGTTAGGGCACCCCTAGTCTTAGGCTAGAGCACCCCAAGGCTGAGGCTAGGGCACCCTTAAGCTGAGGCTAGGGCCCCCTAGGCTTAGGCTAAGGCTTGGGCTCCCCTAGCCTAAGGCTAGGGCACCTCTAGGCTTAGGCTAGGGCACCCTGAGGCTTAGGCTAAGGCTAGGGCTCCCCTAGCCTAAGACTAGGGCACCCCTAGGCTTAGGCTATGGCACCCCTAGGCTTAAGCTAGGGCACCTGTAGGCTTAGGTAAGGCTAGGGCTCCCATAGCCTAAGGCTAGGGCACCCCTAGGCTTAGGCTAGGGCACCCCTAGACATAGGCTAGGGCACCCCTAGGCTTAGGTTTAGGCTAGGGCACCACTAGGCTTAGGCTAGGGAACCCCTAGGCTTAGGCTAGGGCACCCCTAGGCTTAGGCTAGGTCAGCCCTAGGCTTAGGCTAAGTCTAGGGCTCCCCTAGCCTAAGGCTAGGGCACCCATAGGCTTGGGCTAGGGCACCCCTATGCTTAGGCTACGGCACGTCTAGGCTTAGGCTAGGGCACCCCTAGGCTTAGGCTAGGGCACCCCTAGGCTTAGTCTAGGGCACCCCTAGACTCAGGCTAGGGCACCCCTAAGCTTAGGCTAGGGCAATCCTATGCTTAGGCTAAGGTAGGGCTCCCCTAGGCTCAGGATAGGGCACCCTAGGCTTAGACTAGGGCACCCCTAGGCTTAGGCTAAGGCTTGGGCTCCCCTAGGTTAAGTTAGGGCACCCCTAAGCTTAGGCTAGGCCACCCCTAGGCTTAAGCTAGGGCACCCCTAGGCTTAGGCTAAGGCTAGGGCTCTTCTAGCCTAAGGCTAGGGCTCCCCTAGCCTTAGGCTAGAGCACCCCTAGGCTTAGGCTAGGGCACCCCTAGGCTTAGGCTAGGGCACCATTAGGCTTAGGATAAGGCTACGGCTCCGAGAGCCTCAGGTTAGGGCACTCCTAGACTCAGGCTATGGCACCCCTAGGCTTAGGCTAGGGCAATCCTAGGCTAGACTAAGGCTAGGGCTCCCCTAACCTTATGCTAGGGCAACCGTAGGCTCAGGCTAGGGCACCCATAGGCTTAGGCTAGGACACCCATAGGCTTAGGCTAAGGCTAGGACTCCCCTAGTCTTAGGCTAGGGCACGCCTAGGCTTAGGCTAGGGCACCCCTAGGCTTAGGCTAGGGCACCCCTAGGCTTAGGCTTGGGAACACCTAGGCTTAGGCTAGGGCAACCCTAGGCATAGGCAAAGGCACCCCTAGGCTTGGGCTAGGGCACCCGTAGGCTTAGGCTAAGGCTAGGACTTCCCTAGCCTAAGGCTAGGGCACCCCTAGGCTTAGGCTAGGGCACCCCTAGGCTTAGGCTAGGGCACCCCTAGGCTTAGGCTAGGGCACCCCAAGCCTGAGGCTAGGGCACCCCTAGGCTTAGGCTAGGGCAACGCTAAGCTTTGGCTAGGGCACCCCTAGGCTTAGGATAGGGAACTTCTAAGCTTAGGCTAGGTCACCCCTAGGCTTTGGCTAGGGCACCCCTAGGCTTAGGTTAGAGCACCCCTAGGCTTAAACTAGGGCACCCCTAGGCTTAGGCTAAGGCTAGGGATCCCCTAGCCTAAGGCTAGGGCACTCCTAGGCTTAGGCTAGGGCAACCGTAGGCTTAGGCTAGGGCACCCCTAGATTTAGGCTAGGGCACCCCTAGGCTTAGGCTAAGGCTAGGGCTCCCCTAGCCTAAGGCTAGGGCACCACTAGGCTTAGGCTAGGGCACCCCAAGTCTTAGGATAAGGCACCCCTAGGCTTACACTAAGGTTAGGGCTCCCCTAGCCTAAGGCTAGGGCACCTCTAGGCTTAGGTTAGGGCACACCTAGGCTTAGGCTAGGGCACCCCAGGGTTAGGCTAAGGCTAGGTCACCCCTATGCTTAGGCTAAGGCACCAGTAGGCTTAGGCTAGGGCACCCCTAGGCTTAGGTTAGGGCACCCCTAGGCTTAGGCTAGGGCACCCCTAGGCTTAAGCAAGGGCACCTGTAGGCTTAGGTTAAGGCTAGGGCTCCCATATCCTAAGGCTAGGGCACCCCTATGCTTAGGCTATGGCACCCCTAGGCTTAGGCTAGGGCACCCCTAGGCTTAAGCTAGGGCATCCCTAGGCTTAGGCTAAGTCTAGGGATCCCCTAGCCTAAGGCTAGGGCACTCCTAGGCGTAGGCTAAGGCACCCGTAGGCTTAGGCTAGGGCATCCCTAGACTTAGGCTAGGGCACCCCTAGGCTTAGGTTTAGGCTAGGGCACCCCTAGGCTTAGGCTAGGGCACCCCTAGGCTAAGGCTAAGGCTAGGCTCCCCATGTCTAAGGCTAGAGCACCCCTAGGCTTAGGCTAGGGCACCCCTAGGCTTAGGCTAGGGAACACCTAGGCTCAGGCTAAGGCTAGGGCTCCCCTAGCCTAAGGCTAGGGCACCCCTAGGCTTAGGCTAGGGCACAGCTAGGCTTAGCCTAGAGCACCCCTAGGCTTAGGCTAAGGCAAGGGCTCCCTTAGCCTATGGCTAGGACACCCCTAGGATTAGTCTAGGGCACCCCAAGGCTCAGGTTAGGCACCCCTAGGCTTAGGCTTAGGCTAGGGCATGCCTAGGCTTAGGCTAGGGCACCCCTAGGCTTAGGCTAGGGCACCACTAGGCTTAGGATAGGGCTACGGCTCCGAGAGCCTCAGGTTAGGGAAACCCTAGACTCAGGCTATGGCACCCCTATGCTTTGGCTAGGGCAATCCTAGGCTAGACTAATGCTAGTGCTCCCCTAACCTTATGCTAGGGCACCCGTAGGCTCAGGCTAGGGCACCCATAGGCTTAGGCTAGGGCACCCCTAGCCTTAGGCTAAGGCTAGGACTCCACTAGGCTTAGGCTAGTGCACGCCTAGGCTTAGGCTAGGCCACCCCTAGGCTTAGGCTAAGGCTAGGGCTTCCATAGCCTAAGGCTAGGGCACCCGTAGGCTCAGGCTAGGGCACCCCTAGGCTCAGGCTAGGGCACCCCTAGGTTTAGACTAGGGCATCCCTAGGCTTAGGCTAAGGATGGGCTCCCCTAGCCTGAGGCTAGGGCTCACCTAGGCTTAGGCTAGGGCACCCCTAGGCTTAGGCTAGGGCACCCGTAAGCTTAGGCTAAGGCTAGGACTCCCCTAGGCTTAGGCTAGGGCACGCCTAGGCTTAGGCTAGGGCACCCCTAGGCTTAGGTTAGGGCACCCCTAGGCTTAGGCTCAGACACCCCTAGGCTTAGGCTAGGGCACCCCTAGGCTTAGGCTAATGCTTGGTCTCACCTAGCCTAAGGCTAGGGCACCTCTAGGCTTAGGCTAGGGCACCACTAGGCTTAGGCTAGGGCAATCCTAGGTTAGACTAACGTTAGGGCTCCCCTTGCCTCAGGCTAGGGCACCCGTAGGCTCAGGCTATGGCACCCCTAGGCCCAGGCTAGGGCACCCCTAGGCTTAGGCTAGGGCAACCCTAGGCTAAGGCTAAGGCTAGGCTCCCCATGCCTAAGGCTAGAAGACCCCTAGGCTTAGGCTAGGGCACCCCTAGGCTTAGCCTAGGGCACCCCTATGCTTAGGCTAAGGCAAGGGCTCCCCTAGCCTATGGTTAGGACACCCCTAGGATTAGGCTAGGGCACCCCTAGGCTTAGGCAAAGGCACCCCTAGACTTAGGCTAGGGAACCCCTAAGCTTAGGTAAGGGCACCCCTAGGCTTAGGCTAGGGCACACCTAGGCTTAGGCTAGGGCACCCCTAGGCTTAGGCTATGGGACCCATAGGCTTCGGCTAGGCCACCCCTAGGCTTAGGCTAAGGCTAGGGCTCCCCTAGCCTATGGCTAGGGCACCCGTAGGCTCAGGCTAGGGCACCCCTAGGTTTAGGCTAGGGCACAGCTAGGCTTAGGCTAAGGCTAGGGCTCCCCTAGCCTGAGGCTAGGGCTCACCTAGGCTTAGGCTAGGGCACCCCTAGGCTTACGCTAGGGCACCCGTAGGCTTAGGCTAAGGCTAAGGCTCACCTAGGTTTAGGCTAGGGCACGCCTAGGCTTAGGCTAGGGCACCCCTAGGCTTAGGTTAGGGCACCCCTAGACTTAGGCTCAGGCACCCCTAGGCTTAGGCTAGGGCACCCCTAGGCTTAGTCTAATGCTTGGGCTCACCTAGCCTAAGGCTAGGGCACCTCTAGGCTTAGGCTAGGGCACCACTAGGCTTAGACTAGGGCATCCCTAAGCTTAGGCTTAGGCTAGGGCACCCCTAGGCTTAGGCTAGGGCACCCCAAGGCTTAAGCTAGGGCACCCCTAAGCTTATGCTAGGGCATCCCTAGGTTAAAGCTAGGGCACCCCAAGACTTAGGTTAGGGCACCCATAGGCTTAGGCTAGGGCACCTTTAGGCTTAGGCTAGGGCACCCCTAGGCTTAGGCTAGGGAACCCCAAGGCTTAGGCTAGGGTAACCCTAGGCTTAGGCTAAGGCTAGGGCCCCCCTTGCCTAAGGCTAGGGAACCCCTAGGCTTAGGCTAGGGCACCCCTAGGCTTAGCCTATGGCACCCCTAGGCTTAGGCGAAGGCACCCGTAGGCTTGTTCTAGGGCACCCCTAGGCTTAGGCTAGGGCACCCATAGGCTTAGGCTAGGGCACCCCTAGGCTTAGGCTAAGGCTAGGGCACCCCTAGGCTTAGGCTAAGGCTAGGGCTCGCCTAGCCTAAGGCTAGGGCATCCCTAGGCTTAGGCTAGGGCAGCTCTAGGCTTAGGCTAGGGCACCCCTAGGCTTACGATTGGGCACCCCTAGGCTTAAGCTAAGTCTAGGGCTCCCCTAGCCTAAGGCTAGAGCATCCCTTGGCTTAGGCTAGGGCACCACAAGGCTTAGGCTAGGCCACCCCTAGGCTTAGGCTAGGGCACCCGTTGGCTTAGGCTAAGGCTGGGATAACCTAGGCTTAGGCTAGGGCACACCTTGGCTTAGGCTAGGGAACCCCTAGACTAAGGCTAGGGCACCCCTAGGCTTAGGCTAGGGCACCCCTAGGCTTAGGCTAAGGCTGCGGCTCCCCTTGCCTCAGGCTAGTGCACCCCTAGACTCAGGCTATGGCACCCCTAGGCTTAGGCTAGGGTAATCCAAGGCTAGACTAACGTTAGGGCTCCCCTAGCCTCAGGCTAGGGCACCCGAAGGCTCAGGATAGGGCACCCCTAAGCTCAGGCTTTGGCACCCCTAGGCTTAGGCTAAGGCTAGGCTCCCCTAGCCTAAGGCTAGAGCACCGCTAGGCTTAGGCTAGGGCACCCCTAGGCTTAGGCTAGGGCACCCCTAGGCTTAGGCTAAGGCTAGGGCTCCCCTAGCCTAAGGCTAGGGCACCCCTAGGCTTAGGCTAGTGCACACCTAGGCTTAGGCTACGGCACCCCTAGGCTTACGCTAAGGCAAGGGCTCCCCTAGCCTATGGCTAGAGCACCCCTAGGATTAGGCTAGGGCACCCCTAGGCTTAGGCAAAGGCACCCCTAGGCTTAGGCTAGGGAACTCCTAGGCTTAGGCTAGGACACCCCTAGGCTTAACCTAAGGCTAGGGATCCCCTAGCCTAAGGCTAGGGCACCCCTAGGCTCAAGCTACGGCACCCCTAGGCTTAGGCTAGGGAACCCCTAGACTCAGGCTAGGGCACCCGAAAATTAGGCGAGGGCAATCCTAGTCTTAGGCTAAGTCTAAGGCTCCCCTATCCTAAGGCTAGGGCACCCCTAGGCTCAGGCTAGGGCTCCCCTAGGCTTAAGCTAGGGCACCCGTCGGCTTAGACTAAGGCTAGGGCTCCCCTAGCCTAAGGCTAGGGCACCCCTAGGCTTAGGCTAGGGCACCCCTAGGCTTTGGCTAGGCCACCCCTAGGCTTAGGATAGGGAAATTCTAAGCTTATGCTGGGGTACCCCTAGGCTTAGGCTAGGGCACCCCTAGACTTAGGCTAGGGCACCCCAAGGCTGAGGCTAGGGCACCCCTAGGCGTAGGCTAGGGCACCCCTAAGCTTTGGCTAGGGCACCCCTAGGCTTAGGATAGGGAACTTCTAAGCTTAGGCTAGGTCACCCCTAGGATTTGGCTAGGGCACCCCTAGGCTTAGGCTAGAGCACCCCTAGGCTTAAACTAGGGCACCCCTAGGCTTAGGCTAAGGCTAGGGATCCCCTAGCCTAAGGCTAGGGCACTCCTAGGCTTAGGCTAGCACACCCGTAGGCTTATGCTAGGGCAGCCCTAGATTTAGGCTAGGACACCCCTAGGCTTAGGCTAGGGCACCCCAAGTCTTAGGATGAGTCACCCCTAGGCTTACACTAAGGTTAGGGCTCCCCTAGCCTAAGGCTAGGGCACCTCAAGGCTTAGGTTAGGGCACCCCTAGGCTTAGGCTAAGGCTAGGTCACCCCTAGGCTTAGGCTAAGGCACCACTAGGCTTAGGCTAGGGCACCCCTAGGCTTAAGTTAGGGCACCCCTAGGCTTAGGCTAGGGCACCACAAGGCTGAGGTTAGGGCACCCTTAAGCTGAGGCTAGGAGCCCCCTAGGCTTAGGCTAAGACTTGGGCTCCCCTAGCCTAAGGCTAGGGCACCTCTAGGCTTAGGCTAGGGCACCCTTAGGCTTAGGCTAAGGCTAGGGCTACCCTAGCCTAAGACTAGGGCACCCCTAGGCTTAGGCTACGGCACCCCTAGGCTTAAGCTAGGGCACCTGTAGGCTTAGGCTAAGGCTAGGGCTCCCATAGCCTAAGGCTAGGGCATCCTAGGTTTAGGCTAGGGCACCCCTAGGCTTAGGCTAGGGCACCCCTAGGCTTAAGCTAGGGCACCGCTAGGCTTAGGCTAAGGCTAGGGATCTCCTAGCCTAAGGTTAGGGCACTCCTAGGCTTAGGCTAGGGCACCCGTAGGCTTAGGCAAGGGCACCCCTAGACATAGGCTAGGGCACCCCTAGGCTTAGGCTAAGTCTAGGGCTCCCCTAGTCTAAGGCTAGGGCACCCATAGGCTTGGGCTAGGGCACCCCTAGGCTTATGCTAGGGCACCTGTGGCTTAGGTTAGGGCACCCCTAGGCTTAGGCTATGGCACCCCTAGGCTTAAGCTAGGGCACCCGTAGGCTTAGGCTAAGGCTAGGGCTCCCCTAGCCTAAGGCTGGGGCACCCCTAGGCTTAGGCTAGGGCACCCCTAGGCTTTGGCTAGGCCACCCCTAGGCTTAGGATAGGGAACTTCTAAGCTTAGGCTAGGGCTCCCCTAGGCTTAGGCTAGGGCACCCCAAGACTGAGGCTAGGGCACCCCTAGGCTTAGGCTAGGGCACCCCAAGGCTGAGGCTAGGGCACCCCTAGGCTTAGGCTAGGGCACCCCTAAGCTTTGGCTAGGGCACCCCTAGGCTTAGGATAGGGAACTTCTAAGCTTAGGCTAGGTCACCCCTAGGATTTGACTAGGGCACCCCTAGGTTTAGGCTAGAGCACCCCTAAGCTTAAACTAGGGCACTCCTAGGCTTAGGCTAAGGCTAGGGATCCCCTAGCCTAAGGCTAGGGCACTCCTAGGCTTAGGCTAGCGCACCCGTAGGCTTAGGCTAGGGCACCCCTAGATTTAGGCTAGGGCACCCCTAGGCTTAGGCTAAGTCTAGGGCTCCCCTAGCCTAAGGCTAGGGCACCCCTAGGCTTAGGCTAGGGCACCCCAAGTCTTAGGATAAGGCACCCTTAGTCTTAAGTTAGGGCACCCCTAGTCTTAGGCTAGGGCACCCCAAGGCTGAGGCTAGGGCACCCTTAAGCTGAGGCTAGGGCCCCCTAGGCTTAGGCTAAGGCTTGGGCTCCCCTAGCCTATGGCTAGGACACCCCTAGGATTAGGCTAGGACACCCCTAGGCTTAGGCAAAGGCACCCCTAGACTTAGGCTAGGGAACCCCTAGGCTGAGGCAAGGGCACCCCTAGGCTTAGGCTAAGGCTCGGTCACCCCTAGGCTTAGGCTAAGGCACCACTAGGCTTAGGCTAGGGCACCCCTAGGCTTAAGTTAGGGCACCCCTAGTCTTAGGCTAGAGCACCCCAAGGCTGAGGCTAGGGCACCCTTAAGCTGAGGCTAGGGCCCCCTAGGCTTAGGCTAAGGCTTGGGCTCCCCTAGCCTAAGGCTAGGGCACCTCTAGGCTTAGGCTAGGGCACCCTTATGCTTAGGCTAAGGCTAGGGCTCCCCTAGCCTAAGACTAGGGCACCCCTAGGCTTAGGCTATGGCACCCCTAGGCTTAGGCTAGGGCACCCCTAGACATAGGCTAGGGCACCCCTAGGCTTAGGTTTAGGCTAGGGCACCACTAGGCTTAGGGTAGGGAACCCCTAGGCTTAGGCTAGGGCACCCCTAGGCTTAGGCTAGGTCAGCCCTAGGCTTAGGCTAAGTCTAGGGCTCCCCTAGCGTAAGGCTAGGGCACCCATAGGCTTGGGCTAGGGCACCCCTATGCTTAGGCTAGGGCACGTCTAGGCTTAGGCTAGGGCACCCCTAGGCTTAGGCTAGGGCACCCCTAGGCTTAGTCTAGGGCACCCCTAGACTCAGGCTAGGGCACCCCTAAGCTTAGGCTAGGGCAATCCTATGCTTAGGCTAAGGTAGGGCTCCCCTAGGCTCAGGATAGGGCACCCTAGGCTTAGACTAGGGCACCCCTAGGCTTAGGCTAAGTCTTGGGCTCCCCTAGGTTAAGTTAGGGCACCCCTAAGCTTAGGCTAGGGCACCCCTAGGCTTAAGCTAGGGCACCCCTAGGCTTAGGCTAAGGCTAGGGCTCTTCTAGCCTAAGGCTAGGGTTCCCCTAGCCTTAGGCTAGGGCACCCCTAGCCTTAGGCTAGGGCACCCCTAGGCTTAGGCTAGGGCACCATTAGGCTTAGGATAAGGCTACGGCTCCGAGAGCCTCAGGTTAGGGCACCCCTAGACTCAGGCTATGGCACCCCTAGGCTTAGGCTAGGGCAATCCTAGGCTAGACTAAGGCTAGGGCTCCCCTAACCTTATGCTAGGGCAACCGTAGGCTCAGGCTAGGGCACCCATAGGCTTAGGCTAGGACACCCATAGGCTTAGGCTAAGGCTAGGACTCCCCTAGTCTTAGGCTAGGGCACGCCTAGGCTTAGGCTAGGGCACCCCTAGGCTTAGGCTAGGGCACACCTAGGCTTAGGCTAGGGCACCCCTAGGCTTAGGCTGTGGGACCCATAGGCTTAGGCTACGCCACCCCTAGGCTTAGGCTAAGGCTAGGGCTCCCCTAACCTAAGGCTAGGGCACCCGTAGGCTCAGGCTAGGGCACCCCTAGGCTCAGGCTAGGGCACCCCTAGGATTAGGCTAGGGCACCCCTAGGCTTAGGCTAAGGCTAGGGCTCCCCTAGCCTGAGGCTAGGGCTCAACTAGGCATAGGCTCAGGCACCCCTAGGCTTAGGCTAGGGCACCCATAGGCTTAGGCTAAGGCTAGGACTCCCCTAGGCTTAGGCTAGGGCACGCCTAGGATTAGGCTAGGGCACCCCTAGGCTTAGGTTAGTGCACCCCTAGGCTTAGGCTCAGGCACCCCTAGGCTTAGGCTAGGGCACCCCTAGGCTTAGGCTAATGCTTGGGCTCACCTAGCCTAAGGCTAGGGCACCTCTAGGCTTAGGCTAGGGTACGACAAGGCTTAGGCTAGGGCACCCCTAGGCTTAGGCTAAGGCTAGGGCTCCCCTAGCCTAAGGCTAGGGCACCCCTAAGCTTAGGGTAGGGCACCCTTAAGCTCAGGCTAGGGCAGCCATAGGCTTAAGCTAAGGCAAGGGCTCCCCTAGCCTAAGGCCTGGGCACCCCTTGGCTTTGGCTAGGGCACCCCTAAGCTTAGGCTTAGGCTAGGGCACCCCTAGGCTTAGGCTAGGGCACCCCTAGGTTAAGTTAGGGCACCCCTAAGCTTAGGCTAGGGCACCCCTATGCTTAGGCTAGGGCACGTCTAGGCTTAGGCTAGGGCACCCCTAGGCTCAGGCTAGGGCACCCCTAGGCTTAGTCTAGGGCACCCCTAGACTCAGGCTAGGGCACCCCTAACCTTAGGCTAGGGCAATCCTATGCTTAGGCTAAGGTAGGGCTCCCCTAGGCTCAGGATAGGGCACCCTAGGCTTAGACTAGGGCACCCCTAGGCTTAGGCTAAGGCTAGGGCTCCCCTAGGTTAAGTTAGGGCACCCCTTGGCTTAGGCTAGGGCACCCCTAGGCTTAGGCTAGGGCACCATTAGGCTTAGGATAAGGATACGGCTCCGAGAGCCTCAGGTTAGGGCACCCCTAGACTCAGGCTATGGCACCCCTAGGCTTAGGCTAGGGCAATCCTAGGCTAGACTAAGGCTAGGGCTCCCCTAACCTTATGCTAGGGCAACCGTAGGCTCAGGCTAGGGCACCCATAGGCTTAGGCTAGGGCACCCATAGGCTTAGGCTAAGGGTAGGACTCCCCTAGTCTTAGGCTAAGGCACGCCTAGGCTTAGGCTAGGGCACCCCTAGGCTTAGGCTAGGGCACCCCTAGGCTTAGGCTTGGGCACACCTAGGCTTAGGCTAGGGCACCCCTAGGCTTAGGCTATGGGACCCATAGGCTTAGGCTACGCCACCCCTAGGCTTAGGCTAAGGCTAGGGCTCCCCTAACCTAAGGCTAGGGCACCCGTAGGCTCAGGCTAGGGCACCCCTAGGCTCAGGTTAGGGCACGTCTAGGCTTAGGCTAGGGCACCCCTAGGCTTAGGCTAGGGCACCCCTAGGCTTAGTCTAGGGCACCCCTAGACTCAGGCTAGGGCACCCCTAAGCTTAGGCTAGGGCAATCCTATGCTTAGGCTAAGGTAGGGCTCCCCTAGGCTCAGGATAGTGCACCCTAGGCTTAGACTAGGGCACCCCTAGGCTTAAGCTAAGGCTTGGGCTCCCCTAGGTTAAGTTAGGGCACCCCTAAGCTTAGGCTAGGGCACCCCTAGGCTTAAGCTAGGGCACCCCTAGGCTTAGGCTAAGGGTAGGGCTCTTCTAGCCTAAGGCTAGGGCTCCCCTAGCCTTAGGCTAGAGCACCACTAGGCTTAGGCTAGGGCACCCCTAGGCTTACGCTAGGGCACCATTAGGCTTAGGATAAGGCTACGGCTCCGAGAGCCTCAGGTTAGGGCACCCCTAGATTCAGGCTATGGCACCCCTAGGCTTAGGCTAGGGCAATCCTAGGCTAGACTAAGGCTAGGGCTCCCCTAACCTTATGCTAGGGCAACCGTAGGCTCAGGCTAGGGCACCCATAGGCTTAGGCTAGGATACCCATAGGCTTAGGCTAAGGCTAGGACTCCCCTAGTCTTAGGCTAGGGCACGCCTAAGCTTAGGCTAGGGCACCCCTAGGCTTAGGCTAGGGCACCCCTAGGCTTAGGCTTGGGCACACCTAGGCTTAGGCTAGGGCACCCCTAGGCTTAGGCTGTGGGACCCATAGGCTTAGGCAACGCCACCCCTAGGCTTAGGCTAAGGCTAGGGCTCCCCTAACCTAAGGCTAGGGCACCCGTAGGCTCAGGCTAGGGCACCCCTAGGCTCAGGCTAGGGCACCCCTAGGATTAGGCTAGGGCACCCCTAGGCTTAGGCTAAGGCTAGGGCTCCCCTAGCCTGAGGCTAGGGCTCAACTAGGCATAGGCTCAGGCACCCCTAGGCTTAGGTAGGGCACCCATAGGCTTAGGCTAAGGCTAGGACTCCCCTAGGCTTAGGCTAGGGCACGCCTAGGATTAGGCTAGGGCACCCCTAGGCTTAGGTTAGTGCACCCCTAGGCATAGGCTCAGGCACCCCTAGGCTTAGGCTAGGGCACCCCTAGGCTTAGGCTAATGCTTGGGCTCACCTAGCCTAAGGCTAGGGCACCTCTAGGCTTAGGCTAGGGTACGACAAGGCTTAGGCTAGGGCACCCCTAGGCTTAGGCTAAGGCTAGGGCTCCCCTAGCCTAAGGCTAGGGCACCCCTAAGCTTAGGGTAGGGCACCCTTAAGCTTAGGCTAGGGCAGCCATAGGCTTAAGCTAAGGCAAGGGCTCCCCTAGCCTAAGGCCTGGGCACCCCTTGGCTTTGGCTAGGGCACCCCTAAGCTTAGGCTTAGGCTAGGGCACCCCTAGGCTTAGGCTAGGGCACCCCTAGGTTAAGTTAGGGCACCCCTAAGCTTAGGCTAGGGCACCCCTATGCTTAGGCTAGGGCACGTCTAGGCTTAGGCTAGGGCACCCCTAGGCTCAGGCTAGGGCACCCCTAGGCTTAGTCTAGGGCACCCCTAGACTCAGGCTAGGGCACCCCTAACCTTAGGCTAGGGCAATCCTATGCTTAGGCTAAGGTAGGGCTCCCCTAGGCTCAGGATAGGGCACCCTAGGCTTAGACTAGGGCACCCCTAGGCTTAGGCTAAGGCTAGGGCTCCCCTAGGTTAAGTTAGGGCACCCCTAAGCTTAGGCTAGGGCACCCCTAGGCTTAAGCTAGGGCACCCCTAGGCTTAGGCTAAGGCTAGGGCTCTTCTAGCCTAAGGCTAGGGCTCCCCTAGCCTTAGGCTAGAGCACCCCTTGGCTTAGGCTAGGGCACCCCTAGGCTTAGGCTAGGGCACCATTAGGCTTAGTATAAGGATACGGCTCCGAGAGCCTCAGGTTAGGGCACCCCTAGACTCAGGCTATGGCACCCCTAGGCTTAGGCTAGGGCAATCCTAGGCTAGACTAAGGCTAGGGCTCCCCTAACCTTATGCTAGGGCAACCGTAGGCTCAGGCTAGGGCACCCATAGGCTTAGGCTAGGGCACCCATAGGCTTAGGCTAAGGCTAGGACTCCCCTAGTCTTAGGCTAGGGCACGCCTAGGCTTAGGCTAGGGCACCCCTAGGCTTAGGCTAGGGCACCCCTAGGCTTAGGCTTGGGCACACCTAGGCTTAGGCTAGGGCACCCCTAGGCTTAGGCTATGGGACCCATAGGCTTAGGCTACGCCACCCCTAGGCTTAGGCTAAGGCTAGGGCTCCCCTAACCTAAGGCTAGGGCACCCGTAGGCTCAGGCTAGGGCACCCCTAGGCTCAGGCTAGGGCACGCCTAGGATTAGGCTAGGGCACCCCTAGGCTTAGGCTAAGGCTAGGGCTCCCCTAGCCTGAGGCTAGGGCTCAACTAGGCATAGGCTCAGGCACCCCTAGGCTTAGGCTAGGGCACCCGTAGGCTTAGGCTAAGGCTAGGACTCCCCTAGGCTTAGGCTAGGGCACGCCTAGGATTAGGCTTGGGCACCCCTAGGCTTAGGTTAGTGCACCCCTAGGCTTAGGCTCAGGCACCCCTAGGCTTAGGCTAATGCTTGGGCTCACCTAGCCTAAGGCTAGGGCACCTCTAGGCTTAGGCTAGGGTACGACAAGGCTTAGGCTAGGGCACCCCTAGGCTTAGGCTAAGGCTAGGTCTCCCCTAGCCTAAGGCTAGTGCACCCCTAAGCTTAGGGTAGGGCACCCTTAAGCTTAGGCTAGGGCAGCCATAGGCTTAAGCTAAGGCAAGGGCTCCCTTAGCCTAAGGCCTGGGCACCCCTAGGCTTTGGCTAGGGCACCCCTAAGCTTAGGCTTAGGCTAGGGCACCCCTAGGCTTAGGCTAGGGCACCCCTAGGTTAAGTTAGGGCACCCCTAAGCTTAGGCTAGGGCACCCCTAGGCTTAAGCTAGGGCACCCCTAGGCTTAGGCTAAGGCTAGGGCTCTTCTAGCCTAAGGCTAGGGCTCCCCTAGCCTTAGGCTAGAGCACCCCTAGGCTTAGGCTAGGGCATCCCTAGGCTAAGGCTAGGCCACCCCTAGGCTTAGGTTAGGGCACCCATAGGCTTAGGCTAGGGCACCTCTAGGCTTAGGCTAGGGCACCCCTAGGCTTAGGCTAGGGCACCCCTAGGCTTAGGCTAGGGTAACCCTAGGCTTAGGCTAAGGCTAGGGATCCCCTTGCCTAACGCTACGGAACCCCTAGGCTTAGGCTACGGCACCCCTAGGCTTAGCCTATGGCAACCCTAGGCTTAGGCAATGGCACCTCTAGGCTTGTTTTAGGGCACCCCTAGGCTTAGGCTAGGGCACCCATAGGCTTAGGCTAGGGCACCCCTAGGCTTAGGCTAAGGCTAGGGCACCCCTAGGCTTAGGCTAAGGCTAGGGCTCGCCTAGCCTAAGGCTAGGGCACCCCTAGGCTTAGGCTAGGGCAGCTCTAGGCTTAGGTTAGTGCACCCGTAGTCTTAGGCAAGGGCACCCCTAGACATAGGCTAGGGCACCCTTAGGCTTAGGTTTAGGCTAGGGCACCCCTAGGCTTAGGCTAGGGCATCCCTAGGCTTTGGTAGGGCATCCCTAGGCTTTGGCTAGGGCACCCCTAGGCTTAGGCTAAGGCTAGGGCTCTCCTAGCCTAAGGCTAGGGCACCCCTAGGCTTAGGCTAGGGAACCCCTAGGCTTAGGCTAGGGCACCCCTAGGCTTAGGCTAGGTCAGCCCTAGGCTTAGGCTAAGTCTAGGGCTCCCCTAGCCTAAGGCTAGGGCACCCATAAGCTTGGGCTAGGGCACCCCTATGCTTAGGCTAGGGCACCTCTAGGCTTAGGCTACGGCACCCCTAGGCTTAGGCTAGGGCACCCCTAGACTTAGGCTAAGGCAACGGCTCCCATAGCCTGAGGCTAGGGCACCCCTAGACTCAGGCTAGGGCACCCCTAAGCTTAGGCTAGGGCAATCCTATGCTTAGGCTAAGGTAGGGCTCCCCTAGGCTCAGGATAGGGCACCCTAGGCTTAGACTAGGGCAACCCTAGGCTTAGGCTAAGGCTAGGGCTCCCCTAGCCTAAGGCTACGGCACCCCACGGCTCAGGCTAGGGCACCCCGAGGCTTAGGCTAGGGCACCCCTAGGCTTAGGAAAAGGCTAGGGCTCCCCAAGCCTAAGGCTAGGGCACCGCTAGGCTTTGGCTAGGGCTCCCCTATGCTTAGGCTAAGGCTACGGCTCCCCTAGCCTCAGGCTAGTGCACCCCTAGACTCAGGCTATTGCACCCCTAAGCTTAGGCTAGGGCACCCCTAGGCTTAGGCTCGGGCACCCCTAGGCTTAGGCTAAGGCTGGGCTCCCCTAGCCTAAGGCTAGAGCACCCCTAGGCTTAGGCTAGGGCACCACTAGTCTTAGGCTAAGGCTGGGCTAACCTAGGCTTAGGCTAGGGCACCCCTAGGCTTAGGCTAGGGAACTCCTAGACTAAGGCTATGGCACCCCTAGGCTTAAGCTTGGGCACCCCTAGGCTTAGGCTAGGGCACCCCTACACTTAGGCTAAGGCAACGGCTCCCCTAGCCTCAGGCAAGGGCACCCCTAGACTCAGGCTAGGGGACCCGTTATCTTAGGCTAGGGCAATCCTAGGCTTAGGCTAAGTCTAGGGCTCCCCTATCCTCAGGCTAGGGCACCCCTACGCTCAGGGTAGGGCTACCCTAAACTAAGGCTAGGGCACCCCTAGGCTTAGGCTAGGCCACCCCTAAGCTTAGGCTAGGGCTCCCCTAGGCTTTGGCTAAGACTGTGGCTCCTCTTGCCTCAGGCTAGTTCACCCCTAGATTTAGGCTATGGCACCCCTAGGCTTAGGCTAGGGCAATCCTAGTCTAGACTAACATTAGGGCTCCCCTAGCCTCAGGCTAGGGCACCCGTAGGCTCAGGCTATGGCACCCCTAGGCCCAGGCTAGGGCAGCCCTAGGCTTAGGCTAGGGCACCCCTAGGCTTAGGCTAATGCTTGGGCACCCCTAGCCTCAGGCTAGGGCACCATAAGGCTTAGGCTAGGGCACCCCTAGACTTACGCTAGGGCACCCCTACGCTAAGGCTAAGGCTAGGCTCCCCATGCCTAAGGCTAGAGCAACCCTAGGCTTAGGCTAGGGCACCCCTAGGCTTAGGCTAGAGCACATCTAGGCTTAGGCTAAGGCTAGGGATCCCCTAGCCTAAGGCTAGGGCACCCCTAGGCTTAGGCTAGGGCACACCTAGGCTTAGCCTAGGGCAACCCTAGGCTTAGGCTAAGGCAAGGGCTCCCCTAGCCTATGGCTAGGACACCCCTAGGATTAGGCTAGGGCATGCCTAGGCTTAGGCTAGGGCACCCCTAGGCTTAGGCTAGGGCACCACTGGGCTTAGGCTAGGGCACCCCTAGGCTTAGGCTAGGGCACCCATAGGCTTAAGCTAAGGCTAGGGATCCCCAAGCCTAAGGCTAGGGCACCCCTAGGCTCAAGCTAGGGCACCCCTAGGCTCAGGCTAGGGCACCCCTAAGCTTAGGCTAAGGCTAGGGCTCTCCTAGCCTTAGGATAGGGCAACCCTAGGCTTAGGCTAGGGCATGCCTAGGCTTAGGCTAGGGCACCCCTAGGCTTAGGCTAGGGCACCAGTGGGCTTAGGATAAGGCTACGGCTCCGAGAGACTCAGGTTACGGCACCCCTAGACTCAGGCTATGGCAACCCTAGGCTTAGGCTAGGGCAAGCCTAGGCTAGACTAAGGCTAAGGCTCCCCTAAGCTTATGTTAGGGCAACCGTAGGCTCAAGCTAGGGCACCCATAGGCTTAGGCTAGGGCGCCCCTAGGCTTAGGCTAAGGCTAGGACTCCCCTAGTCTTAGGCTAGGGCACGCCTAGGCTTAGGCTAGGGCACCCCTAGGCTTAGGCTAGGGGCACCCCTAGGCTTAGGCTAGGGCACACCTAGGCTTAGGCTAGGGCACCCCTAGGCTTAGGCTATGGGACCCATAGGCTTAGGCTAGGCCACCCCTAGGCTTAGGCTAAGGCTAGGGCTCCCCTATCCTAAGGCTAGGGCACCCGTAGGCTCAGGCTAGGGCACCCCTAGGCTCAGGCTAGGGCACCCCTAGGTTTAGGCTAGGGCACCCATAGGCTTAGGCTAAGGCTAGGGCTCCCCTAGCCTGAGGCTAGGGCTCACCTAGGCATAGGCTCAGGCACCCCTAGGCTTAGGCTAGGGCACCCGTAGGCTTAGGCTAAGGCTAGGACTCCCCTAGGCTTAGGCTAGGGCACGCCTACGCTTACGCTAGGGCACCCCTAGGCTTAGGTTAGTGCACCCCTAGGCTTAGGCTCAGGCACCCCTAGGCTTAAGCTAGGGCACCCCTAGGCTTAGCCTAATGCTTGGGCTCAACTAGCCTAAGGCTAGGGCACCTCTAGGCTTAGGCTAGGGTACGACAAGGCTTAGGCTAGGGCACCCCTAGGCTTAGGCTAAGGCTAGGGCTCCCCTAGCCTAAGGCTAGGGCACCCCTAAGCTTAGGGTAGGGCACCCTTAAGCTTAGGCTAGGGCAGCCATAGGCTTAAGCTAAGGCAAGGGCTCCCCTAGCCTAAGGCCTAGGCACCCCTAAGCTTAGGCTAGGGCTCCCCTAAGCTTAGGCTTAGGCTAGGGCACCCCTAGGCTTAGGCTAGGGCACCCCTAGGCTTAAGCTAGGGCCCCCTAGGCTTAGGCTAAGGCTAGGGCTCTTCTAGCCTAAGGCTAGGGCTCCCCTAGGCTTAGGCTAGGGCTCCCCTAGGCTTAGGCTAGGGTAACCCTTGGCTTAGGCTAAGGCTAGGGCTCCCCTTGCCTAAGGCTACGGAACCCCTAGGCTTAGGCTAGGGCACCCCTAGGCTTAGCCTATGGCAACCCTAGGCTTAGGCGATGGCACCCCTAGGCTTGTTCTAGGGCACCCCTAGGCTTAGGCTAGGGCACCCATAGGCTTAGGCTAGGGCACCCCTAGGCTTAGGCTAAGGCTAGGGCACCCTTAGGCTTAGGCTAAGGGTAGGGCTCGCCTAGCCTAAGGCTAGGGCAACTCTAGGCTTAGGCTAGGGCAGCTCTAGGCTTAGTTTTGGGCAAATCTAGGCTTAGGCTTGGGCACCCCAAGGCTTAGGCAGGGGCACCTCTGGTCTTAGGCTAAGGCTAGGGCTCCCCTAGCCTAAGGCTAGGGCACCCGTAGGCTTAGGCTAGGGCACCCCTAGGATTAGACTAGGGCACCCCTAGGCTTAGTCTAAGGCTAGGGCACCCCTAGGCTTAGGCTAGGGCACCCATAGTCTTAGGCTAGGGCACTCATAAACTTAGGCTAGGGCACCCCTAGGCTTAGGCAAGGGCATCCCTAGACTTACGCTAGGGCACCCCTAGGCTTAGGCTAAGGCTAGGGCTCCCCTTGCCTAAGGTTAGGGCACCCCTAGGCTTAGGCTAGGGTACCCCTAGGCTTAGGCTAGGGTAGCCATAGGCTTAGGCTAAGTCTAGGGCTCCCCTATGCTTAGGCTAGGGCACCCCTAGGCTTAGGCTAGGGCAGCCATAGGCTTAGGCTAAGTCTAGGGCACCCCTAGGCTTAGGCTAAGGCTAGGACTCCCCTAGGCTTAGGCTAGGGCACGCCTAGGCTTAGGCTAGGGCACCCCTAGGCTTAGGTTAGGGCACCCCTAGGCTTAGGCTCAGGCACCCCTAGTCTTAGGCTAGGGCACCACTAGGCTTAGGCTAAGGCTTGGGCTTACCTAGCGTAAGGCTAGGGCACCTCTAGACTTAGGCTAGGGCACCCCTAGGCTTAGGCTAGGGCACCCCTAGGCTTAGGCTAAGGATAGGGCTCCCCTAGCCTAAGTCTAGGGCACCCATAGGCTTAGGTTAGGGCACCTCTAGGCTTAGGCTAGGGCACCCCTAGGCTTAGGCTAGGGAACCCCTAGGCTTAGGCTAGGGCAGCCATAGGCTTAAGCTAACGTTAGGGCCCCCCTTGCCTAAGGCCTGGGAACCCCTACTTAGGCTAGGGCACCCCAAAACTTAGGCTAAGGCTAGGGCTCCCCTAGCCTAAGACTAGGGCATCCCTAAGCTTAGGCTAGGGGACGCCTAGGCTTAGGCTAGGGCACCCCATAGGCTTAGGCTAGGGAACACCTAGGCTTAGGCTAAGGCTAGGGCTCCCCTAGCCTAAGGCTAGGGCACTCCTAGGCTTAGGCTAGGGCACACCTAGGCTTAGCCTAGGGCAACCCTAGGTTTAGGCTAAGGCAAGGGCTCCCCTAGCCTATGGCTAGGATACCTCTAGGATTAGGCTAGGGCACCCCTAGGCTTAGGCAAAGGCACCCCCAGACTTAGGCTAGGGAACCCCTAGGCTTAGGCAAGGGCACCCCTAGGCTTAGGCTAGGGCACCCCTAGGCTTAGGCTAGGGCACCCCTAGGCTTAAGCTAAGGCTAAGGATCCCCTAGCCTAAGGCTAGGGCACCCCTAGGCTCAAGCTAGGGCACCCCTAGGCTCAGGCTAGGGCACCCCTAGGCTTAGGCTTAGGCTTAGGCTAGGGCATGCCTAGGCTTAGGCTAGGGCACCCCTAGGCTTAGGCTAGGGCACCACTAGGCTTAGGATAAGGCTACGGCTCCGAGAGCCTCAGGTTAGGGCACCCCTAGACTCAGGCTATGGCACCCCTAGGCTTAGGCTAGGGCAATCCTAGGCTAGACTAAGGCTAGGGCTCCCCTAACCTTATGCTAGGGCACCCGTAGGCTCAGGCTAGGGCACCCAAAGGCTTAGGCTAGGGCACCCCTAGGCTTAGGCTAAGGCTAGGAATCCCCTAGGCTTAGGCTAGGGCACGCCTAGGCTTAGGCTAGGGCACCCTTAGGCTTAGGCTAGGGCACCCCTAGGCTTAGGCTAGGGCACACCTAGGCTTAGGCTAGGGCACCCCTAGGCTTAGGCTATGGGACCCATAGGCTTAGGCTAGGCCACCCCTAGGCTTAGGCTAAGGCTAGGGCTCCCCTAGTCTAAGGATAGGGCACCCGTAGGCTCATGCTAGGGCACGCCTAGGCTCAGGCTAGGGCACCCCTAGGTTTAGGCTAGGGCACCCCTAGGCTTAGGCTAAGGCTAGGGCTCCCCTAGCCTGAGGCTAGGGCTCACCTAGGCTTAGGCTAGGGCAACACTAGGCTTAGGCTAGGGCACCCGTAGGCTTAGGCCAAGGCTAGGACTCCCCTAGGCTTAGGTTAGGGCACGCCTAGGCGTAGGCTAGGGCACCCCTAGGCTTAGGTTAGGGCACCCCTAAGCTTAGGCTCAAGCACCCATAGGTTTAGGCTAGGACACCCCTAGGCTTAGGCTAATGCTTGGGCTCACCTAGCCTAAGGCTAGGGCACCTCTAGGCTTAGGCTAGGGCACCACTAGGCTTAGGCTAGGGCACCCCTAGACTTAGGCTAAGGGTAGGGCACCCCTAAGCTTAGGCTAGGGCAGCCATAGGCTTAAGCTAAGGCAAGGGCTCCCCTAGCCTAAGGCCTGGGCACTCCTAGGCTTAGACTAGGGCACCCCTAAGCTTAGGCTTAGGCTAGGGCACCCCTAGGCTTAGGCTAGGGCAACCCAAGGCTTAAGCTAGGGCACCCCTAAGCTTAGGCTAGGGCTCCCCTAGGCTTAAGCTAGGGCACCCCTAGGCTTAGGCTAGGGCATCCCTAGGCTAAGGCTAGGGCACCCCTAGGCTTAGGTTAGGGCACCCATAGGCTTAGGCTAGGGCACCTCTAGGCTTAGGCTAGGGCACCCCTAGGCTTAGGCTAGGGAACCCCTAGGCTTACGCTAGGGTAACCCTAGGCTTAGGCTAAGGCTAGGGCTCCCCTTGCCTAAGGCTAGAGAACCCCTAGGCTTAGGCTAGGGCACCCCTTGGCTTAGCCTATGGCACCCCTAGTCTTAGGTGATGGCACCCCTAGGCTTGTTCTAGGGCACCCCTAGGATTAGGCTAGGGCACCCCTAGGCTTAGGCTAAGGCTAGGGCTCGCCTAGCCTAAGGCTAGGGCACCCCTAGGCTTAGGCTAGGGCAGCTCTAGGCTTAGGTTAGGGCACCCCTAGGCTTAGGCTTGGGCACCCTTAGGCTTAGGCAGGGGCACCCCAAGGCTTAGGCTAGGGCACGCCTAGGCTTTGGCTAGGGCACCCCTAGGCTTAGGCTAAGGCTAGGGCTCTCCTAGCCTAAGGCTAGGGCACCCCTAGGATTAGGCTAGGGAACCCCTAGGCTTAGGCTAGGGAACCGCTAGGCTTAGGCTAGGGCACCCTAGGCTTAAGCTTGGGCACACCTAGACTTAGGCTAGGGCACCCATAGGCTTAGGCTAAGGCAAGGGCTCCCCTAGCCTATGGCTAGGGCACCCCTAGGATTAGGCTAGGGCACCCCTAGGCTTAGGCAAAGGCACCCCTAGGCTTAGGCTAGGGCACCCCTAGGTTTAGGCTAGGGCACCCCTAGGCTCAAGCTACGGCACCCCTAGGCTTAGGCTAGGACACCCGCAGACTCAGGCTAGGGCACCCGAAGCTTAGGCTAGGGCAATCCTAGGCTTAGGCTAAGTCTAGGGCTCCCCTATCCTAAGGCTAGGGCACCCCTAGGCTCAGGTAGGGCTCCCCTAGGCTTAGGCTAAGGCTAGGGCTCCCCTAGCCTAAGGCTAGGGCACCCCTAGCCTAAGGCTAGGGCACCCCTAGGCTTAGGCTAGGGCACCCCTAGGTTTAGGCTAGGGCACCCCTAGGCTTAGGTTAAGGCAAGGGCTCCCCTAGACTATGGCTAGGGCACCCCTAGGCTTAGGCTAGGGCACCCCTAGGCTTAGGCAAAGGCACCCCTAGGCTTAGGCTAGGGCACCCCTAGGCTTAGGCTAGGGCACCTGTGGCTTAGGCTAGGGCACCCCTAGGCTTAGGCTAGGGCACTCAAAAGCTTAAGCTAGGGCACACATAGGCTTAGGCTAAGGCTAGGGCTCCCCTAGCCTAAGGCTAGGGCACCCCTAAGCTTAGGCTAGGGCTCCCCTAGGCTTAGGCTAAGACTATGGCTCCTCTTGCCTCAGGCTAGTTCACCCCTAGACTCAGGCTATGGCACCCCTAGGCGTAGGCTAGGGCAAGCCTAGGCTAGACTAACATTAGGGCTCCCCTAGCCTCAGGCTAGGGCACCCGTAGGCTCAGGCTATGGCACCCCTAGGCCCAGGCTAGGGCACCCCTAGGCTTAGGCTAGGGCACCCCTAGGCTTAGGCTAAGGCTTGGGCTCCCCTAGCCTCAGGCTAGGGCACCCCAAGGCTTAGGCTAGGGCACCCCTAGGCTTAGGCTAGGGCACCCCTAGGCTAAGGCTAAAGCTAGGCTCCCCATGCCTAAGGCTAGAGCACCCCTAGGCTTAGGCTAGGGCACCCCTAGGCTTAGGCTAGGGCACACCTAGGCTTAGGCTAAGGCTAGGGCTCCCCTAGCCTAAGGCTAGGGCACCCATAGGCTTAGGCTAGGGCACACCTAGGCTTAGCCTAGGGCACCCATAGGCTTAGGCTAAGGCAAGGGCTTCCCTAGCCTATGGCTACGACACCCCTAGGATTAGGCTATGGCACCCCTAGGCTTAGGCAAAGGCACCCCTAGACTTAGGCTAGGGAACCCCTAGGCTTAGGCTAGGGCACCCTTAGGCTTAGGCTAGGGCACAACTAGGCTTAGGCTAAGGCTAGGGCTCCCCTAGCCTAAGGCTAGGGCACCCATAGGCTTAGGCTAGGGCACACCTAGGCTTAGCCTAGGGCACCCATAGGCTTAGGCTAAGGCAAGGGCTTCCCTAGCCTATGGCTAGGACACCCCTAGAATTAGGCTATGGCACCCCTAGGCTTAGGCAAAGGCACCCCTAGACTTAGGCTAGGGAACCCCTAGGCTTAGGCAAGGGCACCCCTAGGCTTAGGCTAGGGCACCCCTAGGCTTAGGCTAGGGCACCCCTAGGCTTAAGCTAAGGCTAGGGATCCCCTAGCCTAAGGCTAGGGCACCCTAGGCTCAAGCTAGGGCACCCCTAGGCTCAGGCTAGGGCACCCCTAGGCTTAGGCTAAGGCTAGGGCTCTCCTAGCCTTAGGATAGGTCACCCCTAGGCTTAGGCGAGGGCATGCCTAGGCTTAGGTTAGGGCACCCCTAGGCTTAGGCTAGGGCACCACTAGGCTTAGGATAAGGCTACGGCTCCGAGAGCCTAAGGATAGGGCACCCCTAGACTCAGTCTATGGCACCCCTAGGCTTAGGCTAGGGCAATCCTAGGCTAGACTAAGGCTAGGACTCCCCTAGTCTTAGGCTAGGGCACACCTAGGCTTAGGCTAGGGCAGCCCTAGGATTAGGCTAGGGCACCCCTAGGCTTAGGCTAGGGCACACCTAGGCTTAGGCTAGGGCACCCCTAGGCTTAGGCTATAGGACCCATAGGCTTAGGCTAGGCCAACCCTAGGCTTAGGCTAAGGCTAGGGCTCCCCTAGCCTAAGGCTAGGGCACCCGTAGGCTCAGGCTAGGGCACCCCTAGGCTCAGGCTAGGGCACCCAGGGGTTTAGGCTAGGGCACCCCTAGGCTTAGGCTAAGGCTAGGGCTCCCCTAGCCTGAGGCTAGGGCTCACCTAGGCTTAGGCTCAGCACCCCTAGGCTTAGGCTAGGGCACCCGTAGGCTTAGGCTAAGGCTAGGACTCCCCTAGGCTTAGGCTAGGGCACGCCTAGGCTTAGGCTAGGGCACCCCTAGGCTTAGGTTAGGGCACCCCTAGGCTTAGGCTCAGGCACCCCTAGGCTTAGGCTTGGGCACCCCTAGGCTTAGGCTAATGCTTGGGCTCACCTAGCCTAAGGCTAGGGCACCTCTAGGCTTAGACAAGGGTACCACTAGGCTTAGGCTCGGGCACCCCTAGGCTTAGGCTAAGGCTAGGGCTCCCCTAGCCTAAGGCTAGGGCACCCCTAAGCTTAGGGTAGGGCACCATTAAGCTTAGGCTAGGGCAGCCATAGGCTTAAGCTAAGGCAAGGGCTCCCCTAGCCTAATGCCTGGGCACCCCTTGGCTTAGGCTAGGGCACCCCTAAGCTTAGGCTTAGGCTAGGGCACCCCTACGCTTAGGCTAGGGCACCCCTAGGTTAAGCTAGGACACCCCTAAGGTTAGGCTAGGGCACCCCTAGGCTTAAGCTAGGGCATCCCTAGGCTTAGGCTAAGGCCAGGGCTCCCCTAGCCTAAGGCTAGAGCACCCCTAGGCTTAGGCTAGGGCATCCTTAGGCTAAGGTTAGGCCACCCCTAGGCTTAGGTTAGGGCACCCATAAGCTTAGGCTAGGGCACCCCTAGGCTTAGGCTAGGGTAACCCTAGGCTTAGGCTAAGGCTAGGGCTCCCCTTGCCTAAGGCTAGGGAACCCCTAGGCTTAGGCTAGGGCACCCCTAGGCTTAGCCTATGCCAACCCTAGGCTTAGGCGATGGCACTCCTAAGCTTGTTCTAGGGCACGCCTAGGCTTAGGCTAGGGCACCCATAGGCTTAGGCTAGGGCACCCCTAGGCTTAGGCTAAGGCTAGGGCTCGCCTAGCCTAAGGCTAGGGCACCCCTAGGCTTAGGCTAGGGCAGCTCTAGGCTTAGGTTAGGGCACATCTAGGCTTAGGCTTGGGCATCCCTAGGCTTAGGCAGGGGCACCCCTGGTCTTAGGCTAAGGCTAGGGCTCCCCTAGGCTAAGGTTGGGCACACCTAGGCTTAGGCTAGGGCACCCCTAGGATTAGACTAGGGCACCCCTAGGCTTAGTCTAAGGCTAGGGCACCCCTAGGCTTAGGCAAGGGCATCCCTAGACTTACGCTAGGGCACCCCTAGGCTTAGGCTAAGGCTAGGGCAACCCTAGCCTAAGGTTAGGGCACCCCTAGGCGTCTAGGGCACCCCTAGGCTTAGGCTAGGGAAGCCATAGGCTTAGGCTAAGTCTAAGGCTCCCCTAACCTGAGGCTAGGGCAACACCTAGGCTTAGGCTAGGGCACCCTAGGCTTAGGCTAGGGCACCACTAGGCTTAGGCTAAGGCTAGGACTCCCCAAGGCTTAGGCTAGGGCACGCCTAGGCTTAGGCTAGGGCACCCCTAGGCTTAGGTTAGGGCACCCCTAGTCTTAGGCTCAGGCACCCCTAGGCTTAGGCTAGGGCACCACTAGGCTTAGGGTAGGGCACCCATAGGCTTAGGCTAGGACACCCCTATGCTTAGGCTAGGGCACTCCTAGGCTTAGGCTAAGGCCAGGGCTCCCCTAGCCTAAGGCTAGAGCACCCCTAGGCTTAGGCTAGGGCACCCCTAGGCTAAGGCAAGGGCACCCCTACGCTTAGGTTAGGGCACCTATAGGCTTAGGCTACGGCACCTCTAGGCTTAGGCTAGGGCACCTCTAGGCTTAGGTTAGGGCACCACTAGGCTTAGGATAAGGCTAAGGCTCCGAGATCCTCAGGTTAGGGCACCCATCGACTCAAGCTAGGGCACCCCTAGTCTCAGGCTAGGGCACCCCTAGGCTTAGGCTAAGGCTAGGGCTCCCCTAGCCTAAGGCTAGGGCACCCGTAGGCTCAGGCTAGGGCACCCCTAGGCTCAGGCTAGGGCACCCCTAGGTTTAGGCTAGGGCACCTCTAGGCTTAGGCTAAGGCTAGGGCTCCCCTAGCCTGAGGCTAGGGCTCACCTAGTCTTAGGCTAGGGCACCCCTAGGCTTATGCTAGGGCACCCGTAGGCTTATGCTAAGGCTAGGAATCCCCTAGGCTTAGGCTAGGGCACACCTAGGCTTAGGCTAGGGCACCCCTAGGCTTAGGTTAGGGCACCCCTAGGCTTAGGCTCAGGCACCCCTAGGCTTAGGCTAGGGCAACCCTAGGCTTAGGCTAATGCTTGGGCTCATCTAGCCTAAGGCTAGGGCACCTCTAGGTTTAGGTTAGGGCACCCCTAGGCTTAGGCTCAGGCACCCCTAGGCTTAGGCTAGGGCACCCCTAGGCTTAGGCTAAGGCTAGGGCTCCCCTAGCCTAAGGCTAGGGCACCCCTAAGCTTAGGTTAGGGCACCCCTAAGCTTAGGCTAGGGAAGCCATAGGCTTAAGCTAAGGCAAGGGGTCCCCTAGCCTAAGGCCTGGGCACCCCTAGGCTTAGTCTAGGGCACCCCTAAGCTTAGGCTTAGGCAAGGGCACCCCTAGGCTTAGGCTAGGTCACCCCAAGGCTTAAGCTACGGCACCCCTAAACTTACGCTAGGGCATCCCTAGGCTAAGGTTAGGGCACCCCTAGGCTTAGGTTAGGGCACCCATAGGCTTAGGCTAGGGCACCTCTAGGCTTAGGCTAGGGCACCCCTAGGTTTAGGCTAGGGAACCCCTAGGCTTAGGCTAGGGTAACCCTAGGCTTAGGCTAAGGCTAGGGCACCCCTAGGCTTAGGCTAAGGCTAGGGCTCGCCTAGCCTAAGGCTAGGGCACCAATAGGCTTAGGCTAGGGCAGCTCTAGGCTTAGGTTAGGGCACCCCTAGGCTTAGGCTTGGGCACCCTTAGGCTTAGGCAGGGGCACCCCTAAGCTTAGGATAGGGCACGCCAAGGCTTAGGCTAGGGCACCCCTAGGCTTAGGCTAGGGCACCCATAGGTTTGGGTTGGGGCACCCCTAGGCTTAGGCTAAGGCTAGGGCACCCCTAGGCTTAGGCTAAGGCTAGGGCTCGCCTAGCCTAAGGCTAGGGCACCCCTAGTCTTAGGCTAGGGCAGCTCTAGGCTTAGGTTAGGGCACCCCTAGGTTTAGGCTTGGGCACCCATAGGCTTGGGCTAGGGCACCCCTAGGCTTAGGCTAGGGCACCCTTAGGCTTAGGCTAAGGCTAGGGCTCCCCTAGCCTAAGACTAGGGCACCCCTAGGCTTAGGCTACGGCACCCCTAGGCTTAAGCTAGGGCACCTGTAGGCTTAGGCTAAGGTTAGGGCTCCCATAGCCTAAGGCTAGGGCACCCCTAGGCTTAGGCTAGGTCACCCCTAGGCTTAGGCTAGGGCACCCCTAGGCTTAAGCTAGGGCACCCCTAGGCTTAGGCTAAGGCTAGGGATCTCCTAGCCTAAGGCTAGGGCACTCCTAGGCTTAGGCTAGGGCACCCCTAGGCTTAGGCTAGGGCACCCCTAGGCTTAAGCTAGGGCACCCCTAGGCTTAGGCTAAGGCTAGGGATCTCCTAGCCTAAGGCTAGGTCACCCCTAGGCTTAGGCTAGGGCACCCCTAGGCTTAGGTTTAGGCTAGGGCACCCCTAGGCTTCGGCTAGGGCACCCCTAAGCTTAGGCTAGGGCACCCCTAGGCTTTGGCTAGGGCACCCCTAGGCTTAGGCTAAGGCTAGGGCTCTCCTAGCTTAAGGCTAGGGCACCCCTAGGCTTAGGCTAGGGGACCCCTAGGCTTAGGCTAGGGAACCCCTAGGCTTAAGCGAGGGCTCCCATATGCTTAGGCTAAGGCTACGGCTCCCCTAGCCTCAGGCTAGTGCACCCCTAGACTCAGGCTATTGTACCCCTAAGCTTAGGCTAGGGCACCCCTAGGCTTAGGCTAGGGCACCCCTAGGCTTAGGCTAAGGCTGGGCTCCCCTAGCCTAAGGCTAGAGCACCCCTAGGCTTAGGCTAGGGCACCCCTAGGCTTAGGCTAGGCCACCCCTAGGCTTAGGATAGGGCACCCCTAGTCTTAGGCTAAGGCTGGGCTAACCTAGGCTTAGGCTAGGGCACCCCTAGGCTTAGACTAGGGAACTCCTAGACTAAGGCTAGGGCACCCCTAGGCTTAAGCTTGGGCACCCCTAGGCTTAGACTAGGGCACCCCTACACTTAGGCTAAGGCAACGGCTCCCCTAGCCTCAGGCAAGGGCACCCCTAGTTCAGGCTAGGGCACCCGTTATCTTAGGCTAGGGCAATCCTAGGCTTAGGCTAAGTCTAGGGCTCCCCTATCCTCAGGCTAGGGCACCCCTAGGCTCAGGCTAGGGCTACCCTAGCCTAAGTCTAGGGCACCCCTAGGCTTAGGCTAGGGCACCCCTAAGCTTAGGCTAGGGCTCCCCTAGGCTTAGGCTAAGACTGTGGCTCTCTTGCCTCAGGCTAGTTCACCCCTAGACTCAGGCTATGGCACCCCTAGGTTTAGGCTAGGGCAATCCTAGGCTAGACTAACATTAGGGCTCCCCTAGCCTAGGCTAGGGCACCCGTAGGCTCAGGCTATGGCACCCCTAGGCCCAGGCTAGGGCACCCCTAGGCTTAGGCTAGGGCACCCCTAGGCTTAGGCTAAGGCTTGGGCTCCCCTAGCCTCAGGCTAGGGCACCATAAGGCTTAGGCTAGGGCACCCCTAGGCTTAGGCTAGGGCACCCCTAGGCTAAGGCTAAGGCTAGGCTCCCCATGCCTAAGGCTAGAGCACCCCTAGGCTTAGGCTAGGGCAACCCTAGGCTTAGGCAAGGGCACACCTAAGCTTAGGCTAAGGCTAGGGCTCCCCTAGCCTAAGGCTAGGGCACCCCTAGGCTTAGGCTCGGGCACCCCTAGGCTTAGGCTAAGGCTAGGGCTCTTCTAGCCTAAGGCTAGGGCACCCCTAGGCTTAGTCTATTGCACCCCTAAGCTTCGGCTAGGGCACCCCTAGGCTTAGGCCAAGGCAAGGGCTCCCCTAGCCTATGGCTAGGACACCCCTAGGATTAGGCTAGGGCACCCCTAGGCTTAGGCAAAGGCACCCCTAGACTTAGGCTAGGGAACCCCTAGGCTTAGGCAAGGGCAGCCCTAGGCTTAGGCTAGGGCACCCCTAGGCTTAGGCTAGGGCACCCCTAGGCTTAAGCTAAGGCTAGGGATCCCCTAGCCTAAGGCTAGGGCACCCCTAGGCTCAAGTTGGGCACCCCTAGGCTCAGGCTAGGGCACCCCTAGGATTAGGCTAAGGCTACGGCTCTCCTAGCCTTAGTATAGGGCACCCCTAGGCTTAGGCTAGGGCATGCCTAGGCTTAGGCTAGGGCTACCCTAGGTGTAGGCTAGGGCACCACTAGGCTTAGGATAAGGCTACGGCTCTGAGAGCCTCAGCTTAGGGCACCCATGGACTCAGGCTATGGCACCCCTAGGCTTAGGCTAGGGCAATCCTAGGCTAGACGAAGGCTAGGGCTCCCCTAACCTTATGCTAGGGCAACCGTAGGCTCAGCCTAGGGCACCCATAGGCTTAGGCTAGGGCACAACTAGGCTTAGGCTAGGGCACCCCTAGGCTTAGGCTAGGGCACACCTAGGCTTAGGCTAGGGCACCCCTAGGCTTAGGCTATGTGACCCATAGGCTTAGGCTAGGCCCCCCCTAGGCTTAGGCTAAGGCTAGGGCTCCCCTAGCCTAAGGCTAGGGCACCTGTAGGCTCAGGCTAGGGCACCCCTAGGCTCAGGCTAGGGCACCCCTAGGTTTAGGCTAGGGCACCCCTAGGCTTAGGCTAAGGCTAGGGCTCCCCTAGCCTGAGGCTAGGGCTCACCTAGGCTTAGGCTCAGGCACCCCTAGGCTTAGGCTAAGGCACCCGTAGTCTTAGGCTAAGGCTAGGACTCCCCTAGGCTTAGGCTAGTGAACGCCTAGGCTTAGGCTAGGGCACCCCTAGGCTTAGGTTAGTGCACCCCTAGGCTTAGGCTCAGGCACCCCTAGGCTTAGGCTAGGGCACCTCTAGGCTTAGGCTAATGCTTGGGCTCACCTAGCCTAAGGCTAGGGCACCTCTAGGCTTAGGCTAGGGCACCCCTAGGCTTAGGCTAAGGCTAGGGCTCCGCTAGCCTAAGGCTAGGGCACCCCTAAGCTTTGGTAGGGCACCCCTAAGCTTAGGCTAGGACACCCCTAGGCTTAAACTAAGGCAAGGGCTCCCCTAGCCTAAGGCTAGAGCACCCCTAGGCTTAGGCTAGGGCATCCCTAGGCTAAGGCTAGGCCACCCCTAGGCTTAGGTTAGGGCACCCATAGGCTTAGGCTAGAGCACCTCTAGACTTAGGCTAGGGTACCCCGAGGCTTAGGCTAGGGTAACCCTAGGCTTAGGCTAAGGCTAGGGCTCCCCTTGCCTAAGGCTACGGAACCCCTAGGCTTAGGCTAGGGCAACCCTAGGCTTAGCCTATGGCAACCCTAGGCCTTGGCGATGGCACCCCTAGGCTTGTTCTAGGGCACCCCTAGGCTTAGGCTAGGGCACCCATAGGCTTAGGCTAGAGCACCCCTAGGCTTAGGCTAAGGCTAGGGCACCCCTAGGCTTAGGCTAAGGCTAGGGCTCACCTATCCTAAGGCTAGGGCACCCCTAGGCTTAGGCTAGGGCAGCTCTAGGCTTAGGTTAGGGCACATCTAGGCTTAGGCTTGGGCACCCCTAGGCTTAGGCAGGGGCACCCCTGGTCTTAGGCTAAGGCTAGGGCTCCCCTAGGCTTAGGCTAGGGCACCCATAGACTTAGGCTTGGGCACCCCTAGGCTTAGGCAAGGGCATCCCTAGACTTACGCTAGGGCACCCCTAGGCTTAGGCTAAGGCTAGGGCTCCCCTAGCCTAAGGTTAGGGCACCCCTAGGCTTAGGCTAGGGCACCCCTAGGCTTAGGCTAGGGCAGCCATAGGCTTAGGCTAAGTCTAGGGCTCCCCGAGGCTTAGGCTAGGGCACCCCTAGGCTTAGGCTAGGGCAGCCATAGGCTTAGGCTAAGTCTAGGGCTCCCCTAGGCTTAGGCTAGGGCACCCCTAGGCTTAGGCTAGGGCAGACATAGGCTTAGGCTAAGGCTAGGGCACCCCTAGGATTAGGCTAAGGCTAGGGCTCGCCTAGCCTAAGGCTAGGGCACCCCTAGGCTTAGGCTAGGGCAGCTCTTGGTTTAGGTTAGGGCACATCTAGGCTTAGGCTTGGGCACCCCTAGGCTTAGGCAGGGGCACCCCTGGTCTTAGGTTAAGGCTAGGGCTCCCCAAGCCTAAGTCTAGGGCACCCCTAGGCTTAGGCTAGGGCACCCCTAGGATTAGACTAGGGCAGCCCTAGGCTTAGTCTAAGGCTAGGGCTCCCCTAGGCTTAGGCTAGGGCACCCATAGACTTAGGCTTGGGCACCCCTAGGCTTAGGCAAGGGCATCCCTAGACTTACGCTAGGGCACCCCTAGGCTTAGGCTAAGGCTAGGGCTCCCCTAGCCTAAGGTTAGGGCACCCCTAGGCTTAGGCTAGGGCACCCCTAGGCTTAGGCTAGGGCAGCCATAGGCTTAGGCTAAGTCTAGGGCTCCCCGAGGCTTAGGCTAGGGCACCCCTAGGCTTAGGCTAGGGCAGCCATAGGCTTAGGCTAAGTCTAGGGCTCCCCTAGGCTTAGGCTAGGGCACCCCTAGGCTTAGGCTAGGGCAGACATAGGCTTAGGCTAAGGCTAGGGCACCCCTAGGATTAGGCTAAGGCTAGGGCTCGCCTAGCCTAAGGCTAGGGCACCCCTAGGCTTAGGCTAGGGCAGCTCTTGGTTTAGGTTAGGGCACATCTAGGCTTAGGCTTGGGCACCCCTAGGCTTAGGCAGGGGCACCCCTGGTCTTAGGTTAAGGCTAGGGCTCCCCAAGCCTAAGGCTAGGGCACCCCTAGGCTTAGGCTAGGGCACCCCTAGGATTAGACTAGGGCAGCCCTAGGCTTAGTCTAAGGCTAGGGCACCCCTAGGCTTAGGCTAGGGCACCCATAGACTTAGGCTAGGGCACCCCTAGGCTTAGGCAAGGGCATCCCAAGACTTACACTAGGGCACCCCTAGGCTTAGGCTAAGGCTAGGGCTCCCCTAGCCTAAGGTTAGGGCACCCCTAGGCTTAGGCTAGGGCACCCCTAGGCTAAGGCTAGGGCAGCCATAGGCTTAGGCTAAGTCTAGGGCTCCCCTAGGCTTAGGCTAGGGCACCCCTAGGCTTAGGCTAGGGCAGACATAGGCTTAGGCTAAGACTAGGGCACCCCTAGGCTTAGGCTAAGGCTAGGATTCCCCTAGGCTTAGGCTAGGGCCTGCCTAGGCTTAGGCTAGGGCTCCCCTAGGCTTAGGTTAGGGCACCCCAAGGCTTAGGCTCAGGCACCCCTAGGCTTAGGCTAGGGCACCACTAGGCTTAGGCTAAGGCTTGGGCTTACCTAGCCTAAGGCTAGGGCACCTCTAGTCTTAGGCTAGGGCACCCCTAGGCTTAGGTTAGGGCACCCCTAGACTTAGGCTAGGGCACCCCTAAGCTTAGGCTAAGGCTTGGGCTCCCCTAGCCTAAGACTAGGGCATCCCTAAGCTTAGGCTAGGGGACGCCTTGGCTTAGGCTAGGGCACCCCTAGGCTTAGGCTAGGGAACACCTAGGCTTAGGCTAAGGCTAGGGCTCCCCTAGCCTAAGGCTAGAGCACCCTAGGCTTAAGCTAGGGCACACCTAGGCTTAGCCTAGGGCACCCCTAGGTTTAGGCTAAGGCAAGGGCTCCCCTAGGCTATGGCTAGGACACCCCTAGGATTAGGCAAAGGCACCCCTAGACTTAGGCTAGGGAACCCCTAGGCTTAGGCTAGGGCACCACTAGGCTTAGGCTAGGGCACCCCTATGCTTAGGCTAGGGCACCCCTAGGCTTAGGCTAGGGCACACCTAGGCTTAAGCTAAGGCTAAGGATCCCCTAGACTAAGGCTAGGTCACCCCTAGGCTCAAGCTAGGGCACCCCTAGGCTCAGGCTAGGGCACCCCTAGGCTTAGGCTTAGGCTAGGGCATGCCTAGGCTTAGGCTACGGCACGCCTAGGCTTAGGCTCGGGCACCACTAGGCTTAGGATAAGGCTACGGCTCCGAGAGCCTCAGGTTAGGGCACCCCTAGACTCAGGCTATGGCAACCTTAGGCTTAGGCTAGGGCAATCCTAGGCTAGACTAAGGCTAGGGCTCCCCTAACCTTATGCTAGGGCACCCGTAGGATCAGGCTAGGGCACCCATAGGCTTAGGCTAGGGTACCCCTAGGCTTAGGCTAAGGCTAGGACTCCCCTAGGCTTAGGCTAGGGGAAGCCTAGGCTTAGGCTAGGGCACCCCTAGGCTTAGGCTAGGGCATCCCTAGGCTTAGGCTAGGGCACCCTTAGGCTTAGGCTAGGGCACCCCTAGGCTTAGGGTATGGGACCCATAGGCTTAGGCTAGGCCACCCCTAGGCTTAGGCTAAGGCTAGGGCTCCCCTAGCCTGAGGCTAGGGCTCACCTAGGCTTAGGCTAGGTCACCCCTAGGCTTAGGTTAGGGCACCCGTAGGCTTAGGCTAAGGCTAGGACTCCCCTAGGCTTAGGCTAGGGCACGCCTAGGCTTAGGCTAGGGCACCCCTAGGCTTAGGTTAGGGCACCCCTAGGGTTAGGCTCAGGCACCCCTAGGCTTAGGCTAGGGCACCCCTAGGCTTAGGCTAATGCTTGGTCTCACCTAGCCTAAGGCTAGGGCACCTCTAGGCTTAGGGTAGGGCACCACTAGGCTTGGGCTATGGCAGCCATAGGCTTAAGCTAAGGCAAGGGCTCCCCTAGCCTAAGGCCTGGGCATCCCTAGGATTAGGGTAGGGCACCCCTAAGCTTAGGCTTAGGCTAGGGCACCCCTAGGCTTAGGCTAGGGCATCCCTAGGCTAAGGCTAGTGCACCCCTAGGCTTAGGTTAGGGCACCCATAGGCTTAGGCTAGGGCACCTCTAGGCTTAGGCTAGGGCACCCCTAGGCTTAAGGTAGGGAACCCCTAGGCTTAGGCTAGGGTAAACCTAGGCTTAGGCTAAGGCTGAGGCTCCCCTTGCCTAAAGCTAGGGAACCCCTAGGCTTAGGCTAAGGCACCCCTAGGCTTAGCCTATGGCACCCCTAGGCTTAGGCGATGGCACCCCTAGGCTTGTTCTAGGGCACCCCTAGGCTTAGGCTAGGGCACCCATAGGCTTAGGCTAGGGCACCCCTAGGCTTAGGTTTAGGCTAGGGCACCCCTAGGCTTAGGCTAGGGCACCCCTAGGTTTAGGCTAGGGCACCCCTAGGCTTTGGCTAGGGCACCCCTAGGCTTAGGCTAAGGCTAGGGCTCTCCTAACCTAAGGCTAGGGCACCCCTAGGTTTAGGCTAGGGCACCCCTAGGCTTAGGCTAGGGAACCCCTAGGTTTAGGCTAGGGCACCCCTAGGCTTAGGCTAGGGCACCCCTAGGCTTAGGCTAGGGCACCTCTAGGCTTAGGCTAGGGCACCCCTAGGCTTAGGCTAAGGCACCCCTAGACTTAGGCTAAGGCAACGGCTCCCCAAGCCTCAGGCTAGGGCACCCCTAGACTCAGGCTAGGGCACCCCTAAGCTTAGGCTAGGACAATCCTATGCTTAGGCTAAGGTAGGGCTCCCTAGGCTCAGGATAGGGCACCCTAGGCTTAGACTAGGGCACCCCTAGGCTTAGGCTAATGCTAGGGCTCCCCTAACCTAAGGCTACGGCACCCGTCGGCTCAGGCTAGGGCACCCCGAGGCTTAGGCTAGGGCACCCCTAGGATTAGGAAAAGGCTAGGGCTCTCCTAGCCTAAGGCTACGGCACCGCAAGGCTTAGGCTAGGGCACCCCTAGGCTTAGGCTAGGACACCCCTAGGCTTAAGCTAGGGCTCCCCTATGCTTAGGCTAAGGCTACGGCTCCCCTAGCCTCAGGCTATTGCACCCCTAGACTCAGGCTATTGCACCCCTAAGCTTAGGCTAGGGCACCCCTAGGCTTAGCCTAGGGCACCTCTAGGCTTAGGCTAAGGCTGGGCTCCCCTAGCCTAAGGCTAGAGCACCCCTAGGCTTAGGCTAGGGAACCCCTAGGCTTAGGCTAGGACACCCCTAGGCTTAGGCTAGGGCACCCCTAGGCTTAGGCTAAGGCTGGGCTAACTTAGGCTTAGGCTAGGGCACCCCTAGGCTTAGGCTAGGGAACTCCTAGACTAAGGCTAGGGCACCCCTAGGCTTAAGCTTGGGCACCCCTAGGCTTAGGCTAGGGACCCCCTACACTTAGGCTAAGGCAACGGCTCCCCTAGCCTCAGGAAAGGGCACCCCTAGACTCAGGCTAGGGCACCCGTTATCTTAGGCTACGGCAATCCTAGGCTTAGGCTAATTCTAGGGCTCCCCTATCCTCAGGCAAGGGCACCCCTAGGCTCAGGCTAGGGCTACCCTAGCCTAAGGCTAGGGCACCCCTAGGCTTAGGCTAGGGCACCCCTAGGCTTAGGCTAGGGACCCCTAGGCTTAGGCTAGGGCACCCCTAGGCTTTGGCTAGGGCACCTCTAGGCTTAGGCTAGGGCACCCCTAGACTTAGGCTAAGGCAACGGCTCCCCTAGCCTCAGGCTAGGGCACCCCTAGACTCAGGCTAGGGCACCCCTAAGCTTAGGCTAGGACAATCCTATGCTTAGGCTAAGGTTGGGCTCCCTAGGCTCAGGATAGGGCACCCTAGGCTTAGACTAGGGCACTCCTAGGCTTAGGCTAAAGCTAGGGCACCCCTAGGCTTAGGCTAGGGCATCCCTAGGCTAAGGCTTGGGCACCCCTAGGCTTAGGTTAGGGCACCCATAGGCTTAGGCTAGGGCACCGCTAGGCTTAGGCTAGGGCACCCCTAGGCTTAGGGTAGGGAACCCCTAGGCTTAGGCTAGGGTAAACCTAGGCTTAGGCTAAGGCTAAGGCTCCCCTTGCCTAAAGCTAGGGAACCCCTAGGCTTAGGCTAAGGCACCCCTAGGCTTAGCCTATGGCACCCCTAGGCTTAGGCGATGGCACCCCTAGGCTTGTTCTAGGGCACCCCTAGGCTTAGGCTAGGGCACCCATAGGCTTAGGCTAGGGCACCCCTAGGCTTAGGTTTAGGCTAGGGCACCCCTAGGCTTAGGCTAGGTCACCCCTAGGCTTAGGCTAGGGCACCCCTAGGCTTTGGCTAGGGCACCCCTAGGCTTAGGCTAAGGCTAGGGCTCTCCTAGCCTAAGGCTAGGGCACCCCTAGACTTAGGCTAGGGCACCCCTAGGCTTAGGCTAGGGAACCCCTAGGCTTAGGCTAGGGCACCCCTAGGCTTAGGCTAGGGCACCCCTAGGCTTAGGCTAGGGCACCTCTAGGCTTAGGCTAGGGCACCCCTAGGCTTAGGCTAGGTCAGCCCTAGGCTTAGGCTACGTCTAGGGCTCCCCTAGCTTAAGCTAGGGCACCCATAGGCTTGGGCTAGGGAACCCCTATGCTTAGGCTAGGGCACCTCTAGGCTTAGGCTAGGGCACCCCTAGGCTTAGGCTAAGGCACCCCTAGACTTAGGCTAAGGCAACGGCTCCCCTAGCCTCAGGCTACGGCACCCCTAGACTCAGACTAGGGCACCCCTAAGCTTAGGCTAGGACAATCCTATGCTTAGGCTAAGGTAGGGCTCCCTAGGCTCAGGATAGGGCACCCTAGGCTTAGACTAGGGCACCCCTAGGCTTAGGCTAAGGCAAGGGCTCCCTTGGCCTATGGCTAGGACACCCCTATGATTAGGCTAGGGCACCCCTAGGCTTAGGCAAAGGCACCCCTAGACTTAGGCTAGGGAACCCCTAGGCTTAGGCAAGGGCACCCCTAGGCTTAGGCTAGGGAACCCCTAGGCTTAGGCTAGGGCACCCCTAGGCTTAGGCTAGGGCACCTCTAGGCTTAGGCTAGGGCACCCCTAGGCTTAGGCTAGGTCAGCCCTAGGCTTAGGCTACGTCTAGGGCTCCCCTAGCTTAAGCTAGGGCACCCATAGGCTTGGGCTAGGGAACCCCTATGCTTAGGCTAGGGCACCTCTAGGCTTAGGCTAGGGCACCCCTAGGCTTAGGCTAAGGCACCCCTAGACTTAGGCTAAGGCAACGGCTCCCCTAGCCTCAGGCTACGGCACCCCTAGACTCAGACTAGGGCACCCCTAAGCTTAGGCTAGGACAATCCTATGCTTAGGCTAAGGTAGGGCTCCCTAGGCTCAGGATAGGGCACCCTAGGCTTAGACTAGGGCACCCCTAGGCTTAGGCTAAGGCAAGGGCTCCCTTGGCCTATGGCTAGGACACCCCTATGATTAGGCTAGGGCACCCCTAGGCTTAGGCAAAGGCACCCCTAGACTTAGGCTAGGGAACCCCTAGGCTTAGGCAAGGGCACCCCTAGGCTTAGGCTAGGGCACCCCTAGGCTTAGGCTAGGGCACCCCTAGGCTTAAACTAAGGCTAGGGATCACATAGCCTAAGGCTAGGGCACCCCTATGCTCAAGCTAGGGCACCCCTAGGCTGAGGCTAAGGCACCCTAGGCTTAGGCTAAGGTTAGGGCTCTCCTTCCCTTAGGATAGGGCACCCCTAGGCTTAGGCTAGGGCATGCCTAGGGTTAGTCTAGGACACCCCTAGGCTTAGGCTAGGGCACCACTAGGCTTAGGATAAGGCTACGGCTCTGAGAGCCTCAGGTTAGGGCACCCCTAGACTCAGGCTATGGCACCCCTAGGCTTAGGCTAGGGCACACCTAGGCTTAAGCTAAGGCTAAGGATCCCCTAGCCTAAGGCTAGGTCACCCCAAGGCTCAAGCTAGGGCACCCCTAGGCTCAGGCTAGGGCACCCCTAGGCTTAGGCTTAGGCTAGGGCATGCCTAGGCTTAGGCTAGGGCACGCCTAGGCTTAGGCTCGGGCACCACTAGGCTTAGGATAAGGCTACGGCTCCGAGAGCCTCAAGTTAGGGCACCCCTAGACTCAGACTATGGCAACACTAGGCTTAGGCTAGGGCAATCCTAGGCTAGACTAAGGCTAGGGCTCCCCTAACCTTATGCTAGGGCACCCATAGGATCAGGCTAGGGCACCCATAGGCTTAGGCTAGGGCACCCCTAGGCTTAGGCTAAGGCTAGGACTCCCCTAGGCTTAGCCTAGGGGATGCCAAGGCTTAGCCTATGGCACCCCTAGGCTTAGGCGATGGCACCCCTAGGCTTGTTCTAGGGCACCCCTAGGCTTAGGCTAGGGCACCCATAGGCTTAGGCTAGGGCACCCCTAGGCTTAGGTTTAGGCTAGGGCACCCCTAGGCTTAGGCTAGGGCACCCCTAGGCTTAGGCTAGGGCACCCCTAGGCTTTGGCTAGGGCACCCCTAGGCTTAGGCTAAGGCTAGGGCTCTCCTAGCCTAAGGCTAGGGCACCCCTAAACTCAGGCTAGGGCACCCCTAAGCTTAGGCTAGGACAATCCTATGCTTAGGCTAAGGTAGGGCTCCCTAGGCTCAGGATAGGGCACCCTAGGCTTAGACTAGGGCACCCCTAGGCTTAGGCTAAGGCAAGGGCTCCCTTGGCCTATGGCTAGGACACCCCTATGATTAGGCTAGGGCACCCCTAGGCTTAGGCAAAGGCACCCCTAGACTTAGGCTAGGGAACCCCTAGGCTTAGGCAAGGGCACCCCTAGGCTTAGGCTAGGGCACCCCTAGGCTTAGGCTAGGGCACCCCTAGGCTTTGGCTAGGGCACCCCAAGCTTAGGCTAGGGAACCCATAGGCTTAGGCTAGGGAACCCCTAGGCTTAGGCTAGGGCACCCCTAGGCTTAGGCTAGGGCACCCATAGGCTTAGGGTAGGGCACCTCTAGGCTTAGGCGCGGGCACCCCTAGGCTTAGGCTAGGTCAGCCCTAGGCTTAGGCTAAGTCTAGGGCTCCCCTAGCCTAAGGCTAGGGCACCCGTAGGCTTGGGCTAGGGAACCCCTATGCTTAGGCTAGGGCACCTCTAGGCTTAGGCTAGGGCACCCCTAGACTTAGGCTAAGGCACCCCAGACTTAGGCTAAGGCAACGGCTCCCCTAGCCTCAGGCTAGGGCACCCCTAAACTCAGGCTAGGGCACCCCTAAGCTTAGGCTAGGACAATCCTATGCTTAGGCTAAGGTAGGGCTCCCTAGGCTCAGGATAGGGCACCCTAGGCTTAGACTAGGGCACCCCTAGGCTTAGTCTAAGGCAAGGGCTCCCTTGGCCTATGGCTAGGACACCCCTATGATTAGGCTAGGGCAACCCTAGGCTTAGGCAAAGGCACCCCTAGACTTAGGCTAGGGAACCCCTAGGCTTAGGCAAGGGCACCCCTAGGCTTAGGCTAGGGCACCCCTAGGCTTAGGCTAGGGCACCCCTAGGCTTAAGCTAAAGCTAGGGATCCCATAGCCTAAGGCTAGGGCACCCCTAGGCTCAAGCTAGGGCACCCCTAGGCTGAGGCTAAGGCACCCCTAGGCTTAGGTTAAGGTTAGGGCTCTCCTAGCCTTAGGATAGGGCACCCCTAGGCTTAGGCTAGGGCATGCCTAGGCTTAGTCTAGGGCACCCCTAGGCTTAGGCTAGGGCACCACTAGGCTTAGGATAAGGCTACGGCTCTGAGAGCCTCAGGTTAGGGCACCCCTAGACTCAGGCTATGGCACCCCTAGGTTTAGGCTAGGGCACACCTAGGCTTAAGCTAAGGCTAAGGATCCCCTAGCCTAAGGCTAGGTCACCCCTAGGCTCAAGCTAGGGCACCCCTAGGCTCAGGCTAGGGCACCCCTAGGCTTAGGCTTAGGCTAGGGCATGCCTAGGCTTAGGCTAGGGCACACCTAGGCTTATTCTCGGGCACCACTAGGCTTAGGATAAGGCTACGGCTCCGAGAGCCTCAAGTTAGGGCACCCCTAGACTCAGGCTATGGCAACCCTAGGCTTAGGCTAGGGCAATCCTAGGCTAGACTAAGATTAGGCCTCCCCTAACCTTATGCTAGGGCACCCATAGGATCAGGTTAGGGCACCCATAGGCTTAGGCTAGGGCACCCCTAGGCTTAGGCTAAGGCTAGGACTCCCCTAGGCTTAGCCTAGGGGATGCCTAGGCTTAGGCTAGGGCACCCCTAGGCTTAGGCTAGGGCACCCCTAGGCTTAGGCTAGGACACCCCTAGGCTTAAGCTAGGGCTCCCCTATGCTTAGGCTAAGGCTACGGCTCCCCTAGCCTCAGGCTAGTGCACCCCTAGACTCAGGCTATTGCACCCCTAAGCTTAGGCTAGGGCACCCCTAGGCTTAGCCAAGGGCACTTCTAGGCTTAGGCTAAGGCTGGGCTCCCCTAGCCTAAGGCTAGAGCACCCCTAGGCTTAGGCTAGGGAACCCCTATGCTTAGGCTAGGACACCCCTAGGCTTAGGCTAGGGCACCCCTAGGCTTAGGCTAAGGCTGGGCTAACTTAGGCTTAGGCTAGGGAACCCCTAGGCTTAGGCTAGGGAACTCCTAGACTAAGGCTAGGGCACCCCTAGGCTTAAGCTTGGGCACCCCTAGGCTTAGGCTAGGGCACCCCTACACTTAGGCTAAGGCAACGGCTCCCCTAGCCTCAGGCAAGGGCACCCCTAGACTCAGGCTAGGGCACCCGTTATCTTAGGCTAGGGCAATCCTAGGCTTAGGCTAATTCTAAGGCTCCCCTATCCTCAGGCAAGGGCACCCCTAGGCTCAGGCTAGGGCTACCCTAGCCTAAGGCTAGGGCACCCCTAGGCTTAGGCTAGGGCACCCCTAAGCTTAGGCTAGGGCTCCCCTAGGTTTAGGCTAAGACTGTGGCTCCTCTTGCCTCAGGCTATTTCACCCCTAGACTCAGGCTATGGCACCCCTAGGCTTAGGCTAGGGCAATCCTAGGCTAGACTAACATTAGGGCTCCCCTAGCCTCAGGCTAGGGCACCCTTCGGCTCAGGCTATGGCACCCCTAGGCCCCGGCTAGGGCACCCCTAGGCTTAGGCTAGGGCACCCCTAGACTTAGGCTAAGGCTTGGGCTCCCCTAGCCTCAGGCTAGGGTACCCCAAGGCTTAGGCTAGGGCACCCCTAGGCTTAGGCTAGGGCACCCCTAGGCTAAGGCTAAGGCTAGGCTCCCCATGCCTAAGGCTAGAACACCCCTAGGCTTAGGCTAGGGCACCTCTAGGCTTAGGCTAGGGCACACCTAGGCTAAGGCTAAGGCTAGGGCTCCCCTATCCTAAGGCTAGGGCACCCCTAGGCTTAGGCTAGGGCACACCTAGGCTTAGCCTAGGGCACCCCTAGGCTTAGGCTAAGGCAAGGGCTCCCTTCGCCTATGGCTAGGACACCCCTAGGATTAGGCTAGGGCACCCCTAGGCTTAGGCAAAGGCACCCCTAGACTTAGGCTAGGGAACCCCTAGGCTTAGGCAAGAGCACCCCTAGTCTTAGGCTAGGGCACCCCTAGGCTTAGGCTAGGGCACACCTAGGCTTAGGCTAGGGCACCCCTAGGCTTAAGCTAAGGCTAGGGATCCCATAGCCTAAGGCTAGGGCACCCCTAGGCTCAAGCTAGGGCACCCCTAGGCTGAGGCTAAGGCACCCTTGGCTTAGGCTAAGGCTACGGCTCTCCTAGCCTTAGGATAGGGCACCCCTAGGCTTAGGCTAGGGCATGCCTAGGCTTAGTCTAGGGCACCCCTAGGCTTAGGCTAGGGCACCACTAGGCTTAGGATAAGGCTACGGCTCTGAGAGCCTCAGGTTAGAGCACCCCTAGACTCAGGCTATGGCACCCCTAGGCTTAGGCTAGGGCACACCTAGGCTTAAGCTAAGGCTAAGGATCCCCTAGCCTAAGGCTAGGTCACCCTTAGGCTCAAGCTAGGGCACCCCTAGGCTCAGGCTAAGGCACCCCTAGGCTTAGGCTTAGGCTAGGGCATGCCTAGGCTTAGGCTAGGGCATGCCTAGGCTTAGGCTCGGGCACCACTAGGCTTAGGATAAGGCTACGGCTCCGAGAGCCTCAGGTTAGGGCACCCCTAGACTCAGGCTATGGCAACCCTAGGCTTAGGCTAGGGCAATCCTAGGCTAGACTAAGGCTAGTGCTCCCCTAACCTTATGCTAGGGCACCCGTAGGATCAGGCTAGGGCACCCATAGGCTTAGGCTAGGGCACCCCTAGGCTTAGGCTAAGGCTAGGACTCCCCTAGGCTTAGGCTAGGGGAAGCCTAGGCTTAGGCTAGGGCACCCCTATGCTTAGGCTAAGGCTAGGACTCCCCTAGGCTTAGGCTAGGGCACCCCTAGGCTTAGGCTAGGGCACCCCTAGGCTTAGGCTAGAGCACCCCTAGGCTTAGGCTATGGGACCCATAGGCTTAGGCTAGGCCACCCCTAGGCTTAGGGTAAGGTTAGGGCTCCCCTAGCCTAAGGCTAGGGCACCCGTAGGCTCAGGCTAGGGCACCCCTAGGCTTAGGCTAAGGCTAGGGCTCCCCTAGCCTGAGGCTAGGGCTCACCTAGGCTTAGGCTAGGGCACCCCTATGCTTAGGCTAGGGCACCCGTAGGCTTAGGCTAAGGCTAGGACTCCCCTAGGCTTAGGCTAGGGCACGCCTAGGCTTAGGCTAGGGCACCCCTAGGCTTAGGTTAGGGCACCCCTAGGCTTAGGCTCAGGCACCCCTAGGCTCAGGCTAGGGCACCCCTAGGCTTAGGCTAATGCTTGGTCTCACCTAGCCTAAGGCTAGGGCACCTCTCGGCTTAGGGTAGGGCACCACTAGGCTTAGGCTATGGCAGCCATAGGCTTAAGCTAAGGCAAGGGCTCCCCTAGCCTAAGGCCTGGGCACCCCTAGGCTTTGGCTAGGGCACCCCTAAGCTTAGGGTTAGGCTAGGGCACCCATAGGCTTAGGCTAGGGCACCTCTAGGCTTAGGCTAGGGCACCCCTAGGCTTAGGGTAGGGAACCCCTAGGCTTAGGCTAGGGTAAACCTAGGCTTAGGTTAAGGCTAACTCTCCCCTTCCCTAAAGCTAGGGAACCCCTAGGCTTAGGCTAAGGCACCCCTAGGCTTAGCCTATTGCACCCCTAGGCTTAGGCGATGGCACCCCTAGGCTTGTTCTAGGGCACCCCTAGGCTTAGGCTAGGGCACCCCTAGGCTTAGGCTAGGACACCCCTAGGCTTAAGCTAGGGCTCCCCTATGCTTAGGCTAAGGCTACGGCTCCCCTAGCCTCAGGCTAGTGCACCCCTAGACTCAGGCTATTGCACCCCTAAGCTTAGGCTAGGGCACCCCTAGGCTTAGCCAAGGGCACCTCTAGGCTTAGGCTAAGGCTGGGCTCCCCTAGCCTAAGGCTAGAGCACCCCTAGGCTTAGGCTAGGGAACCCCTATGCTTAGGCTAGGACACCCCTAGGCTTAGGCTAGGGCACCCCTAGGCTTAGGCTAAGGCTGGGCTAACTTAGGCTTAGGCTAGGGCACCCCTAGGCTTAGGATAGGGAACTCCTAGACTAAGGCTAGGGCACCCCTAGGCTTAAGCTTGGGCACCCCTAGGCTTAGGCTAGGGCACCCCTACACTTAGGCTAAGGCAACGGCTCCCCTAGCCTCAGGCAAGGGCACCCCTAGACTCAGGCTAGGGCACCCGTTATCTTAGGCTAGGGCAATCCTAGGCTTAGGCTAATTCTAAGGCTCCCCTATCCTCAGGCAAGGGCACCCCTAGGCTCAGGCTAGGGCTACCCTAGCCTAAGGCTAGGGCACCCCTAGGCTTAGGCTAGGGCACCCCTAAGCTTAGGCTAGGGCTCCCCTAGGTTTAGGCTAAGACTGTGGCTCCTCTTGCCTCAGGCTATTTCACCCCTAGACTCAGGCTATGGCACCCCTAGGCTTAGGCTAGGGCAATCCTAGGCTAGACTAACATTAGGGCTCCCCTAGCCTCAGGCTAGGGCACCCTTCGGCTCAGGCTATGGCACCCCTAGGCCCCGGCTAGGGCACCCCTAGGCTTAGGCTAGGGCACCCCTAGACTTAGGCTAAGGCTTGGGCTCCCCTAGCCTCAGGCTAGGGTACCCCAAGGCTTAGGCTAGGGCACCCCTAGGCTTAGGCTAGGGCACCCCTAGGCTAAGGCTAAGGCTAGGCTCCCCATGCCTAAGGCTAGAACACCCCTAGGCTTAGGCTAGGGCACCTCTAGGCTTAGGCTAGGGCACACCTAGGCTAAGGCTAAGGCTAGGGCTCCCCTAGCCTAAGGCTAGGGCACCCCTAGGCTTAGGCTAGGGCACACCTAGGCTTAGCCTAGGGCACCCCTAGGCTTAGGCTAAGGCAAGGGCTCCCTTCGCCTATGGCTAGGACACCCCTAGGATTAGGCTAGGGCACCCCTAGGCTTAGGCAAAGGCACCCCTAGACTTAGGCTAGGGAACCCCTAGGCTTAGGCAAGAGCACCCCTAGTCTTAGGCTAGGGCACCCCTAGGCTTAGGCTAGGGCACACCTAGGCTTAGGCTAGGGCACCCCTAGGCTTAAGCTAAGGCTAGGGATCCCATAGCCTAAGGCTAGGGCACCCCTAGGCTCAAGCTAGGGCACCCCTAGGCTGAGGCTAAGGCACCCCTAGGCTTAGGCTAAGGCTACGGCTCTCCTAGCCTTAGGATAGGGCACCCCTAGGCTTAGGCTAGGGCATGCCTAGGCTTAGTCTAGGGCACCCCTAGGCTTAGGCTAGGGCACCACTAGGCTTAGGATAAGGCTACGGCTCTGAGAGCCTCAGGTTAGAGCACCCCTAGACTCAGGCTATGGCACCCCTAGGCTTAGGCTAGGGCACACCTAGGCTTAAGCTAAGGCTAAGGATCCCCTAGCCTAAGGCTAGGTCACCCTTAGGCTCAAGCTAGGGCACCCCTAGGCTCAGGCTAAGGCACCCCTAGGCTTAGGCTTAGGCTAGGGCATGCCTAGGCTTAGGCTAGGGCATGCCTAGGCTTAGGCTCGGGCACCACTAGGCTTAGGATAAGGCTACGGCTCCGAGAGCCTCAGGTTAGGGCACCCCTAGACTCAGGCTATGGCAACACTAGGCTTAGGCTAGGACAATCCTAGGCTAGACTAAGGCTAGTGCTCCCCTAACCTTATGCTAGGGCACCCGTAGGATCAGGCTAGGGCACCCATAGGCTTAGGCTAGGGCACCCCTAGGCTTAGGCTAAGGCTAGGACTCCCCTAGGCTTAGGCTAGGGGAAGCCTAGGCTTAGGCTAGGGCACCCCTATGCTTAGGCTAAGGCTAGGACTCCCCTAGGCTTAGGCTAGGGCACCCCTAGGCTTAGGCTAGGGCACCCCTAGGCTTAGGCTAGGGCACCCCTAGGCTTAGGCTATGGGACCCATAGGCTTAGGCTAGGCCACCCCTAGGCTTAGGGTAAGGTTAGGGCTCCCCTAGCCTAAGGCTAGGGCACCCGTAGGCTCAGGCTAGGGCACCCCTAGGCTTAGGCTAAGGCTAGGGCTCCCCTAGCCTGAGGCTAGGGCTCACTTAGGCTTAGGCTAGGGCACCCCTTGGCTTAGGCTAGGGCACCCGTAGGCTTAGGCTAAGGCTAGGACTCCCCTAGGCTTAGGCTAGGGCACGCCTAGGCTTAGGCTAGGGCACCCCTAGGCTTAGGTTAGGGCACCCCTAGGCTTAGGCTCAGGCACCCCTAGGCTCAGGCTAGGGCACCCCTAGGCTTAGGCTAATGCTTGGTCTCACCTAGCCTAAGGCTAGGGCACCTCTCGGCTTAGGGTAGGGCACCACTAGGCTTAGGCTATGTCAGCCATAGGCTTAAGCTAAGGCAAGGGCTCCCCTAGCCTAAGGCCTGGGCACCCCTAGGCTTAGGCTAGGGCACCCCTAAGCTTATGGTTATGCTAGGGCACCCCTAGGCTTAGGCTAGGGCATCCCTAGGCTAAGGCTAGGGCACCCCTAGGCTTAGGTTAGGGCACCCATAGGCTTAGGCTAGGGCACCTCTAGGCTTAGGCTAGGGCACCCCTAGGCTTAGGGTAGGGAACCCCTAGGCTTAGGCTAGGGTAAACCTAGGCTTAGGCTAAGGCTAACTCTCCCCTTCCCTAAAGCTAGGGAACCCCTAGGCTTAGGCTAAGGCACCCCTAGGCTTAGCCTATTGCACCCCTAGGCTTAGGCGATGGCACCCCTAGGCTTGTTCTAGGGCACCCCTAGGCTTAGGCTAGGGCACCCATATTCTTATGCTAGTGCACCCCTAGGCTTAGGTTTAGGCTAGGGCACCCCTAGGCTTAGGCTAGGGCACCCCTAGGCTTTGGCTAGGGCACCCCTAGGCTTAGGCTAAGGCTAGGGCTCTCCTAGCCTAAGGCTAGGACACCCCTAGGCTTAGGCTAGGGCACCCCTAGGCTTAGGCTAGGGAACCCCTAGGCTTAGGCTAGGGCACCCCTAGGCTTAGGCTAGGGCACCTCTAGGCTTAGGCTAGGGCACCCCTAGGCTTAGGCTAAGGCACACCTAGACTTAGGCTAAGGCAACGGCTCCCCTAGCCTCACGCTACGGCACCCCTAGACTCAGGCTAGGGCACCCCTAAGCTTAGGCTAGGACAATCCTATGCTTAGGCTAAGGTTGAGCTCCCTAGGCTCAGGATAGGGCACCCTAGGCTTAGACTAGGGCACTCCTAGGCTTAGGCTAAGGCTAGGGCACCCCTAGGCTTAGGCTAGGGCATCCCTAGGCTAAGGCTAGGGCTCCCCTAGGCTTAGGTTAGGGCACCCATAGGCTTAGGCTAGGGCACCTCTAGGCTTAGGCTAGGGCACCCCTAGGCTTAGGGTAGGGAACCCCTAGGCTTAGGCTAGGGTAAACCTAGGCTTAGGCTAAGGCTAAGGCTCCCCTTGCCTAAAGCTAGGGAACCCCTAGGCTTAGGCTAAGGCACCCCTAGGCTTAGCCTATGGCACCCCTAGGCTTAGGCGATGGCACCCCTAGGCTTGTTCTAGGGCACCCCTAGGCTTAGGCTAGGGCACCCATAGGCTTATGCTAGGGCACCCCTAGGCTTAGGTTTAGGCTAGGGCACCCCTAGGCTTAGGCTAGGGCACCCCTAGGCTTAGTTTTAGGCTAGGGCACCCCTAGGCTTAGGCTAGGGCACCCCTAGGCTTAGGCTAGGGCACCCCTAGGCTTTGGCTAGGGCACCCCAAGCTTAGGCTAGGGAACCCATAGGCTTAGGCTAGGGAACCCCTAGGCTTAGGCTAGGGCACCCCTAGGCTTAGGCTAGGGCACCCCTAGGCTTAGGCTAGGGCACCTCTAGGCTTAGGCTCGGGCACCCCTAGGCTTAGGCTAGGTCAGCCCTAGGCTTAGGCTAAGTCTAGGGCTTCCCTAGCCTAAGGCTAGGGCACCCCTAGGCTTGGGCTAGGGAACCCCTATGCTTAGGCTAGGGCAACTCTAGGCTTAGGCTAGGGCACCCCTAGACTTAGGCTAAGGCACCCCAGACTTAGGCTAAGGCAACGGCTCCCCTAGCCAAAGGCTAGGGCACCCATAGGCTTGGGCTAGGGAACCCCTATGCTTAGGCTAGGGCACCTCTAGGCTTAGGCTAGGGCACCCCTAGGCTTAGGCTAGGGCACCCCTAGGCTTAAGCTAAGGCTAGGGATCCCATAGCCTAAGGCTAGGGCACCCCTAGGCTCAAGCTAGGGCACCCCTAGGCTGAGGCTAAGGCACCCCTAGGCTTAGGCTAAGGTTAGGGCTCTCCTAGCCTTAGGATAGGGCACCCCTAGGCTTAGGCTAGGGCATGCCTAGGCTTAGTCTAGGGCACCCCTAGGCTTAGGCTAGGGCACCACTAGGCTTAGGATAAGGCTACGGCTCTGAGAGCCTCAGGTTAGGGCACCCCTAGACTCAGGCTATGGCACCCCTAGACTTAGTCTAGGGCACCCCTAGGCTTAGGCTAGGGCACCACTAGGCTTAGGATAAGGCTACGGCTCTGAGAGCCTCAGGTTAGGGCACCCCTAGACTCAGGCTATGGCACCCCTAGGCTTAGGCTAGGGCACACCTAGGCTTAAGCTAAGGCTAAGGATCCCCTAGCCTAAGGATAGGTCACCCCTAGGCTCAAGCTAGGGCACCCCTAGGCTCAGGCTAGGGCACCCCTAGGCTTAGGCTTAGGCTAGGGCATGCCTAGGCTTAGGCTAGGGCACGCCTAGGCTTAGGCTCGGGCACCACTAGGCTTAGGATAAGGCTACGGCTCCGAGAGCCTCAGGTTAGGGCACCCCTAGACTCAGGCTATGGCAAGCCTAGGCTTAGGCTAGGGCAATCCTAGGCTAGACTAAGGCTAGGGCTCCCCTAACCTTATGCTAGGGCACCCGTAGAATCAGGCTAGGGCACCCATAGGCTTAGGCTAGGGCACCCCTAGGCTTAGGCTAAGGCTAGGACTCCCCTAGGCTTAGCCTAGGGGATGCCTAGGCTTAGGCTGGGGCACCCCTAGGCTTAGGCTAGGGCACCCCTAGGCTTAGGCTAGGGCACCCCTAGGCTTAGGCTAGGGCACCCCGAGGCTTAGGCTATGGGACCCATAGGCTTAGGCTAGGCCACCCCTAGGCTTAGGGTAAGGTTAGGGCTCCCCTAGCCTAAGGCTAGGGCAACCGTAGGCTCAGGCTGGGGCACCCCTAGGCTTAGGCTAAGGCTAGGGCTACCCTAGCCTGAGGCTAGGGCTCACCTAGGCTTAGGCTAGGGCACCCCTAGGCTTAGGCTAGGGCACCCGTAGGCTTAGGCTAAGGCTAGGACTCCCCTAGGCTTAGGCTAGGGCACGCCTAGGCTTAGGCTAGGGCACTCCTAGGCTTAGGTTAGGGCACCCCTAGGCTTAGGCTCAGGCACCCCTAGGCTTAGGCTAGGGCACCCCTAGGCTTAGGCTAATGCTTGGTCTCACCTAGCCGAAGGCTAGGGCACCTCTAGGCTTAGGGTAGGTCACCACTAGGCTTAGGCTATGGCAGCCATAGGCTTAAGCTAAGGCAAGGGCTCCCCTAGCCTAAGGCCTGGGCAACCCTAGGCTTAGGCTAGGGCACCCCTAAGCTTAGGCTTAGGCTAGGGCACCCCTAGGCTTAGGCTAGGGCATCCCTAGGCTAAGGCTAGGGCACCCCTAGGCTTAGGTTAGGGCACCCATAGGCTTAGGCTAGGGCACGTCTAGGTTTAGGCTAGGGCACCCTTATGCTTAGGGTAGGGAACCCCTAGGCTTAGGCTAGGGTAAACCTAGGCTTAGGCTAAGGCTAAGGATCCCCTTGCCTAAAGCTAGGGAACCCCTAGGCTTAGGCTAAGGCACCCCTAGGCTTAGCCTATGGCACACCTAGGCTTAGGCGATGGCACCCCTAGGATTGTTCTAGGGCACCCCTAGGCTTAGGCTAGGGCACCCATAAGCTTATGCTAGGGCACCCCTAGGCTTAGGTTTAGGCTAGGCCACCCCTAGGCTTAGGGTAAGGTTAGGGCTCCCCTAGCCTAAGGCTAGGGCACCCGTAGGCTCAGGCTAGTGCACCCCTAGGCTTAGGCTAAGGCTAGGGCTCCCCTAGCCTGAGGCTAGGGCTCACCTAGGCTTAGGCTAGGGCACCCCTAGGCTTAGGCTAGGGCACCCGTAGGCTTAGGCTAAGGCTAGGACTCCCCTAGGCTTAGGCTAGGGCACGCCTAGGCTTAGGCTAGGGCACCCCTAGGCTTAGGTTAGGGCACCCCTAGGCTTAGGCTCAGGCACCCCTAGGCTCAGGCTAGGGCACCCCTAGGCTTAGGCTAATGCTTGGTCTCACCTAGCCTAAGGCTAGGGCACCTCTCGGCTTAGGGTAGGGCACCACTAGGCTTAGGCTATGGCAGCCATAGGCTTAAGCTAAGGCAAGGGCTCCCCTAGCCTAAGGCCTGGGCACCCCTAGGCTTAGGCTAGGGCACCCCTAAGCTTAGGGTTAGGCTAGGGCACCCCTAGGCTTAGGCTAGGGCATCCCTAGGCTAAGGCTAGGGCACCCCTAGGCTTAGGCTAGGGCACCTCTAGGCTTAGGCTAGGGCACCCCTAGGCTTAGGGTAGGGAACCCCTAGGCTTAGCCTAGGGTAAACCTAGGCTTAGGCTAAGGCTAACTCTCCCCTTCCCTAAAGCTAAGGAACCCCTAGGCTTAGGCTAAGGCACCCCTAGGCTTAGCCTATTGCACCCCTAGGCTTAGGCGATGGCACCCCTAGGCTTGTTCTAGGGCACCCCTAGGCTTAGGCTAGGGCACCCATATTCTTATGCTAGGGCACCCCTAGGCTTAGGTTTAGGCTAGGGCACCCCTAGGCTTAGGCTAGGGCACCCCTAGGCTTAGGCTAGGGCACCCCTAGGCTTTGGCTAGGGCACCCCTAGGCTTAGGCTAAGGCTAGGGCTCTCCTAGCCTAAGGCTAGGACACCCCTAGGCTTAGGCTAGGGCACCCCTAGGCTTAGGCTAGGGAACCCCTAGGCTTAGGCTAGGGCACCCCTAGGCTTAGGCTAGGGCACCTCTAGGCTTAGGCTAGGGCACCCCTAGGCTTAGGCTAAGGCACACCTAGACTTAGGCTAAGGCAACGGCTCCCCTAGCCTCAGGCTAGGGCACCCCTAGACTCAGGCTAGGGCACCCCTAAGCTTAGGCTAGGACAATCCTATGCTTAGGCTAAGGTTGAGCTCCCTAGGCTCAGGATAGGGCACCCTAGGCTTAGACTAGGGCACTCCTAGGCTTAGGCTAAGGCTAGGGCACCCCTAGGCTTAGGCTAGGGCATCCCTAGGCTAAGGCTAGGGCACCCCTAGGCTTAGGTTAGGGCACCCATAGGCTTAGGCTAGGGCACCTCTAGGCTTAGGCTAGGGCACCCCTAGGCTTAGGGTAGGGAACCCCTAGGCTTAGGCTAGGGTAAACCTAGGCTTAGGCTAAGGCTAAGGCTCCCCTTGCCTAAAGCTAGGGAACCCCTAGGCTTAGGCTAAGGCACCCCTAGGCTTAGCCTATGGCACCCCTAGGCTTAGGCGATGGCACCCCTAGGCTTGTTCTAGGGCACCCCTAGGCTTAGGCTAGGGCACCCATAGGCTTAGGCTAGGGCACCCCTAGGCTTAGGTTTAGGCTAGGGCACCCCTAGGCTTAGGCTAGGGCACCCCTAGGCTTAGGTTTAGGCTAGGGCACCCCTAGGCTTAGGCTAGGGCACCCCTAGGCTTAGGCTAGGGCACCCCTAGGCTTTGGCTAGGGCACCCCAAGCTTAGGCTAGGGAACCCATAGGCTTAGGCTAGGGAACCCCTAGGCTTAGGCTAGGGCACCCCTAGGCTTAGGCTAGGGCACCCCTAGGCTTAGGCTAGGGCACCTCTAGGCTTAGGCTCGGGCACCCCTAGGCTTAGGCTAGGTCAGCCCTAGGCTTAGGCTAAGTCTAGGGCTCCCCTAGCCTAAGGCTAGGGCACCCATAGGCTTGGGCTAGGGAACCCCTATGCTTAGGCTAGGGCACCTCTAGGCTTAGGCTAGGGCACCCCTAGACTTAGGCTAAGGCACCCCAGACTTAGGCTAAGGCAACGGCTCCCCTAGCCTCAGGCTAGGGCACCCCTAAACTCAGGCTAGGGCACCCCTAAGCTTAGGCTAGGACAATCCTATGCTTAGGCTAAGGTAGGGCTCCCTAGGCTCAGGATAGGGCACCCTAGGCTTAGACTAGGGCACCCCTAGGCTTAGGCTAAGGCAAGGGCTCCCTTGGCCTATGGCTAGGACACCCCTATGATTAGGCTAGGGCACCCCTAGGCTTAGGCAAAGGCACCCCTAGGCTTAAGCTAAGGCTAGGGATCCCATAGCCTAAGGCTAGGGCACCCCTAGGCTCAAGCTAGGGCACCCCTAGGCTGAGGCTAAGGCACCCCTAGGCTTAGGCTAAGGTTAGGGCTCTCCTAGCCTTAGGATAGGGCACCCCTAGGCTTAGGCTAGGGCATGCCTAGGCTTAGTCTAGGGCACCCCTAGGCTTAGGCTAGGGCACCACTAGGCTTAGGATAAGGCTACGGCTCTGAGAGCCTCAGGTTAGGGCACCCCTAGACTCAGGCTATGGCACCCCTAGGCTTAGTCTAGGGCACCCCTAGGCTTAGGTTAGGGCACCACTAGGCTTAGGATAAGGCTACGGCTCTGAGAGCCTCAGGTTAGGGCACCCCTAGACTCAGGCTATGGCACCCCTAGGCTTAGGCTAGGGCACACCTAGGCTTAAGCTAAGGCTAAGGATCCCCTAGCCTAAGGCTAGGTCACCCCTAGGCTCAAGCTAGGGCACCCCTAGGCTCAGGCTAGGGCACCCCTAGGCTTAGGCTTAGGCTAGGGCATGCCTAGGCTTAGGCTAGGGCACGCCTTGGCTTAGGCTCGGGCACCACTAGGCTTAGGATAAGGCTACGGTTCCGAGAGCCTCAGGTTAGGGCACCCCTAGACTCAGGCTATGGCAACCCTAGGCTTAGGCTCGGGCAATCCTAGGCTAGACTAAGGCTAGGGCTCCCCTAACCTTATGCTAGGGCACCCGTAGAATCAGGCTAGGGCACCCATAGGCTTAGGCTAGGGCACCCCTAGGCTTAGGCTAAGGCTAGGACTCCCCTAGGCTTAGCCTAAGGGATGCCTAGGCTTAGGCTAGGGCACCCCTAGGCTTAGGCTAGGGCACCCCTAGGCTTAGGCTAGGGCACCCCTAGGCTTAGGCTAGGGCACCCCTAGGCTTAGGCTATGGGACCCATAGGCTTAGGCTAGGCCACCCCTAGGCTTAGGGTAAGGTTAGGGCTCCCCTAGCCTAAGGCTAGGGCACCCGTAGGCTCAGGCTAGGGCACCCCTAGGCTTAGGCTAAGGCTAGGGCTACCCTAGCCTGAGGCTAGGGCTCACCTAGGCTTAGGCTAGGGCACCCCTAGGCTTAGGCTAGGGCACCCGTAGGCTTAGGCTAAGGCTAGGACTCCCCTAGGCTTAGGCTAGGGCACGCCTAGGCTTAGGCTAGGGCACCCCTAGGCTTAGGTTAGGGCACCCCTAGGCTTAGGCTCAGGCACCCCTAGGCTTAGGCTAGGGCACCCCTAGGCTTAGGCTAATGCTTGGTCTCACCTAGCCGAAGGCTAGGGCACCTCTAGGCTTAGGGTAGGTCACCACTAGGCTTAGGCTATGGCAGCCATAGGCTTAAGCTAAGGCAAGGGCTCCCCTAGCCTAAGGCCTGGGCACCCCTAGGCTTAGGCTAGGGCACCCCTAAGCTTAGGCTTAGGCTAGGGCACCCCTAGGCTTAGGCTAGGGCATCCCTAGGCTAAGGCTAGGGCACCCCTAGGCTTAGGTTAGGGCACCCATAGGCTTAGGCTAGGGCACCTCTAGGCTTAGGCTAGGGCACCCTTAGGCTTAGGGTAGGTAACCCCTAGGCTTAGGCTAGGGTAAACCTAGGCTTAGGCTAAGGCTAAGGCTCCCCTTGCCTAAAGCTAGGGAACCCCTAGGCTTAGGCTAAGGCACCCCTAGGCTTAGCCTATGGCACCCCTAGGCTTAGGCGATGGCACCCCTAGGATTGTTCTAGGGCACCCCTAGGCTTAGGCTAGGGCACCCATAGGCTTATGCTAGGGCACCCCTAGGCTTAGGTTTAGGCTAGGGCAACCCTAGGCTTAGGCTAGGGCACCCCTAAGCTTAGGCTAGGACAATCCTATGCTTAGGCTAAGGTAGGGCTCCCTAGGCTCAGGATAGGGCACCCTAGGCTTAGACTAGGGCACCCCTAGGCTTAGGCTAAGGCTAGGGCACCCCTAGGCTTAGGCTAGGGCACCCCTAGGCTTAGGCTAGGACTCCCCTAGGCTTAGGCTAGGGGAAGCCTAGGCTTAGGCTAGGGCACCGCAAGGCTTAAGCTAGGGCTCCCCTATGCTTAGGCTAAGGCTACGGCTCCCCTAGCCTCAGGCTAGTGCACCCCTAGACTCAGGCTATTGCACCCCTAAGCTTAGGCTAGGGCACCCCTTGGCTTAGGCTAGGGCACCCCTAGGCTTAGGCTAAGGCTGGGCTCCCCTAGCCTAAGGCTAGAGCACCCCTAGGCTTAGGCTAGGGCACCCCTAGGCTTAGGCTAGGACACCCCTAGGCTTAGGCTAGGGCACCCCTAGGCTTAGGCTAAGGCTGGGCTAACTTAGGCTTAGGCTAGGGCACCCCTAGGCTTAGGCTAGGGAACTCCTAGACTAAGGCTAGGGCACCCCTAGGCTTAAGCTTCGGCACCCCTAGGCTTAGGCTAGGGCACCCCTAGACTTAGGCTAAGGCAACGGCTCCCCTAGCCTCAGGCAAGGGCACCCCTAGACTCAGGCTAGGGCACCCGTTATCTTAGGCTAGGGCAATCCTAGGCTTAGGCTAAGTCTAGGGCTCCCCTATCCTCAGGCAGGGGCACCCGTAGGCTCAGGCTAGGGCTACCCTAGCCTAAGGCTAGGGAACCCCTAGGCTTAGGCTAGGGCACCCCTAAGCTTAGGCTAGGGCTCCCCTAGGTTTAGGCTAAGACTGTGGCTCCTCTTGCCTCAGGCTATTTCACCCCTAGACTCAGGCTATGGCACCCCTAGGCTTAGGCTAGGGCAATCCTAGGCTAGACTAACATTAGGGCTCCCCTAGCCTCAGGCTAGGGCACCCGTAGGCTCAGGCTATGGCACCCCTAGGCCCAGGCTAGGGCACCCCTAGGCTTAGGCTAGGGCACCCCTAGGCTTAGGCTAAGGCTTGGGCTCCCCTAGCCTCAGGCTAGGGCACCCCAAGGCTTAGGCTAGGGCACCCCTAGGCTTAGGCTAGGGCACCCCTAGGCTAAGGCTAAGGCTAGGCTCCCCTTGCCTAAGGCTAGAACACCCCTAGGCTTAGGCTAGGGCACCCCTAGGCTTAGGCTAGGGCACACCTAGGCTTAGGCTAAGGCTAGGGCTCCCCTAGCCTAAGGCTAGGGCACCACTAGGCTTAGGCTAGGGCACACCTAGGCTTAGCCTAGGGCACCCCTAGGCTTAGGCTAAGGCAAGGGCTCCTTTGGCCTATGGCTAGGACACCCCTAGGATTAGGCTAGGGCACCCCTAGGATTAGGCAAAGGCACCCCTAGACTTAGGCTAGGGAACCCCTAGGCTTAGGCAAGGGCACCCCTAGGCTTAGGCTAGGGCACCCCAAGGCTTAGGCTAGGGCACCCCTAGGCTTAAGCTAAGGCTAGGGATCCCATAGCCTAAGGCTAGGGCACCCCTAGGCTCAAGCTAGGGCACCCCTAGGCTGAGGCTAAGGCACCCCTAGGCTTAGGCTAAGGCTAGGGCTCTCCTTCCCTTATTATAGGGCACCCCTAGGCTTAGGCTAGGGCATGCCTAGGCTTAGTCTAGGGCACCCCTAGGCTTAGGCTAGGGCACCACTAGGCTTAGGATAAGGCTACGGCTCTGAGAGCCTCAGGTTAGGGCACCCCTAGACTCAGGCTATGGCACCCCTAGGCTTAGGCTAGGGCAATCCTAGGCTAGACTAAGGCTAGGGCTCCCCTAACCTTATGCTAGGGTAACCGTAGGCTCAGGCTAGGGCACCCATAGGATTAGGCTAGGGCACCCCTAGGCTTAGGCTATGGGACCCATAGGCTTAGGCTAGGCCACCCCTAGGCTTAGGCTAAGGCTATGGCTCCCCTAGCCTAAGGCTAGGGCACCCGTAGGCTCAGGCTAGGGCACCCCTAGGCTCAGGCTAGGGCACCCATAGGTTTAGGCTAGGGCTCACCTAGGCTTAGCCTCAGCAACCCTAGGCTTAGGCTAGGGCACCCGTAGGCTTAGGCTAAGGCTAGGACTCCCCTAGGCTTAGGCTAGGGCACGCCTAGGCTTAGGATAGGGCACCCCTAGGCTTAGGTTAGGGCACCCCTAGGCTTAGGCTCCGGCACCCCTAGGCTTAGGCTAGGGCACCCCTAGGCTTAGGCTAATGCTTGGGCTCACCTAGCCTAAGGCTCGGGCACCTCTAGGCTTAGGCTAGGGTACCACTAGGCTTAGGCTAGGGCACCCCTAGGCTTAGGATAAGGCTAGGGCTCCCCTAGCCTAAGGCTAGGGCACCCCTAAGCTTAGGGTAGGGCACCCTTAAGCTTAGGGTAGGGCAGCCATAGGCTTAAGCTAAGGCAAGGGCTCCCCTAGCCTAAGGCCTGGGCACCCCTAGGCTTAGGCTAGGGCACCCCTAAACTTAGGCTTAGGCTGGGGCACCCCTAGGCTTAGGCTAGGGCACCCCTAGGTTAAGCTAGGGCACCCCTAAGCTTAGGCTAGGGTACCCCTAGGCTTAAGCTAGGGCACCCCTAGGCTTAGGCTAAGGCTAGGGCTCTTCTAGCCTAAGGCTAGGGCACCCCTAGGCTTAAGCTAGGGAACCCCTAGGCTTAGGCTAGGGCACCCCTAAGCTTAGGCTAGGGCTCCCCTAGGTTTAAGCTAAGACTGTGGCTCCTCTTGCCTCAGGCTAGTTCACCCCTAGACTCAGGCTATGGCACCCCTAGGCTTAGGCTAGGGCAATCCTAGGCTAGACTAACATTAGGGCTCCCCTAGCTTCAGGCTAGGGCACCCGTAGGCTCAGGCTATGGCACCCCTAGGCCCAGGCTAGGGCACCCCTAGCCTTAGGCTAGGGCACCCCTAGGCTTAGGCTAAGGCTTGGGCTCCCCTAGCCTCAGGCTAGGGCACCCCAAGGCTTAGGCTAGGGCACCCCTAGGCTTAGGCTAGGGCACCCCTAGGCTAAGGCTAAGGCTAGGCTCCCCTTGCCTAAGGCTAGAACACCCCTAGGCTTAGGCTAGGGCACCCCTAGGCTTAGGCTAGGGCACACCTAGGCTTAGGCTAAGGCTAGGGTTCCCCTAGCCTAAGGCTAGGGCACCCCTAGGCTTAGGCTAGGGCACCCCTAGGCTTAGGCTAAGGCAAGGGCTCCTTTGGCCTATGGCTAGGACACCCCTAGGATTAGGCTAGGGCACCCCTAGGATTAGGCAAAGGCACCCCTAGACTTAGGCTAGGGAACCCCTAGGCTTAGGCAAGGGCACCCCTAGGCTTAGGCTAGGGCACCCCTAGGCTTAGGCTAGGGCATCCCTAGGCTTAAGCTAAGGCTAGGGATCCCATAGCCTAAGGCTAGGGCACCCCGAGGCTCAAGCTAGGGCACCCCTAGGCTGAGGCTAAGGCACCCCTAGGCTTAGGCTAAGGCTAGGGCTCTCCTTCCCTTATTATAGGGCACCCCTAGGCTTAGGCTAGGGCATGCCTAGGCTTAGTCTAGGGCACCCCTAGGCTTAGGCTAGGGCACCACTAGGCTTAGGATAAGGCTACGGCTCTGAGAGCCTCAGGTTAGGGCACCCCTAGACTCAGGCTATGGCACCCCTAGGCTTAGGCTAGGGCAATCCTAGGCTAGACTAAGGCTACGGCTCCCCTAACCTTATGCTAGGGTAACTGTAGGCTCAGGCTAGGGCACCCATAGGATTAGGCTAGGGCACCCCTAGGCTTAGGCTATGGGACCCATAGGCTTAGGCTAGGCCACCCCTAGGCTTAGGCTAAGGCTATGGCTCCCCTAGCCTAAGGCTAGGGCACCCGTAGGCTCAGGCTAGGGCACCCCTAGGCTCAGGCTAGGGCACCCATAGGTTTAGGCTAGGGCTCACCTAGGCTTAGCCTCAGCAACCCTAGGCTTAGGCTAGGGCACCCGTAGGCTTAGGCTAAGGCTAGGACTCCCCTAGGCTTAGGCTAGGGCATGCCTAGGCTTAGGATAGGGCACCCCTAGGCTTAGGTTAGGGCGCCCCTAGGCTTAGGCTCCGGCACCCCTAGGCTTAGGCTAGGGCACCCCTAGGCTTAGGCTAATGCTTGGGCTCACCTAGCCTAAGGCTCGGGCACCTCTAGGCTTAGGCTAGGGTACCACTAGGCTTAGGCTAGGGCACCCCTAGGCTTAGGCTAAGGCTAGGGCTCCCCTAGCCTAAGGCTAGGGCACCCCTAAGCTTAGGGTAGGGCACCCTTAAGCTTAGGGTAGGGCAGCCATAGGCTTAAGCTAAGGCAAGGGCTCCCCTAGCCTAAGGCCTGGGCACCACTAGGCTTAGGCTAGGGCACCCCTAAACTTAGGCTTAGGCTGGGGCACCCCTAGGCTTAGGCTAGGGCACCCCTAGGTTAAGCTAGGGCACCCCTAAGCTTAGGCTAGGGCACCCCTAGGCTTAAGCTAGGGCACCCCTAGGCTTAGGCTAAGGCTAGGGCTCTTCTAGCCTAAGGCTAGGGCACCCCTAGGCTTAAGCTAGGGAACCCCTAGGCTTAGGCTAGGGCACCCCTAAGCTTAGGCTAGGGCTCCCCTAGGTTTAGGCTAAGACTGTGGCTCCTCTTGCCTCAGGCTAGTTCACCCCTAGACTCAGGCTATGGCACCCCTAGGCTTAGGCTAGGGCAATCCTAGGCTAGACTAACATTAGGGCTCCCCTAGCCTCAGGCTAGGGCACCCTTAGGCTCAGGCTATGGCACCCCTAGGCCCCGGCTAGGGCACCCCTAGGCTTAGGCTAGGGCACCCCTAGACTTAGGCTAAGGCTTGGGCTTCCCTAGCCTCAGGCTAGGGTACCCCAATGCTTAGGCTAGGGCACCCCTAGGCTTAGGCTAGGGCACCCCTAGGCTAAGGCTAAGGCTAGGCTCCCCATGCCTAAGGCTAGAACACCCCTAGGCTTAGGCTAGGGCACCCCTAGGCTTAGGCTAGGGCACACCTAGGCTTAGGCTAAGGCTAGGGCTCCCCTAGCCTAAGGCTAGGGCACCCCTAGGCTTAGGCTAGGGCACACCTAGGCTTAGCCTAGGCACCCCTAGGCTTAGGCTAAGGCAAGGGCTCCCTTGGCCTATGGCTAGGACACCCCTAGGATTAGGCTAGGGCACCCCTAGGCTTAGGCAAAGGCACCCCTAGACTTAGGCTAGGGAACCCCTAGGCTTAGGCAAGAGCACCCCTAGGCTTAGGCTAGGGCACCCCTAGGCTTAGGCTAGGGCACCCCTAGGCTTAGGCTAGGGCACCCCTAGGCTTAAGCTAAGGCTAGGGATCCCATAGCCTAAGGCTAGGGCACCCCTAGGCTCAAGCTAGGGCACACCTAGGCTGAGGCTAAGGCACCCCTAGGCTTAGGCTAAGGCTACGGCTCTCCTAGCCTTAGGATAGGGCACCCCTAGGCTTAGGCTAGGGCATGCCTAGGCTTAGTCTAGGGCACCCCTAGGCTTAGGCTAGGGCACCACTAGGCTTAGGATAAGGCTACGGCTCTGAGAGCCTCAGGTTAGAGCACCCCTAGACTCAGGCTATGGCACCCCTAGGCTTAGGATAGGGCACACCTAGGCTTAAGCTAAGGCTAAGGATCCCCTAGCCTAAGGCTAGGTCACCCCTAGGCTCAAGCTAGGGCACCCCTAGGCTCAGGCTAAGGCACCCCTAGGCTTAGGCTTAGGCTAGGGCATGCCTAGGCATAGGCTAGGGCACGCCTAGGCTTAGGCTCGGGCACCACTAGGCTTAGGATAAGGCTATGGCTCCGAGAGCCTCAGGTTAGGGCACCCCTAGACTCAGGCTATGGCAAGCCTAGGCTTAGGCTAGGGCAATCCTAGGCTAGACTAAGGCTAGGGCTCCCCTAACCTTATGCTAGGGCACCCGTAGGATCAGGCTAGGGCACCCATAGGCTTAGGCTAGGGCACCCCTAGGCTTAGGCTAAGGCTAGGACTCCCCTAGGCTTAGGCTAGGGGAAGCCTAGGCTTAGGCTAGGGCACCCCTAGGCTTAGGCTAGGGCACCCCTAGGCTTAGGCTAGGGCACCCCTAGGCTTAGGCTAGGGCACCCCTAGGCTTAGGCTATGGGACCCATAGGCTTAGGCTAGGCCACCCCTAGGCTTAGGGTAAGGTTAGGGCTCCCCTAGCCTAAGGCTAGGGCACCCGTAGGCTCAGGCTAGGGCACCCCTAGGCTTAGGCTAAGGCTAGGGCTCCCCTAGCCTGAGGCTAGGGCTCACCTAGGCTTAGGCTAGGGCACCCCTAGGCTTAGGCTAGGGCACCCGTAGGCTTAGGCTAAGGCTAGGACTCCCCTAGGCTTAGGCTAGGGCACGCCTAGGCTTAGGCTAGGGCACCCCTAGGCTCAGGCTAGGGCACCCCTAGGCTTAGGCTAATGCTTGGTCTCACCTAGCCTAAGGCTAGGGCACCTCTAGGCTTAGGGTAGGGCACCACTAGGCTTAGGCTATGGCAGCCATAGGCTTAAGCTAAGGCAAGGGCTCCCCTAGCCTAAGGACTGGGCACCCCTAGGCTTAGGCTAGGGCACCCCTAAGCTTAGGGTTAGGCTAGGGCACCCCTAGGCTTAGGCTAGGGCATCCCTAGGCTAAGGCTAGGGCACCCCTAGGCTTAGGTTAGGGCACCCATAGGCTTAGGCTAGGGCACCCCTAGGCTTAGGCTAGGGTAAACCTAGGCTTAGGCTAAGGCTAAGGCTCCCCTTGCCTAAAGCTAGGGAACCCCTAGGCTTAGGCTAAGGCACCCCTAGGCTTAGCCTATTGCACCCCTAGGCTTAGGCGATCGCACCCCTAGTCTTGTTCTAGGGCACCCCTAGGCTTAGGCTAGGGCACCCATATTCTTATGCTGGGGCACCCCTAGGCTTAGGTTTAGGCTAGGGCACCCCTAGGCTTAGGCTAGTGCACCCCTAGGCTTAGGCTAGGGCACCCCTAGGCTTAGGCTAGGGCACCCCTAGGCTTAGGCTAGGGCACCCCTAGGCTTAGGCTAGGGCACCCCTAGGCTTAGGCTAGGGCACCCCTAGGCTTAGGCTAGGGCACCTCTAGGCTTAGGCTAGGGCACCCCTAGGCTTAGGCTAAGGCACACCTAGACTTAGGCTAAGGCAACGGCTCCCCTAGCCTCAGGCTAGGGCACCCCTAGACTCAGGCTAGGGCACCCCTAAGCTTAGGCTAGGACAATCCTATGCTTAGGCTAAGGTTGAGCTCCCTAGGCTCAGGATAGGGCACCCTAGGCTTAGACTAGGGCACTACAAAGCTTAGGCTAAGGCTAGGGCACCCCTAGGCTTAGGCTAGGGCATCCCTAGGCTAAGGCTAGGGCACCCCTAGGCTTAGGTTAGGGCACCCATAGGCTTAGGCTAGGGCACCTCTAGGCTTAGGCTAGGGCACCCCTAGGCTTAGGGTAGGGAACCCCTAGGCTTAGGCTACGGTAAACCTAGGCTTAGGCTAAGGCTAAGGCTCCCCTTGCCTAAAGCTAGGGAACCCCTAGGCTTAGGCTAAGGCACCCCTAGGCTTAGCCTATGGCACCCCTAGGCTTAGGCGATGGCACCCCTAGGCTTGTTCTAGGGCACCCCTAGGCTTAGGCTAGGGCACCCATAGGCTTAGGCTAGGGCACCCCTAGGCTTACGTTTAGGCTAGGGCACCCCTAGGCTTAGGCTAGGGCACCCTTAGGCTTAGGTTTAGGCTAGGGCACCCCTAGGCTTAGGCTAGGGCACCCCTAGGCTTAGGCTAGGGCACCCCTAGGCATTGGCTAGGGCACCCCTAGGCTTAGGCTAGGGAACCCCTAGGCTTAGGCTAGGGAACCCCTAGGCTTAGGCTAGGGCACCCCTAGGCTTAGGCTAGATCACCCCTAGGCTTAGGCTAGGGCACCTCTAGGCTTAGGCTCGGGCACCCCTAGGCTTAGGCTAGGTCAGCCCTAGGCTTAGGCTAAGTCTAGGGCTCCCCTAGCCTAAGGCTAGGGCACCCATAGGCTTGGGCTAGGGAACCCCTATGCTTAGGCTAGGGCACCTCTAGGCTTAGGCTAGGGCACCCCTAGGCTTAGGCTAAGGCACCCCTAGACTTAGGCTAAGGCAACGGCTCCCCTAGCCTCAGGCTAGGGCACCCCTAAACTCAGGCTAGGGCACCCCTAAGCTTAGGCTAGGACAATCCTATGCTTAGGCTAAGGTAGGGCTCCCTAGGCTCAGGATAGGGCACCCTAGGCTTAGACTAGGGCACCCCTAGGCTTAGGCTAAGGCAAGGGCTCCCTTGGCCTATGGCTAGGACACCCCTATGATTAGGCTAGGGCACCCCTAGGCTCTAGCAAAGGCACCCCTAGACTTAGGCTAGGGCACCCCTAGGCTTAGGTTAGGGCACCCCTAGGCTTAAGCTAAGGCTAGGGATCCCATAGCCTAAGGCTAGGGCACCCCTAGGCTCAAGCTAGGGCACCCCTAGGCTGAGGCTAAGGCACCCCTAGGCTTAGGCTAAGGTTAGGGCTCTCCTAGCCTTAGGATAGGGCACCCCTAGGCTTAGGCTAGGGCATGCCTAGGCTTAGTCTAGGGCACCCCTAGGCTTAGGCTAGGGCACCACTAGGCTTAGGATAAGGCTACGGCTCTGAGAGCCTCAGGTTAGGGCACCCCTAGACTCAGGCTATGGCACCCCTAGGCTTAGGCTAGGGCACACATAGGCTTAAGCTAAGGCTAAGGATCCCCTAGCCTAAGGCTAGGTCACCCCTAGGCTCAAGCTAGGGCACCCCTAGGCTCAGGCTAGGGCACCCCTAGGCTTAGGCTTAGGCTAGGGCATGCCTAGGCTTAGGCTAGGGCACGCCTAGGCTTAGGCTCGGGCACCACTAGGCTTAGGATAAGGCTACGGCTCCGAGAGCCTCAGGTTAGGGCACCCCTAGACTCAGGCTATGGCAACCCTAGGCTTAGGCTAGGGCAATCCTAGGCTAGACTAAGGCTAGGGCTCCCCTAACCTTATGCTAGGGCACCCGTAGAATCAGGCTAGGGCACCCATAGGCTTAGGCTAGGGCACCCCTAGGCTTAGGCTAAGGCTAGGACTCCCCTAGGCTTAGCCTAGGGGATGCCTAGGCTTAGGCTAGGGCACCCCTAGGCTTAGGCTAGGGCACCCCTAGGCTTAGGCTAGGGCACCCCTAGGCTTAGGCTATGGGACCCATAGGCTTAGGCTAGGCCACCCCTAGGCTTAGGGTAAGGTTAGGGCTCCCCTAGCCTAAGGCTAGGGCACCCGTAGGCTCAGGCTAGGGCACCCCTAGGCTTAGGCTAAGGCTAGAGCTCCCCTAGCCTGAGGCTAGGGCTCACCTAGGCTTAGGTTAGGGCACCCCTAGGCTTAGGCTAGGGCACCCGTAGGCTTAGGCTAAGGCTAGGATTCCCCTAGGCTTAGGCTAGGGCACGCCTAGGCTTAGGCTAGGGCACCCCTAGGCTTAGGTTAGGGCACCCCTAGGCTTAGGCTCAGGCACCCCTAGGCTTAGGCTAGGGCACCCCCAGGCTTAGGCTAATGCTTGGTCTCACCTAGCCGAAGGCTAGGGCACCTCTAGGCTTAGGGTAGGTCACCACTAGGCTTAGGCTATGGCAGCCATAGGCTTAAGCTAAGGCAAGGGCTCCCCTAGCCTAAGGCCTGGGCACCCCTAGGCTTAGGCTAGGGCACCCCTAAGCTTAGGCTTAGGCTAGGGCACCCCTAGGCTTAGGCTAGGGCACCCCTAGGCTTAGCCTATGGCACCCCTAGGCTTAGGCGATGGCACCCCTAGGATTTTCTAGGGCACCCCTAGGCTTAGGCTAGGGCACCCATAGGCTTATGCTAGGGCACCCCTAGGCTTAGGTTTAGGCTAGGGCACCCCTAGGCTTAGGCTAGGGCACCCCTAGGCTTAGGCTAGGGCACCCCTAGGCTTTGGCTAGGACACCCCTGGGTTTAGGCTAAGGCTAGGGCTCTCCTAGCCTAAGGCTAGGGCACCCCTAGGCTTAGGCTAGGGCACCCCTAGGCTTAGGCTAGGGAACCCCTAGGCTTAGGCTAGGGCACCCCTAGGCTTAGGCTAGGGCACCCCTAGGCTTAGGCTAGGGCACCTCTAGGCTTAAGCTAGGGCACCCCTAGGCTTAGGCTAAGGCACCCCTAGACTTAGGCTAAGGCAACGGCACCCCTAGATAAAGGCTAGGGCACCCCTAAGCTTAGGCTAGGACAATCCCATGCTTAGGCTAAGGTAGGGCTCCCTAGGCTCAGGATAGGGCACCCTAGGCTTAGACTAGGGCACCCCTAGGCTTAGGCTAAGGCTAGGGCACCCCTAGGCTTAGGCTAGGGCTACGGCTCCCCTAGCCTCAGGCTAGTGCACCCCTCGACTCAGGCTATTGCACCCCTAAGCTTAGGCTAGGGCACCCCTAGGCTTAGGCTAGGGCACCCCTAGGCTTAGGCTAAGGCTTGTATCCCCTAGCCTAAGGCTAGAGCACCCCTAGGCTTAGGCTAGGGCACCCCTAGGCTTAGGCTAGGACACCCCTAGGCTTAAGCTAGGGCTCCCCTATGCTTAGGCTAAGGCTACGGCTCCCCTAGCCTCAGGCTAGTGCACCCCTAGACTCAGGCTATTGCACCCCTAAGCTTATGCTAGGGCACCCCTAGGCTTAGGCTAGGGCACCCCTAGGCTTAGGCTAAGGCTGGGCTCCCCTAGCCTAAGGCTAGAGCACCCCTAAGCTTAGGCTAGGGCACCCCTAGGCTTAGGCTAGGACACCCCTAGGCTTAGGCTAGGGCACCCCTAGGCTTAGGCTAAGGCTGGGCTAACTTAGGCTTAGGCTAGGGCACCCCTAGGCTTAGGCTAGGGAACTCCTAGACTAAGGCTAGGGCACCCCTAGGCTTAAGCTTCGGCACCCCTAGGCTTAGGGTAGGGCACCCCTAGACTTAGGCTAAGGCAACGGCTCCCCTAGCCTCAGGCAAGGGCACCCCTAGACTCAGGCTAGGGCACCCGTTATCTTAGGCTAGGGCAATCCTAGGCTTAGGCTAAGTCTAGGGCTCCCCTATCCTCAGGCAGGGGCACCCGTAGGCTCAGGCTAGGGCTACCCTAGCCTAAGGCTAGGGCACCCCTAGGCTTAGGCTAGGGCACCCCTAAGCTTAGGCTAGGGCTCCCCTAGGTTTAGGCTAAGACTGTGGCTCCACTTGCCTCAGGCTATTTCTCCCCTAGACTCAGGCTATGGCACCCCTAGGCTTAGGCTAGGGCAATCCTAGGCTAACTAACATTAGGGCTCCCCTAGCCTCAGGCTAGGGCACCCGTAGGCTCAGGCTATGGCACCCCTAGGCCCAGGCTAGGGCACCCCTAGGCTTAGGCTAGGGAGCACCTAGGCTTATGCTAAGGCTAGGGCTCCCCTAGCCTTAGGCTAGGGCTCCCTAGGCTTAGGCAAGGGCACCCCTAGACTCAGGCTAGGGCACCCCTAGGCTAAGGCTAAAGCTAGGCTCCACTTGCCTAAGGCTAGAACACCCCTAGGCTTAGGCTAGGGCACCCCTAGGCTTAGGCTAGGGCACCCCTAGGCTTAGGCTAAGGCTAGGGCACCCCTAGGCTTAGGCTAAGGCTAGGGCTCGCCTAGCCTAAGCCTAGGGCACCCCTAGGCTTAGGCTAGGGCAGCTCTAAGCTTAGGTTAGGGCACATCTAGGCTTAGGCTTGGGCACCCCTAGACTTAGGCAGGGGCACCCCTGGTCTTAGGCTAAGGCTAGGGCTCCCCTAGCCTAAGGCTAGGGCACCCCTAGGCTTAGGCTAGGGAACCCCTAGGATTAGACTAGTGCACCCCTAGGCTTAGTCTAAGGCTAGGGCACCCCTAGGCTTAGGCTAGGGCACCCATAGACTTAGGCTAGGGCACCCCTAGGCTTAGGCAAGGGCATCCCTAGACTTACGCTAGGGCACCCCTAGGCTTAGGCAAAGGCTAGGGCTCCCCTAGCCTAAGGTTAGGGCACCCCTAGGCTTAGGCTAGGGCACCCCTAGGCTTAGGCTAGGGCAGCCATAAGCTTAGGCTAAGTCTAGGGCTCCCCTAGGCTTAGGCTAGGGCACCCCTAGGCTTAGGCTAGGGCAGACATAGGCTTAGGCTAAGTCTAGGGCACCCCTAGGCTTAGGCTAAGGCTAGGACTCCCCTAGGCTTAGGCTAGGGCATGCCTAGGCTTAGGCTAGGGCACCCCTAGGCTTAGGTTAGGGCACCCCTAGGCTTAGGCTCAGGCACCCCTAGGCTTAGGCTAGGGCACCACTAGGCTTAGGCTAAGGCTTGGGCTTACCTAGCCTAAGGCTAGGGCACCACTAGTCTTAGTCTAGGGCACCCCTAGGCTTAGGTTAGGGCACCCCTAGACTTAGGCTAGGGCACCCCTAAGCTTAGGCTAAGGCTAGGGCTCCCCTAGCCTAAGACTAGGGCATCCCAAAGCTTAGGCTAGGGGACGCCTAGGCTTAGGCTAGGGAGCACCTAGGCTTATGCTAAGGCTAGGGCTCCCCTAGCCTTAGGCTAGGGCTCCCTAGGCTTAGGCTAGGGCACACCTAGGCTCAGGCTAGGGCACCCCTAGGCTTAGGCTTAAGCTAGGGCATGCCTAGGCTTAGGCTAGGGCACGCCTAGGCTTAGGCTAGGGCACCACTAGGCTTAGGATAAGGCTACGGCTCCGAGAGCCTCAGGTTACGGCACCCCTAGGCTTAGGCTAGGGCACACCTAGGCTTAGGCTAGGGCACCCCAAGGCTTAGGCTATGGGACCCATAGGCTTAGGCTAGGCCACCCCTAGGCTTAGGGTAAGGTTAGGGCTCCCCTAGCCTAAGGCTAGGGCACCCGTAGGCTCAGGCTAGGGCTACCCTAAGCTCAGGCTAGGGCACCCCGAGGCTTAGGCTAGGGTAAACCTAGGCTTAGGCTAAGGCTAAGGCTAAGGCTCCCCTTCCCTAAAGCTAGGGAACCCCTAGGCTTAGGCTAGGGCACCCCAAGGCTTAGCCTATGGCACCCCTAGGCTTAGGTGATGGCACCCCTAGGCTTGTTCTAGGGCACCCCTAGGCTTAGGCTAGGGCACCCATAGGCTTAGGCTAGGGCACCCCTAGGCTTAGGTTTAGGCTAGGGCACCCCTAGGCTTAGGCTAGGGCACCCCTAGGCTTAGGCTAGGGCACCCCTAGGCTTTGGCTAGGGCACCCCTAGGCTTAGGCTAACGCTAGGGCTCTCCTAGCCTAAGGCTAGGGCACCCCTAGGCTTAGGCTAGGGAACCCCTAGGCTTAGGCTAGGGCACCCCTAGGCTTAGGCTAGGGCACCACTAGGATTAGGCTAAGGCTGGGCTCCCCTAGCCTAAGGCTAGAGCACCCCTAGGCTTAGGCTAGGGCAGCCCTAGGCTTAGGCTAGGACACCCCTAGGCTTAGGCTAGGGCACCCCTAGGCTTAGGCTAAGGCAACGGCTCCCCTAGCCTCAGGCAAGGGCACCCCTAGACTCAGGCTAGGGCACCCGTTATCTTAGGCTAGGGCTATCCTAGGCTTAGGCTAAGTCTAGCGCTCCCCTATCCTCAGGCAAGGGCAACCCTAGGCCTAGGCTAGGGCTACCCTAGTCTAAGGCTAGGGCACCCCTAGGCTTAGGCTAGGGCACCCCTAAGCTTAGGCTAGGGCTCCCCTAGGTTTAGGCTAAGACTGTGGCTCCCCTTGCCTCAGGCTAGTTCACCCCTAGACTCAGGCTATGGCACCCCTAGGCTTAGGCTAGGGCAATCCTAGGCTAGACTAACATTAGGGCTCCCCTAGCCTCAGGCTAGGGCACCCGTAGGCTCAGGCTATGGCACCCCTAGGCCCAGGCTAGGGCACCCCTAGGCTTAGGCTAGGGCACCCCTTGGCTTAGGCTAAGGCTTGGGCTCCCCTAGCCTCAGGCTAGGGCACCCCAAGGCATAGGCTAGGGCACCCCTAGGCTTAGGCTAGGGCAGACATAGGCTTAGGCTAAGTCTAGGGCACCCCTAGGCTTAGGCTAAGGCTAGGACTCCCCTAGGCTTAGGCTAGGGCATGCCTAGGCTTAGGCTAGGGCACCCCTAGGCTTAGGTTAGGGCACCCCTAGGCTTAGGCTCAGGCACCCCTAGGCTTAGGCTAGGGCACCACTAGGCTTAGGCTAAGGCTTGGGCTTACCTAGCCTAAGGCTAGGGCACCACTAGTCTTAGTCTAGGGCACCCCTAGGCTTAGGTTAGGGCACCCCTAGACTTAGGCTAGGGCACCCCTAAGCTTAGGCTAAGGCTAGGGCTCCCCTAGCCTAAGACTAGGGCATCCCAAAGCTTAGGCTAGGGGACGCCTAGGCTTAGGCTAGGCCACCCCTAGGCTTAGGCTAGGGAGCACCTAGGCTTAGGCTAAGGCTAGGGCTCCCCTAGCCTAAGGCTAGGGCTCACTAGGCTTAGGCTAGGGCACACCTAGGCTCAGGCTAGGGAACCCCTAGGCTTAGGCTTAGGCTAGGGCATGCCTAGGCTTAGGCTAGGGCACGCCTAGGCTTAGGCTAGGGCACCACTAGGCTTAGGATAAGGCTACGGCTCCGAGAGCCTCAGGTTACGGCACCCCTAGGCTTAGGCTAGGGCACACCTAGGCTTAGGCTAGGGCACCCCAAAGCTTAGGCTATGGGACCCATAGGCTTAGGCTAGGCCACCCCTAGGCTTAGGGTAAGGTTAGGGCTCCCCTAGCCTAAGGCTAGGGCACCCGTAGGCTCAGGCTAGGGCTACCCTAAGCTCAGGCTAGGGCACCCCGAGGCTTAGGCTAGGGTAAACCTAGGCTTAGGCTAAGGCTAAGGCTCCCCTTGCCTAAAGCTAGTGAACCCCTAGGCTTAGGCTAGGGCACCCCAAGGCTTAGCCTATGGCACCCCTAGGCTTAGGCGATGGCACCCCTAGGCTTGTTCTAGGGCACCCCTAGGCTTAGGCTAGGGCACCCATAGGCTTAGGCTAGGGCACCCCTAGGCTTAGGTTTAGGCTAGGGCACCCCTAGGCTTAGGCTAGGGCACCCCTAGGCTTAGGCTAGGGCACCCCTAGGCTTTGGCTAGGGCACCCCTAGGCTTAGGCTAACGCTAGGGCTCTCCTAGCCTAAGGCTAGGGCACCCCTAGGCTTAGGCTAGGGCACCCCTAGGCTTAGGCTAGGGAACCCCTAGGCTTAGGCTAGGGCACCCCTAGGCTTAGGCTAGGGCACCCCTAGGATTAGGCTAAGGCTGGGCTCCCCTAGCCTAAGGCTAGAGCACCCCTAGGCTTAGGCTAGGGCAGCCCTAGGCTTAGGCTAGGACACCCCTAGGCTTAGGCTAGGGCACCCCTAGGCTTAGGCTAAGGCAACGGCTCCCCTAGCCTCAGGCAAGGGCACCCCTAGACTCAGGCTAGGGCACCCGTTATCTTAGGCTAGGGCTATCCTAGGCTTAGGCTAAGTCTAGCGCTCCCCTATCCTCAGGCAAGGGCAACCCTAGGCTCAGGCTAGGGCTACCCTAGCCTAATGCTAGGGCACCCCTAGGCTTAGGCTAGGGCACCCCTAAGCTTAGGCTAGGGCTCCCCTAGGTTTAGGCTAAGACTGTGGCTCCCCTTGCCTCAGGCTAGTTCACCCCTAGACTCAGGCTATGGCACCCCTAGGCTTAGGCTAGGGCAATCCTAGGCTAGACTAACATTAGGGCTCCCCTAGCCTCAGGCTAGGGCACCCGTAGGCTCAGGCTATGGCACCCCTAGGCCCAGGCTAGGGCACCCCTAGGCTTAGGCTAGGGCACCCCTTGGCTTAGGCTAAGGCTTGGGCTCCCCTAGCCTCAGGCTAGGGCACCCCAAGGCATAGGCTAGGGCACCCCTAGGCTTAGGCTAGGGCACCCTTAGGCTAAGGCTAAGGCTAGGCTCCCCATGCCTAAGGCTAGAACACCCCTAGGCTTAGGCTAGGGCACCCCTAGGCTTAGGCTAGGGCACACCTAGGCTTAGGCTACGGCTAGGGCTCCCCTAGCCTAAGGCTAGGGCACCCCTAGGCTTAGGCTAGGGCACACCTAGGCTTAGCCTAGGGCAACCCTAGGCTTAGGCTAAGGCAAGGGCTCCCTTGGCCTATGGCTAGGACACCCCTAGGATTAGGCTAGGGCACCCCTAGGCTTAGGCAAAGGCACCCCTAGACTTAGGTTAGGGAACCCCTAGGCTTAGACAAGGGCACCCCTAGGCTTAGGCTAGGGCACCCCTAGGCTTAGGCTAGGGCACCCCTAGGCTTAAGCTAAGGCTAGGGATCCCATAGCCTAAGGCTAGGGCACCCCTAGGCTCAAACTAGGGCACCCCTAGGCTGAGGCTAGGAAACCACTAGGCTTAGGCTAAGGCTAGGGCTCTCCTAGCCTTAGGATAGGGCACCCCTAGGCTTAGGCTAGTGCATGCCTAGGCTTAGTCTAGGGCACCCCTAGGCTTAGGCTAGGGCACCACTAGGCTTAGGATAAGGCTACGGCTCTGAGAGCCTCAGGTTAGGGCACCCCTAGACTCAGGCTATGGCACCCCTAGGATTAGGCTAGGGCAACCCTAGGCTAGACTAAGGCTAGGGCTCCCCTAACCTTATGCTAGGGCAACGTAGGCTCAGGCTACGGCACCCATAAGCTTAGGCTAGGGCAGCCCTAGGCTTAGGCTAAGGGTAGGACTCCCCTAGTCTTAGGCTAGGTCACGCCTAGGCTTAGGCTAGGGCACCCCTAGGCTTAGGCTAGGGCACCCCTAGGCTTAGGTTAGGGCACCCCTAGGTTTAGGCTAGGGCACCCCTAGGCTTAGGCTATGGGACCCAAAGGCTTAGGCTAGGCCACCCCTAGGCTTAGGCTAAGCTAGGGCTCCCCTAGCCTAAGGCTAGGGCACCGGTAGGCTCAGGCTAGGGCACCCCAAGGCTCAGGCTAGGGCACCCCTAGGTTTAGGCTAGGGCACCCCTAGGCTTAGGCTAAGGCTAGGGCTCCCCTAGCCTGACGCTAGGGCTCACCTAGGCTTAGGCTCAGCAACCCTAGGCTTAGGCTAGTGCACCCGTAGGCTTAGGCTAAGGCTAGGACTCCCCTAGGCTTAGGCTAGGGCACGCCTAGGCTTAGGATAGGGCACCCCTAGGCTTAGGTTAGGGCACCCCTAGGCTTAAGCTCAGGCACCCCTAGGCTTAGGCTAGGGCACCCCTAGGCTTAGGCTAATGCTTGGGCTCACCTAGCCTAAGGCTAGGGCACCTCTAGGCTTAGGCTAGGGTACCACTAGGCTTAGGCTAGGGCACCCCTAGGCTTAGGGTAGGGCACCCTTAAGCTTAGGCTAGGGCAGCCATAGGCTTAAGCTAAGGCAAGGACTCCCGTAGCCTAAGGCCTGGGAACCCCTAGGCTTAGGCTAGGGCACCCCTAAGCTTATGCTTAGGCCTGGGCACCCCTAGGCTTAGGCTAGGGCACCCCTAGGTTAAGCTAGGGCACCCCTAAGCTTAGGCTAGGGCACCCCTAGGCTTAAGCTAGGGCACCCCTAGGCTTAGGCTAAGGCTAGGGCTCTTCTAGCCTAAGGCTAGGGCACCCCTAGGCTTAGGCTAGGGCACCCATAGGCTTAGGCTAGGACACCCCTAGGCTTAGGCTAAGGCCAGGGCTCCCCTACCCTAAGGCTAGAGCACCCCTAGGCTTAGGCTAGGGCACGCCTAGGCTTAGGATAGGGCACCCCTAGGCTTAGGCTAGGGTAACCCTAGGCTTAGGCTAAGGCTAGGGCTCCCCTTGCCTAAGGCTACGGGACCCCTAGGCTTAGGCTAGGGCACCCCAGGCTTAGCCTATGGCAACCCTAGGCTTAGGCGATGGCACCCCTAGGCTTGTTCTAGGGCACCCATAGGCTTAGGCTAGGGCACCCATAGGCTTAGGCTAGGGCACCCCTAGGCTTAGGCTAAGGCTAGTGCACCCCTAGGCTTAGGCTAAGGCTAGGGCTCGCCTAGCCTAAGGCTAGGGCACCCCTAGGCTTAGGCTAGGGCAGCTCTAGGCTTAGGTTAGGGCACATCTAGGCTTAGGCTTGGGCATCCCTAGTCTTAGGCAGGGGCACCCCTCGTCTTAGGCTAAGGCTAGGGCTCCCCTAGCCTAAGGCTAGGGCACCCCTAGGCTTAGGCTAGGGCACCCCTAGGATTAGACTAGGGCACCCCTAGGCTTAGGCTAAGGCTTGGGCTCCCCTAGGCTTAGGCTAGGGCACCCCTAGGCTTAGCCTATGGCACCCCTAGGCTTAGCCGATGGCACCCCTAGGCTTGTTCTAGGGCACCCCTAGGCTTAGGCTAGGGCACCCATTGGCTTAGGCTAGGGCACCCCTAGGCTTAGGCTAAGGCTAGGGCTCACCTAGCCTAAGGCTAGGGCACCCCTAGGTTTAGGCAAGGGCACCCCTAAGCTTAGGCTAGGGAACCTCTGGGCTTAGGCTAGGGAACCGCTAGGCTTAGGCTAGGGCACCCCTATGCTTAGGTTAGGTCACCTCTAGGCTTAGGCTAAGTCTAGGGCTCCCCTAGCCTAAGGCTAGGGCACCCATAGACTTTGGCTAGGGCACCCCTAGGCTTAGGCTAGGGCACCCCCAGGCTTAGGCTAAGGCTAGGGCTCCCCTAGCCTCAGGGTAGAGCACCCCTAGGCTTAGGCTAGGGCACCACTAGGCTTAGGCTAGGCCACCCCTAGGCTTACGCTAGGGCACCCCTAGGCTTAGGCTAAGGCTGGGCTAACCTAGGCTTAGGCTAGGGCACACCTAGGCTTAGGCTAGGGAACCCCTAGACTAAGGCTAGTGCACCCATCGGCTTAGGCTAGGGCACCCCTAAACTTAGACTAGGGCTCCCCTAGGCTTAGGCTAAGGCTGCGACTCCCCTTGCCTCAGGCTAGTGCACCCCTAGACTCAGGCTATGGCACCCCTAGGCTTAGCCTAGGGTAATCCAAGGCTAGACTAACGTTAGGGCTCCCCTAGCCTCAGGCTAGGGCACCCGTAGGCTCAGGATAGGGCACCCCTAGGCTCAGGCTAGGGCAACACTAGGCTTAGGCTAGGGCACCCCTAGGCTTAGGTTAAGGCTAGGCTCCCCTAGCCTAAGGCTAGAGCACCGCTAGGCTTAGGCTAGGGCACCCCTAGGCTTTGGCAAGGGCACCCCTTGGTTAGGCTAAGGGTAGGGCTCCCCTAGCCTAAGGCTAGTGCACCCCTAGGCTTAGGCTAGGGCACACCTAGGCTTAAGCTAGGGCACCCCTAGGCTTAGGCAAAGGCAAGGGCTCCCCTAGCCTATGGCTAGGGCACCCCTAGAATTAGGGTAGGGCACCCCTAGGCTTAGGCAAAGGCACCCCTAGGCTTAGGCTAGGGAACCCCTAGGCTTAGGCTAGGGCACCCATTGGCTTAAGCTAAGGCTAGGGATCCCCTAGCCTAAGGCAAGGGCACCCCTAGGCTCAAGCTAGGGCACCCCTTGGCTTAGGCTAGGTCACCCCAAGACTCAGGCTAGGCGACCCGAAGCTTAGGCTGGGGCAATCCTAGGCTTAGGCTAAGTCTAGGGCTCCCCTATCCTAAGGCTAGGGCACCCCTAGGCTCAGGCTAGGGCTCCCCTAGGCTTAGGCTAAGGCTAGGGATCCCCTAGCCTAAGGCTAGGGCACCCCTAGGCTTAGGCTAAGGCTAGGGATCCCCTAGCCTAAGGCTAGGGCACTCCTAGGCTTAGGCTAGCGCACCCGTAGGCTTAGGCTAGGGCACCCCTAGATTTAGGCTAGGGCACCCCTAGGCTTAGGCTAAGGCTAGGGCTCCCCTAGCCTAAGGCTAGGGTACCCCTAGGCTTAGGCTAGGGCACCCCAAGTCTTAGGATAAGGCACCCCTAGGCTTAGGCTAAGGCTAGGTCACCCCTAGGCTTAGGCTAAGCCACCACTAGGCTTAGGATAGGGCAACCCTAGGCTTAGGTTAGGGCACCCCTAGGCTTAGGCTAGGGCTCCCAAAGGCTGAGGCTAGGGCACCCTTAAGCTGAGGCTAGGGCCCCCTAGGCTTAGGCTAAGGCTTGGGCTCCCCTAGCCTAAGGCTAGGGCACCTCTAGGCTTAGGCTAAGGCACCCTTAGGATTAGGCTACGGCTAGGGCTCCCCTAGCCTAAGACTAGGGCAGCCCTAAGCTTAGGCTACGGCACCCCTAGGCTTAAGCTAGGGCACCTGTAGGCTTAGGCTAAGGCTAGGGTTCCCATAGCCTAAGGCTAGGGCACGCCTAGGCTTAGGCTAGGGCACCCCTAGGCTTAGGCTAGGGCACCCCTAGGCTTAAGCTAGGGCACCCCTAGGCTTAGGCTAAGGCTAGGGATCTCCTAGCCTAAGGTTAGGGCACTCCTAGGCTTAGGCTAGGGCACCCGTAGGCTTAGGCTAGGGCACCCCTAGACTAAGGCTAGGGCACCCCTAGGCTTAGGTTTAGGCTAGGGCACCCCTAGGCTTAGGCTAGGGCACCCCTAGGCTTAGGCTAGGGCACCCCTAGGCTTTGGCTAGGCCACACTAGGCTTAGGTTTAGGCTAGGGCACCCCTAGGCTTAGGCTAGGGCACCCCTAGGCTAAGGCTAGGGCTCCCCTAGCCTAAGGGTAGAGCACCCCTAGGCTTAGGCTAGGGCACCACTAGGCTTAGGCTAGGCCACCCCTAGGCTTACGCTAGGGCACCCCTAGGCTTAGGATAAGGCTGGGCTAACCTAGGCTTAGGCTAGGGCACACCTAGGCTTAGGCTAGGGAAATCCAAGGCTAGACTAACGTTAGGGCTCCCCTAGCCTCAGGCTAGGGCACCCGTAGGCTCAGGATAGGGCACCCCTAGGCTCAGGCTAGGGCAACCCTAGGCTTAGGCTAGGGCACCTCTAGGCTTAGCCTAAGGCTAGGCTCCCCTAGCCTAAGGCTAGAGCACCGCAAGGCTTAGGCTAGGGCACCCCTAGGCTTAGGCTAGGGCACCCCTAGGCTTAGGCTAAGGCTAGGGCTTCCCTAGCCTAAGGCTAGGGCACCCCTAAGCTTATCTAGGGCACACCTAGGCTTAGGCTAGGGCACCCCTAGGCTTAGGCTAAGGCAAGGGCTCCCCTAGCCTATGGCTAGGGCACCCCTAGGATTAGGCTAGGGCACCCCTAGGCTTAGGCAAAGGCACCCCTAGGCTTAGGCTAGGGAACCCCTAGGATTAGGCTAGGGCACCCCTAGGCTTAGGCAAAGGCACCCCTAGGCTTAGGCTAGGGAACCCCTAGGCTTAGGCTAGGGCACCCATAGGCTTAAGCTAAGGCTAGGGATCCCCTAGCCGTAGGCTAGGGCACCCCTAGGCTCAAGTTAGGGCACCCCTAGGCTTAGGCTAGGGCACCCCTAGACTCAGGCTAGGGCACCCGAAGCTTAGGCTGGGGCAATCCTAGGCTTAGGCTAAGTCTAGGGCTCCCCTATCCTAAGGCTAGGGCACCCCTAGGCTCAGGCTAGGGCTCCCCTAGGCTTAGGCTAGGGCACCCCTAGGCTTAGGCTAAGGCTAGGGCTCCCCTAGCCTAAGGCTAGGGCACCCCTAGCCTAAGGCAAGGGCACCCCTAGGCTTAGGCTAGGGCACCCCTAGGTTTAGGCTAGGGCACCCCTAGGCTTAGGCTAAGGCAAGGGCTCCCCTAGACTATGGCTAGGGCACCCCTAGGCTTAGGCTAGGGCACCCCTAGGCTTAGGCAAAGGCACCCCTAGGCTTAGGCTAGGGCACCCCTAGTCTTAGGCTAGGGTACCTGTGGCTTAGGCTAGGGCACACCTATGCTTAGGCAAGGCCACCCCTAGGCTTAAGCTAGGGCACCCATAGGCTTAGGCTAAGGCTAGGGCTCCCCTAGCCTAAGGCTAGGGCACCCCTAGGCTTAGGTTAGGGCACCCCTAGGCTTTGGCTAGGGCACCCCTAGGCTTAGGATAGGAAACTTCTAAGCTTAGGCTAGGGCACCCCTAAGCTTAGGCTAGGGCACCCCTAGGCTTAGGCTAGGGCACCCCTAGGCTTAGGCTAGGGCACCCCAAGGCTGAGGCTAGGGCACCCCTATGCTTACGCTAGGGCACCCCTAAGCTTTGGCTAGGGCACCCCTAGGCTTAGGATAGGGAACATCTAAGCTTAGGCTAGGTCACCCCTAGGTTTTGGCTAGGGCACCCCTAGGCTTATGCTAGAGCACCCCTAGGCTTAAACTAGGGCACCCCTAGGCTTAGGCTAAGGCTAGGGATCCCCTAGCCTAAGGCTAGGGCACTCCTAGGCTTAGGCTAGCGCACCCGTAGGCTTAGGCTAGGGCACCCCTAGATTTAGGCTAGGGCACCCCTAGGCTTAGGCTAAGGCTAGGGCTCCCCTAGCCTAAGGCTAGGGCACCCCTAGGCTTAGGCTAGGGCACCCCAAGTCTTAGGATAAGGCACCCCTAGGCTTAGGCTAAGGCTAGGTAACCCCTAGGCTTAGGCTAAGGCACCACTAGGCTTAGGCTAGGGCACCCCTAGGCTTAGGTTAGGGCACCCCTAGGCTTAGGCTAGGGCACCCCAAGGCTGAGGCTAGGGCACCC